>NC_083369.1:24424896-24731760 GCF_030254825.1 Meriones unguiculatus
GTTAATTTTTTATTTTATTGTTTCGTATGTACAGGAATTTACTTCTTATTCCCTACACATGCCTGATACCCAAAGAGACCAGAAGAGGGTGCTGGGTCCCCCAGAACTGGGGTTCTAGACAGAGGTGAGCTACTCTGTGGGTGTTGGGAATTGAAGCTTGGGTCCTCTGCCAGTGCTCTTAAATCCTGATCCATCTTTCCAGCCCCACACTGCCACCTCAGAGAGTTTTATATGGACGTGTTTCTTGACCTAGAAACCCAAAAAGGCATAGAAAAGAGAGCAGCTGCTGCATGGGCAGACAGCCCTGCCAACAACCAAGTTGGCTCAGAACTGGTACTAAGGCTGACTTAAGGAACAAGGGCAGTACAGCCTGGTTCATCAATGGCTCATCAGAGGTGAGTGGGTGACCATTTTAGGAGAACTCCCGTGGGAAAACTCACTTTGCCTGTCCTAAATGCAAGTAAGCTTCAGACACTGCTGTAACTGTAGAAGCATCCAGGTCTCCCCAACACTATGACTGGCTGTCAGCATGTTCACACAGCACTACCCTCTCCCTATCTCCTCCTCCCAACTAGGCAATCAATAAATTCCCTAGTCCTACCCACCTCAACTTCCAAACCCTCCCTTCTTCTATCTTTCCCTGTCTTGTGCCTTTATACTGCTACCAGGTCACTAAATCAGAGTGACAAAGACAGTACATTATTATTGACTAAGTGCTTCAGGTAGGCTAGGTTCTGTGCTGAGCAGTTACATAGATTTGCCTTACTTAATCCTCCTTACAACAACTGAGAGGTGCATTGCTTTATTGGCCCCATTTTTCAGAGGAGAGAAACTGAAGACCAGAGATGCAAAAGTCTCCTTCTCCTCCTCTTCCTCTTCCTCCTCTTCTTCCTCCTCCTCCTCCTCTTCCTCCTCTTCCTCCTCTTCCTCCTCTTCCTCCTCTTCCTCCTCTTCCTCCTCTTCCTCCTCCTCCTCCTCCTCCTCCTCCTCCTCCTCCTTTGAGACAGGGTTTCTCAATGTAGCCTTGGCTGTCCTGGACATTGTAGACCAGGTTGACCTTGAACCAGCTCTGCTTCCTGAGTGCTGGGATTAAAGGCATGCTCTAACACACCCAGCTAAAAGTCTCTTTGTTAAGAGCATTGAAATTCTGGCCATCTGACCTTAGGGCCACAGGAAACCATGAATCTCCTGGACCTTAACTAGATGCTGTGCCTGCTGCCCCTTTCCCTTCCACTTGTCATTCACTGGCAAAGCCTGACTCTGACTAGTTTTACACTTCTAGCTCAGTGCCCCATCTGGGCTTATGTAAAGGATCCACCCCCACCCATGACACCACTGCCACTGTCCTAGTCCAGACTACAAGTACCTCTCACAGAATTATCACATAATTGGCTGGAGGGCAGGAGATTCATCTGTCTACTTCACCAGCAAAGGGCTCATGGCATAGCTGAGCACTCACTGAGTCAGCAGTGTTAGTATTGAGTCAGCCTGCTTCTGGGTTGCCTAGCAACCTATGATGTCATCATGTGTCACTGCCAGGTAGCTACACCTGGCTGGCAGGCTTGGTTAAGTTGCTCCTTAAAAGGATCAACCTGCCACTTTGTCTCTCCATTGCCCTCTTGCCCTCTTGCTCTCTTACTCTCTTGCTCTCCTGCTCTCTCCCCTTTTGCTGTTGGGCACCCCCCTCGCTTCCCCCATCATGTCTCCCTCTCTCCTCTCTCTTCATCACCATCTAATAAACCTCTTTCATAGAATATCTATTCTGCACATCATCATTTCCTTGGTCCTAACATAGATGAGTTTAGCCTGGAAGGGCTCTCCTAGCAACACCTGGTCTGGTCATGCCAGGACCCTTTACCCGTGCCATGATGCCAGACACAGATTTCTATTCTGTTCTACCTAACCGTAACCACCACTCAATCACCTCTACCTTAAAACCTACTCTTTTTTTCAATCGCCTTGCCCTTACCAGGCACACCTGCCCCTCTGGTCACGGCTGCTCAGACTCAGCATCCTGCCATGTGCTCTAACCACCAGGGACAGGGCAGACACTCAGACTGCAACAAAATCAGCTCAGGAAAACTAAAAAACGCTCACACCAGATGCTGAAAATGCCACTTCAGACACAGACACAGCCTGCTTCTAAACTATTGCTGTTAGGTAAGCAATTGCTGAGGACCCTGCACACACACAAATGGCTTTAGATTGCACCATCGCCTTAGGCCGCACACAAAGCTTTAAAATCCTGCGGAATGACTTCCACAAGACGCTGGCTTGCAGAGGAGGGTTTTCAGTCGCCCAGACTTCCAATCAGCCATTCCACGAGCATGCAGAGAGTTTTGAACCAGGCCAGTACAGCCATCCACCAGCAAGCACCTGGTATCCCTGTGCCTCTATGGCCACACACCACACATGGCTAGCAGCCACGTTGATTTGGGGATAAGGATGGTGGAGCCACAGCTTCACTGCCATCTCCACTAAGGGCAAGCACATGGTTTCACCACCATCTTAACTTACTGCAATCAGGGAGAGTCACATGAGTGGCAGCCATCTTGGTTATAAAAAAAACAAAAACAAAAAAATAAAACAAGCAAAGAAAAAAAAAAAAAAACTGCTGCAGTTTCCCTGCTGCCAGCCACTTTCATTACCTTGTTTCTGTCCCACTGTTTTTGGAGGTGCCAAACTGCAGTCTCTTGTAGACCCTAAAAGGCCACTGTGCCCCTTCCCACATCCATTCTAAAGCTGCCTATCTGCCCCTAACCTTTCCCATGAATGAGATTCCCTTTTATGAGAACTCAACCTTACTGCTGATAAAGCCCTGATACCAGGCACCAAAGTTCTTAGCCAAGCTATTTGGTTGACAAACCACTAGCTGCATGGTCCGTTGCCATTTCTCCTATCTCATTTGCAGGAAAGGCTTCCTCATATTCTCTCCTCTTAGGAAAACCTTTGGCTCCTACACCTATATTTGCCCTATTCAAATGTCTTATATCCAGTAATACCAGTAACACTAAGAGCGATCTGTGAAGTAGAAAACTGTTCCCTATGGCTCTTTTCTCAAAGTCTGGTCTGTTCCTCTCTGCCTGCTATCTCTAGGAATGCTCTCTGCTTTCTTTTTATACTCTCAAAAAAATCTTAAAATTAAACTGTAAACCTTAAGGTGACCACATGGTCAATTTTTATCATAATTAATTCTCTGTATGTTTTATCTCCGTTTAGACTAGGATAGCAACAAGTCTCATTTTAAATCGGTAAGGATTTTTATAAAAATTCAGAGTTATATTTTTAAATGTATGTGATTCAACCCCAGTTCAAAATAATTTTTATATAATGCTAAAATTTCAAGGTTATAAAGGTCTATTCAAAATAAGCTAATTTAAAATGTATGTCTAACTGTCTATGTCTTTATCAATTCCTGAATTAATAAATGCTGTTTCTCCTGCCATGAGGTACCTATGATTCAGATTCACCACTAGGCATTCTGGCTAAAAGGTTTGCTACAATAAATTCAGATGTAATTTTAAAATTGCTTTATACTGTTCTACTATATTGTTGGTTTTAAAACTCATAACTCAGAGGTTACTATGTACAAGATTTTACCAATACTCTAAATTAAGAACTAATAATATTAGAGACATTTATTCATTTAGGTTAATACTTGGTCACTGGGTTAGACCTTTACTATCAAAAAGTTAAAATATGTTTGGTCTTTTTTCTAAAAATGGTAATATTATTAATCTATAGTATAGTCTTAGACTTTTATAAGCTATGAACTTTTTATATACTAAATTATACAGGAAACTGTTTATGACCTTTAAGGCTCCAATTTAATAGGAACAAAACCTAAAGTCCTAATGTTTAGTGGTTAAAAAATGTGAGTTAATAATCAGTCATATCATAGATGATCAAGTCCTCTACCATGTTCAAAAATGTATTTATAGTCCTACAGATGCAAACATGGTCTCACTGCTATCTCAATTAAAGAGCTGAGGATGGTCCCTGAGTCACCATAGAAGAGTTGGTAAAAAATAATAAGAGAGGAATCTTCCCATTATGCTCATCTATAGCAAAAACTAAACTCCAGACCTTGGATGCTAAATCTGAGGCTGCTGGCATTCCTGCACAGAAAACAAGAAGTTTGCAATGCCCTGAGGCATAGCTTAAAGTCAACTCTGCCAGGTAACTGTTTCAAATGCAGCCAAAGGGGAGACTGGTCCTGAGGCTGCCTCAACAATCCATACACTGCCTGTTGGCAGACTGGTTTCTGAAAGTCAAAATGCTCCCATGCAGGCTTGTCCTCTGTGCCCAGCCATGGAGGCTCAACCAGCGCAAGAACCACAGACACTTCCTGTCTTCAAGCTCCTTGGCCTGGCAGAGCACAAATGGCTCCTAGAGTTATCAATCTCCACCACCCTTGCCCAACCCAAAGTAATATTGCAGGTCTGTTTTGGCCTCACACTCAGGCCCCACTGAACATATTGCCAACTTCTGTGTTGGGAGACTTCAGATGCCTTCTCAGTTCTCTTCATATAAAGGAGACCAGGCCTTAAGCCTTCTAGAGCTGTTATTATCAGGCCTACACACAATATGCATTATTGCCATACTTAAGAAACAGGCCTCAGATGGAACCTTTTACCATCCCTTTAGCTAAAGAACAAGAAATGTTCATAGCAGTCTCACCTATGTCTCATAGTAAATAACTAGATACAAAGGCCTAAGGAAAATGTTGTTTGAGGGTCTAGAAAGAGTTTAAGGTAAACACATGTTATAAATGTTTGTGGGTCTAAGAAATTGTTTTAAAGTTGGTAAACACAAGTTATGAATGTTTGAGGGTCTAAGAAAGTGTTTTAATGTTGGCAAATGCACGTTATAGATGATTGAGGGTCTAAGAAAGTGTTTTAAGGTTGGTAAATACAATTTATAAAGGTTGCAAGGTCTAAGGTGATTTAAGGTATACTAAATAGGTGCTTAATGCTTAATATTTCTTCCTGTTGCTATGCTACCGTTATATTGAATGTCCAGAGCTTTGACCTTTATCAATAGAGCTCTGATTTATTAATCTAATACAAAAACATTCCACTATACCACCTACTATCATGGTTCAAAGCTCAAGATCTTAAATCTCCTTTAAATCTCTGTAATGTGTAATCGTACTAAAGGTTAAGATTAAGTGAGCTTTTATCCTTTCTACCTCACAAAAAGCTTCTGCTTTTACAGAGTTCATTTTAAAGAATGTTTATGTTGTTAACACAAATGTGTATGTCTACTAGTTTTTCTACAATTGTCTTTCAGGGCAGATTACAATTGTGATGCTTATATGTCCAAAGTTTTATCTCTTTTGTAAAACTTAAAAGTAATTCTTGTAAGCTGCAGGAAATCCACCTGAATCCACCACTCAGTTCAGTTGGGCCCCTATCTCAGAGGGTGGGATTCTTCCCCTTTCCCTGGTTTTGGGACTTCCCTTTCCTGGCTACATAATTGCTACATGCCTACATCCAACACCAACTGATTGGTGAGTCTTCTCTGCTGGTTGGTATCAATTTCTGGCTACTGGTTGCAACATTTGTATACCTAACACCAGCCATTTGGTGAGTCTTCACTTCTGGTTGGCACAAACGCTTCCTACTACTCTCACCATCCTACATCCAAACCCTTCATCTAGGACCTCCTTCTACCTTGAGGAAGGTTTTCCCTCTACTTTGGTTTCTCTCCCTCCCACTCTCGCTTGTCTAAAAAAATACTAGCTCTAGGTAAACCATGTCTGCTATGGGCAATTGTGCCCTTGGTCTCTGGCCAACACTGATGAGCTGTTGGACAGATTGTACCAATCTACTGAGTCAATCCTTTCTCTTGGGACGCCTTGACAAGTCACTGACTCCTACCTGCCCAATGGGAATAGTCCATTCATCCATTCCTCCAGATTCTCCTCTGGGATGTCTTCTGGAGGATGTCAGATTTCTACACCTAAACACTTGCCTTAAAAGCCTCTAAGCTTACACACCTCTGGAACCAAACTTGGCCTCAATTCCCTTAGATGACAGATCCATACAAACCTTTTTAAATTACTGCCAGTGATTGGGTAAATGAAGGCTCCCTCAGGTAAATGATGGTTTCCATGTTCAAGGCTCTTTGATCCAAACCTTCCAGGTCTGTTTGCTGTCCCAAAGCTTTAAATGTATGCCTAAAGGAATTTTCTCTATAACCTACTTAATTTTGTCTTTTGCCTATAAATATGTTCCGGTATCCTGCCAGACCCAGGTGTTTCATATATCCGTAACAGTGTCAAAGCAGCTATCACAAGTGTTCAAGTCTGACCTCACAGACTTCCATCAAGCTGGACCTCCCAGGCAATGATGTTCTCACAGACCCAAGACAGCATCAAAAAAGCCTGTTCTTCATGGACTTGGCCAACGTGTCAGCCTTTTGACCTCTCTACAGCACCCCCAGTGTCAGCAGGAAGTAGCCAGAAGAGAATCTCTTCCTGTTATTCACTTATCAATAACAAAAGGCTGGAATGGCATGCTTCAGGCCCAGGACAAATAGCTCCTGGTTCTCTGAGCATTCCTCAGTCTCTACTTGCTGTCTTGCATGGCTGGCAACTCTCTACTGGCAATCTTCTACCCTGAACTTAACAGGGCAGGGCCTTCTCCTCCTCTTGACCATGTAATCTGGACATTTTGTTGCTATTTATCTCTCTCTCTCTCTCTCTCTCTCTCTCTCTCTCTCTCTCTCTCTCTCTCCAGCCCTTGCATGGCAACCAAGAGCTGCTTCCAATGAACCTACATTTATATATTTTAACTTGCCTTATGTTAGAAGGAGCCCAAGCTCCTCATTTTTTAATTATAAAAAAGGGAAGGAATGTTAATATTTAGGTAGCCTTCTTCTTGATTACCTAGCAACCTTTGATGTCATCATGTGTCACCACCAGGTAGTCACACCCAGCAGACATAGCTAAGTTGTTCCTTAAAAGGATCAACTCAACACTTTTTCTCTCTCTTGCCCTCTTGTCTTCTTACTCTCTTTCTCTCCTGCTGTCTCCCCTTTCTCTGTCGAGGTGCCCTCCCTTCCCCCTATCATGTCTTGCTCTCTCCCTCTCTCTCTCTTCATCTCCATCTAATAAACTTCTTTCATATAAAATCTGTTGTTCACATCATCATTTCATTGGTCCTAAAAAGCAGTGGATATCCTATCTCCTATCTTTGCTCAGCCACTAAGGCAAGAAGGATCTTTCCATGCACATAGCTCTGGAGATCACAACTCTTAAACCACAACTTTTATTAAAGCACACCAAAGCCAGGTCTCCTAGTCAGTTACACATTTTGCTTTGCTCATGCTGCTCTTCAGCCTGGCTTATCTTTAGTTGCCTTTCTAACCTCATTCTCCAACTATCTCTCTTATGCCCATATTTTAATGTCCCAAAAGATCACCAGGAGCGGGATCACATATGAAAAATTAAAGAGCTTTATTTGGGCTTAAGCTTGGTCTCTCCACTGTCACCAACACAGTGGATCAGAGCGGAGAGCCCCAAGCAGCCACATGGTCGGGTTTTTATTGGAGTTTAAGGAAGGACCGGGAATTTCCAGTTTAACAGTTACAGGATTGGATGACATTAAGCAAGGGCAAGCTTGTCACAAAGAGATTGGCTAACTAACATAACATTGATTGAGCTATCTATAGACTTCAGGAATGTAAGGTATTTTCTGTGTCATGAAATGTTCTACTACAAGGTTGGTGGGCTGTTCAGCACAGATGCTCCATCCTAAGATATGGTGCCTTCTCCTTCCCATTCTTGTGGCTATCCTCAGGTTGTTCCTTGGGTAGGGAAATCTATGATCTCGTTTCTAGAATTGATGACCTATGTCCTAGTTCCTGGTGACTTTTGGGGGTGTCAGGCCTGGTTCTCTCATCTCTACCCATACGGTCTGTTGTAGCAACTAATACTTGCTTCTAAGCTAGTCCAAATTGAGACACACTGTCCGTGCAAAATACATGCCAGAATTTGGAAATCAAGCAAGAAAAAAAAATAATGTCAAATACTTCTATGATTTTCTGTATTTATTTCATATTAAAATGATTGTTTCATAGATATTGATGTGACAGGCAATTAGAAGCTGCTTTTGCTAGGAAGTATTGACTCCTCATTTTTGGCCCACAAGGTGGCTAAATCCAGGTGGCTAAGCCTCTGTCTTCCTGTTGGATCAGTTTCCTTTACTTTGGCTCAGGCTACCCTTTTAACTCTGCATAAGAATCATTGTGGACTGTCTGCCTAAACCAGCTCATCCTGCTTCAAGGCTGAAGGTACAGAAATGAGAGTTAATGATCTAAACCTGCAGTCACCTTGAATTCCAGGAGCAATAAGGCTGGGCAAGATAGGCTCCACCCTAAGAGGACAATTATCTATGAAGGAGAGCTTGTATCCTGGAAGATATTGTCTTGTAGGAACCACAGTGGTCCCTTTAGAGATATGACAGCAAAGAACAACTTACCACAACTTATCAATCTCTTTGTAGAACTAGAGCTGAGACAAACATGGGTGGAACCACACCCTGACCAGGAGTGTTTAGTTACACATATCTTTTGGCTGCTGTCCTAATTCTTCTTCCATTTAAAAGTAAAGTCCTTATTTAAAAGTAAAGTATTTCAGAGATGAATTTGGGGTCAACCAGTTCTCTTTATTTGTTCCTGTTCCCAATACACGGTTAAATCTCCTTCCTTTGCCTTTTTTTCATTCCCCTTTTTAATTGGCATATTGGAGAGAGTGGTAAAGCCTTTCCAGTTGTGGCTGTTGAAACACAGGCCCCAAATCACTGGTCATATTGGGCGGCTTTTAAATGTAGTCTGATAAAATCTCCAAGCTCCATAAGTGACTTGGCTGACATCTATACTAGACAGAATCAGTGGCACCTCTCAGGGCATCCCAGTGTGTTGGAAGCATTTTTTGTGAAATGCTGCTGGAACCTGGCTTGGATTGGACCTGTTGTGCCAGCTCAGCACTGGTAAACTGAAGTGAGTACTGTGGTGGGTACCAGGGAGCTAACAGGATAGACCAAGGCCCCTGGCTAAGGTATTCTCTTACATACTTCTGCCTCAGTGCCTGGGGGTGTGGTCCCTGAAGATCAGTTGAATCCTGGAAAGATAAGAAGAGAAAAGTGGGGGAGTTTTTAATAAGGCCTGAGGGAAAGGGCACTTATTTCCCAGAATATGAGCAAGAATTGTTCCATATTGAGGCAGAGGTTTTAGAGGAAGGATCTGCAGTCAGAGTGCTGAGTTCACAGTCCTTGTCTGCTCTGATTATGTATGGACTGAGCATCTCTAACATGAAAAGCTAAGTTCCAAATGCTTTAAAACTCAAAATGTTTTGTTTTCAGGATATATACAACCTCATAAGTAGAAAATTCCAACCTGAATTCACAAGATAAGTCATAGTGAAAGCACTGGCATCTTGACATTTTCTAAAACTACCATCAGATCTGGGCATGGTATTTGGTTGACGAACCACTAGCTGCATGGTCCATTTCCCTACAATCTTGACACCTAGAAAGATGAGGCAGGAGGATAATAAATTCAAAGCCAGCCTGTGAGACTTGATTACACACACACACACACACACACACACACACACACACACACACACACCTTTTAGGTTTTATGAATAATAATTATTTTCACATAAATGCATCTAATTAATTTCATATTTAGCTTTAAGACCTATCCTCAAGATATCTCATTGTATATACGCAATCATTCTAGTTTTTAAAATGTATTTATATATGATAATTGTTTGTAGAAAATCTGCCAATTATTCATGTATTATTTTTAAAAGATACCTGTTAGGACCAATGAAATGATGATGCTCACAACAGATTTTTATATGAAAGAGGTTTATTAGATGGAGATGAAGAAAGAGAGAGAAGGAGAGAGCAAGACATGAGAGGGGGAATGGAGAGGGTACCCCGACAGAGACAGGGGAGAAAGCAAGAGAGAGACAAGGTGATGTGTTGATCCTTTTAAGGAGCAACTTAAATATGCCTGCCATGTGTGGCTACCTAGCGAGGACACATGATGACATCATAGGTTGCTAGGTAACCCAGAAGCAGGCTGCCTAAATACTAACATCCCTCCCTTTTTCTATACTTAAAAAATGAGGAATTGATAAACACATAGGCAGTTAGATGAATATTTTAAATTACCTTAATTTGAATAGACCTTTATAACTTTGAAATTTTAGCTTTATATAAAAATTATTTTGAACCAGAGTTGAATCATATATATTATAAAATATAACTCTGAATTTTTATAAAAATCCATACCAAGTTAAAATGAGACTTGTTGCTATCCTAGTTTAAAAAGAGAGAAAATAAACAGAGAATTAATTATGATTAAAATTGTTCAGATCACATGGTCACCTTAAGGTTTACAGTTTAATCTTAAGATTTTTTGAGAGTATAAAAAATATAACAGAGTATATTTAGTGAGATAACAGGCAAAGAGAAACACAACTTTGAGAAAAGAGAAATAGGGAATTTTTTTTTTTTTTTTTTTTTACTTCATGAATAGCTCTTAGTGTTACTGGATATTAGACATTTGAGTAGGGCAAATATAAGTGTAGAATCCAGAGGTTTCTCAAAGGGGAGAGAATATGAGGAAGCCATTCCTGTGAATGAGATAGGGGAAAGGGAAATGGACCATGCAGCTAGTGGTTCGTCAACCAAATAGCATGCCGGATATGGGCTTAGCCTGGCTGGGTGCTGGGCACCAGGGTTTTATCAGCAGTAAGGCCGAGTTCTCCTAGAGGGAATGTCATCTGTGGGAAAGGATAGGGGCAGATAGGCAGCTTTAGAATGGATGTGGGAAGGGGCACAGTGGCCTTTTAGGGTCTACAAGAGACTGCAGTTTGGCACCTCCAAAAACAGTGGGACAGAAACAAGGTAATGAAAGTGGCTGGCAGCAGGGAAACTGTAGTGGTTTGATTTTTGGTTGTTTGTTTGTTTTGTTTTTTGTTTTTTATAACCAAGATGGCTGCCACTCATGTGACTCTCCCTGATTGCAGTAAGTTAAGATGGTGGTGAAACCATGTGCTTGCCCTTAGTGGAGATGGCAGTGAAGCTGTGGCTCCACCATCCTTATCCCCAAATCAACGTGGCTGCTAGCCATGTGTGGTGTGTGGCCATAGAGGCACAGGGATACCAGGTGCTTGCTGGTGGATGGCTGTACTGGCCTGGTTCAAAACTCTCTGCATGCTCGTGGAATGGCTGATTGGAAGTCTGGGCGACTGAAAACCCTCCTCTGCAAGCCAGCGTCTTGTGAAAGTCATTCCGCAGGATTTTAAAGCTTTGTGTGCGGCCTAAGGCGATGGTGCAATCTAAAGCCATTTGTGTGTGTGCAGGGTCCTCAGCAATTGCTTACCTAACAGCAATAGTTTAGAAGCAGGCTGTGTCTGTGTCTGAAGTGGCATTTTCAGCATCTGGTGTGAGCGTTTTTTAGTTTTCCTGAGCTGATTTTGTTGCAGTCTGAGTGTCTGCCCTGTCCCTGGTGGTCAGAGCACATGGCAATACAGCACAGGACAGCATAGAACACAGCCGTGACCAGAGGGGCAGGTGTGCTCGGTAAGGGCAAGGCAGTTGAGAGAAAAAGTAAGTTTTAAGGCAGAGGTGGTTGAATGGTGGTTAGAGATAGATAGAACAGGATAAAAAATCTGCAGGCATCATGGTCCGATTAAAGGGATCCTGGCATGACCAGACCAGGTGCTACCAGGAGAGCCCTTCCCGGCCAAATGTTCCAATGTTAGGATGAAAGAGCTGGTGTAGATCGGACAGAATCTGACAAGTGTTAGGAGATGACAGGGGAGATGTGAGTTGTAGCATAAGGATGTCCTGTGGTAGATGAGAGGAGTGTAGGCCTTTAAGGGCCAGAGCCTTAGCTCCCTCATCAGCCTGGTTATTTTCTTTGGAAATGACGGAATCATCCATCTGGTGGGACCGGCAGTGGATTATTCTGATTATGGCTTCTAGCATGGCCATAATTTGGCCTGCATTGGTTACAGATCCTCCCTTTGCTGTAAGTAACCCACGCTCTCTCCAGATGGCAGCATGGGAGAGAAGAATATGAAAGGCATATTTAGAGTTTTTGTACATGTTGAAATGCTTGATATAAAGCATCTACGATAAGAGGTACTCAGTCTACATTAAAAAGTATTGAATTAGGGCTGGTGAGTTAGTTTAGGGGGTAAAGGCATTTGCCAAACAAGCCGAATGACACATGTGAAGGAGGAAGGAGATAACCCATGCTGCAAAATTTTCCTCTGACCTCCACAGGCACATCATGGCACACATCACTCCTTCCACACCACACACAGCCTTAAATAGCAATAAGATTTGAAAGGACCATTGAATTGTATTCTTTAAATGGGCTGCTCGTGTGATGTGTGAATTATCTCTCAGTAGAGATGCTACATAAAACACATTTATAAACTTTACAGCCAGGAGTAAGTAGCTTCCCCTATCTGTGCCTTAGTTTTCATGCTGTGAAAGGAGATGATGATAATAATATATTCATCCTCTTACAGGGTTGCTATGAGAATGAAAAGAACCAACACACATGAAAAAAGCCCCCTTAGGCACCTAGTGAAGGCACATTGAGTACTGAATGTCATTCTTCTGTGCCAAGCACTGTGCTACGCATGTGGTACACAGTATTTCAATGCATCCTCACAACACAGTGTGTAATCATGACCATTTTCCAGTATGAAGGATACAGAAATTAATCATGAGATAACCCACTATGATGTTGTCTATTGGGGCAGCTAGGTTTGGCTAGGCTTCCCACCTCTCCCCCGTTTTGTCATATCCCTCCATTCACTTAACTTTCACCTTCACACAGGGAAAAAAAAAAGTCTCAGGCATGGTCTCCCCTAGATGCTGATGAGATGTGACAGGATTTCTTCTAAAAAGACACATCTTTGTGCCTATGGCTAATTTACCAGGGTGCCTCCTTAGCAATGGAGGCTGGTTCCAGGACTCAACACAAACCTGAAATCAAGAACTGTTGGTCCATACTGCTTTACCCATACACCTGAAACTGATTTTCAGGTCAGGCAGCTGAAGATTCATCTATCTGCAGGCTCTACAGTATTTACAGGATCCCAGAAGCTGCTCTCAGGGACTTTGGGCACACACATTCTCTGCTTGCTTTCTTTCTTTCTTTCTTTCTTTCTTTCTTTCTTTCTTTCTTTCTTTCTTTCTTTCTTCCTTCTTTTCTTTCTTTCTTCTTTCTTCCTTTGTTCTTTCTTTCTTTCTTTTTTTGTTTTTTCAAGACATGGTTTCTTTGTGCGGCTCTGACTGTCCTGGACTTGCTCTGTAGACCAGGCTGGCCTCAGACTTAGAGATCCACCTGCCTCTGTGCTGGGATTAAAGGTGTGTGCCACCAACACCGTGCTTAGGCACTTTCTCTTAGTGCTCTGCAATTTTTAAAAAGCACCTCAAGCTCACATTAGTGACTGATTCACTCAGAGCAAGGAATCAAACCTAGATCTCATTCATTCACCAACTCCATTCATGCATATTTCTTATTCATTCACCACCTATTAGGTGCTGAAGATACAGATAGGAATTGATGTCTGCTACAGAAAAAAAAAGGCTGGAGAGAATTGAGAAAGAAGAAACACATGACAGCTGGGAAGGGTGTGTGTGTGTGTGTGTGAAGCGTATGCATGTGGGGGGTGGGGACTGGCAGGCAGAGACTGTCTCCTAGACAAAGCATTTCTTGTAGAATAAATATCATTTCACCAAGAGTAGAGAAGGGGGAGGCAAGGCCATTTTAGGGAAGGAAAACAGCTTGGGTAAGCCTGGTAAAATGTGGTGTTTTAGAAGGGTGGTGAGAGACAAAATGGCATGTAGTGGGGGACACGGTGAGAGTTGGCTCTCATCCTGTGCCTTATAGGTCTTGTGTGACAGATCAGTGCATCGGGAACGGGCTTGGAGGGTTTGAGGAGCCACTGAGAGTTTGGGGCCTGGCCAGTTCGGTTTAAGAGAGGCCATTATGCCAACAGAGTGAGGAAAGATCCAGAAGAGCTGACTTGGAGGCTGACTTGGGAAAAGGTCAGAGAAAGGAAATAAACATCATAGTGTGGTCCTGAGGATAGAAGGGAGGATTCTCCTAAAGCTTGTAACTAAGGTTTCGGTGCAGGTTTAGTGGAGGGTATGGAAAGTCTAATCCAAGGCTCTGGCTACTTAGAACCCCCAGCAGCATTCTTTTTATTGTTGGTTTATTCCAGACAGGAAGACAGGCTGGCTTCCAACTTTGGTTCAATCCTCCTTTCTGGACTGGGATTACAAATTTGTACTACCACGAGTTTCTTGATTCTTAGTCTCATACTCCTCATTCTACTTTGCCCAATAGACTTCAGCTGTCTTCTGCAAGTGGATGGTCCCCAGGGCACAGAATGTTGGGTCTAGCAGCAGGAAACAGTAAGGTGTCTACAAAGGCCACAAGACTCAGAGCAGGTACAACCTGACAAATAAAATTTATCTTATCCAGCCTTCTTCCAGGTAATCCTTTCCAGAAACCAAGATTTCCACGAGAGCCCTTCCCCACCCCCATCACACCCAGCCAGGGAAAGAGCTAGAAGAACTCTGGGTACTGCTAGGACCAACTGAAGTGTGATTTGCATATGATTTGCATAAGACAATCTGTTCTCTGGTAATTTTTCAACTGAAAATGTTATCATCATTCCCTGGAGGGTCACTGCACAATTTTTCTCTCCTTTGTTCTGTGGTGTACACAGACTGCCCTGAGTCTGCCCTCTAGAAAGGCCTAATAGGGAGGAGGAGCTTGGAGGGGGGAGATGGGGGGTGGAGGGGAAGAGGGCCACTGTCCTGTTTCAAGGGCTGCCATTCTCTCCCGAAGGCACAGTATAGACCAAGCTTCTCTTGACAATATTCCCCTCCAATTTACAGCCCCTACCTAGGCTGTTTCTTGCTACCCCCCTGACCCCTCAATGCTGCCTTGCTCTGGGACCTCTCTTGGGGTCCAGTTACTAAGTCAGGCCCAGGCAGTTCAAAGCATAAGGCTGGCTCAGGGGACACTTGCTAATAGGTGGATAATTGCCTCTGTTAATTGCAATTTGATTTTAGTAATTTTTCTCTAAGAGCTTAGAGGCCTTAGGCCCAGATATGAATAAGGGGGCGTAGGGGTGAGGCCTCTAAGTTAAGGTTCAACCACTCAGAGTTCATAACCTGTTGCTCCATTCTAGTGGGTCTGGGATATGTGTAGCACCTCACACCATGCTTCAGTTCTTCAACAAAGACATGCTAGAGATGGCTTTAAGGACCCATAGGCCCTAGGGAATGGCTTGGCAGCACCTCTAGAAGGAGTTTGTTGGCAGACGAATCGAGGTCATTGCCTGAGCCCATTGCAAGGCCTGGAGGCCTTCCAGCCAGAGCTGGAACATTTGTCTGGGGCTATCCCGGTCCCTCCCTCCCTTTCTTGGGACTGCCACCATCTCTTCCCTCATTAACTAGCTGTGTCCTCCAGGGACCCTCAGAGCATGTGGTTTTGGAACCCTGTGGCCTCATGGGCCACTGTGTTTCCAGTCCTAAATTTTCTGGAATTTACTATGTGGCCCAAGCTGGCCTTAAATCCTAAGTGATCTTGTCTTAGTCTCTTGAGTGCTAAGATGACTGTCATGAGCCAGCATGCCCTGCTCTGTTTCTTGGTCTTAAAGCAGAGAAATGATACTATCTCCACAACAGTGATGAGGATTAAAAACAGTTACTATGTGTAGCATTCTCTACCCAGCACTTATTAAGTACTCTGTACGTGATGCCTGTACTCTGGGTTTTATGATTAGCTCTCTCAGGGCACTGGGTTCACCCCTCACCTTGCAGCTGGTAGCCATATAGATCCCTGGGGCCAAGGTAGAATTGGGTGGGAGGGGATGTCCTGAGGTTAGGATCTGCCTGGAATGATGCTAGAGGTTGGAAGCAGGAAGCTGAAAAGCTGCAGTAGCCTGAGCAGAAGCTACCTCATTGAAAGCTGGGTACCTTGGAACAGAAGCTGCATAAATGATGTCTCTTGCAATCTACTCTTCACCACTTCTGCCTTCCTTCCAAACTGTCATTTCTCCACTCAAACAGAGGGCTGCTAAGAGAAAGAGGAACCTGGAAATGGAGAAGGCACTTAGAGACAAATGGGCCAGGCTTCCAGCTCCTTTGTTGGCTTATTAGCTATGTTTTTGGATACAGTCTCCACCTTTTCCAGCCTCAGTTTGCACTTTGGTTCCTACATAGGATGGCTACAGGATTAGCTAGGATAACAGGCAGCAGCATGCTTCATAAATAGCCATTTCCTCCCTTGCCCCTCCTCTTCCCACATGTGTAAGGGGAGCAATTATCTCCCTGTGTTTATGCATGTGCTGCCTGCCTCTCCCCACCCAGTTCCTCCCTCATGCGGAGGTGTTGGACCACTGCCTTCCTTTCCACTGTATACAGGCCCTCTCTGTTGCTGGCAAGGAGCAGGAGGGGTGATGGATGCAGGTAGTGGTTTGGGGCCCTGGTTGAGTGTCTGGGCGCCTGCCCACCACCTCTGGCCAACTGCTGCCTGCAGTGTGCTCATTAAGCCCAGTGGACCCCAGAACAGCATCACAGTCCTTCGCCTCAGCCCAGCCCCCAGGGGTCTAACAGGGGAAGGGCTACACAGACTAGCTCTTTGCTTGAGGACTCGTGGGTGGGGTAGAGCTGTGCTGGGCAGTGGCCCAGAGAGGAAACAGAAAAGGGTAGGTAGGGGTCTGGGGAGCCTGGTCTGTTAGGCAGGGCAGGAATTGGGAGATGTGAGGAGAAGGCCACAGTTTCTGCTCGGTCTTGGTCTGTGCTGGGCCTGGTGTGGCTGGCCCCTGCCTGTAAAGGAGGTGTTGACAGAATGATGGGGTGGGAGGTCCCCAGATGCGGGCACTGCAGAGCCAGCATGCTGGGAGGTGACTGCCTGGTACCTTGTCCTGGGGCTTCTGGATTCTACTACTTACTATAGGCTTGATTTGTGTGTTTGGGAAAAATTTCCTTCGGTTCTTCTTGTCTAAACCAGAGCTGAAAATAAACACATAGTGAAAGCATGCATCGAAATGGGGTACACTAGACTCAGAGACATAGATTCCTGGGCAGGAGAAAGGAGACTGAGTTGAGAGAGGGGAGCCCAAGGGCCCTCATCTGTCTCTAGATTGCTTTACTCCTAAAACTAGATGGGAAGGAAAATGTGGACTACTGTAGAAATTTAATAGAGCTGCTTGATGGAAACACAGGTGTTTGTTATCCTGCGTGTTTTTACTGCATTTGGCATGTCTGAAATATTCAGTAATGAAAAGAATGTTCAGTGACAACATCCTTGGTCTATCTTTAGGGGAGAGAAGCTGTTATACCCTGTGAAAGCCTCCAAAACAGACAGTCAGTCCCTGAGCCCTGTGGAAATCTATGCATCTTAGGTTACGTGAGTAAGGACCAAAACTCATTCTCAGACTCCTATTGTCTTCTTCAATGTATGCCTTCCAGTAGGCAGACATGCATATGGAAGGAATCAGATAAGTACTATAAAGAGAGTCTGTGAGTGGGCCTGTGAACTATGGCCCACACCAAGCCACTCCCAGCTCCTTCTACTGCCAAATATCAGCACATCTTGCCAAGCCTATATAACAGTGGCAGCCTAGAGGAGTGGCTTACATGCTAGAATCACCTAGGAGCTTGGAAATGTGTGTGAGTGTAAAGTGTGTGAGTGTAGGGTAGAGATTGGGCATCTACAAATCTTCAAAGTCTTCCAGGTACTTCTGGGAAGCCTGCTAAAAACACTGGATGATGACTTGCAGAAGATGTTCTACAACCCTTCAACATCTGTCTCTTGCCTGCTTTGAGAGAACACTGGATGTCCTAGACACAATCAATTACCCATTGTGAGCCAAAGTTATGTGATCCTGGGATATGAATGTCTTCTGCCATGATAGATTTCAAAGCACATTGCTAGGAAGTGATGACCTGTATCCCTACAACCCACAAAGACTGCTAATTTTGAAGGTATTGAAGAGGTGAAAAAGAATAAGCTCCTATCATGTTCATGAAGTTGGTGTTGATGTTGCTTAATCTTTGGCTCCTTCTCTGCTCATGTTTTCTGAGCCGTGGGCTTGAAGGATATAATAAGGATATATAAGCTCCTTCTTGGAACCCTTCCCTTCTCCTGTGAAGGGTGGTTGTCCTGCACCCCCTCTCTCTTTTTTTCCTTATCTCCCTCTCTCCCTCCTTCCTTTCTTCCCTTCCTCCATATCTATCCTTTTCTCCCTCTCTCTCCTTCTTTCTGGCTTCTATGCTCCCCTGCTATTCATCAGCCCTTCACTTCTCCTCACTTCTGGCTTCGGTCCAATGTTCCCATTTTAAGACACTCTGCTCTCATGGCCACATTACTGCCTTCTTCAAAGAGGCTTCCTATCCTCCATCCAGCCCCAACCTCTTTGCCAAGCTGCAGTGCCACACCTCTAATTCCCTTGTAGAACCCTCACCTGTAACTTTCTCTAGTACCACAAATCTAACATGTCTAAGCTAAATTCATCACATTTTTATGTCTCTTCTGCTTGCCACAGTGTTCAATGTCTTGCTCACAAGTTTCGGTGCAACAAGCTTCAGTCACATGAAACTTTTACTCTCACTCTCTCCTGCTGCATGCAGCAGGTGGGCCACTCTCTGCAGAGGCTGAGTTTTCTCTGGGAGTCCCAATGCCCTTTCTCAGTTCTTCCCATTGTTTCTGCAGAATGAGAGTTTCTCCTGGAAGTCCATTATCATCTGACTGACATTCCTTAAACACCTAAGGCTCCTTGCTGGCTTCCAATAGTGTAGGTCTCTATGGAGGTTATCAAGTCATTTGCCTGCAGAGGCTGTGTGGGAAAAAAATGGCAAGAGTTGAGGTGGCATGAGGAATAAAACCAAAAATGAGTGAAGAATGGGAATGACACACCTTATTTACAGGAGGCTGGTGACAGTCCTCAACTCCTGCCATTGAGTCCATATGGAAATGACAGCCTGTCTTAATCTGTTTGGGCTGCTATAATAGAGTGCTATAGACTTTATGGTCCAAAAATAAATGAGGAATAAATTTCTCATGTTTCTAAAGGCTAAGGAGTCCAAGATGAAGGCATTGACATATTTATTCTGTATCTGTCTCATAGGAGTCTGTCTGTCATCTCCATATAGCTTCCTGTAACAGAAGGGCCCGGATCTGCCTGGGACTTCTCTTTATTAGGACAGTAGTCTCAAAAACCATAACCTAAGCAGTTCTCAAAACACCTCCTAAATACCACCATTTGTCAGACTAGAGACTTAAAATAGAGATTTTGGGGGCACAGACACTCAGGACTAAAGAGAGATACAGTATTGCTAGACACTCCAGATTATCCAGAAAAGCTGGAAATTTAAACGTTAAATGTTACATTTTCAGGTTTTTCAGTGTTGGCAAATCATTCCGAATTTTGTAAAATTTTGTTCTGGGCCATACCAAATCCACCTGTGACTGTTGCTTGCTGGCTCTCAGTCTTGCAAAATATGGGTTTGCCTTACAATACACTCTACTTGGGATGACCTCCCTGTGCCTTCCTGTCCTGGAGTTTCCCAGTCTTCAAGGTGGCACCCGGGAAGCTGGCCCAGAGCTGCCTGGTCACTCAGTCTACTTCCACTTCCTGCAACCTTTACTCTTCAATGGCATGTGCCTGGAGTCCAGAGAATGCTTAGGGAAGCTGCAGCCACTAGGGTTAGAGGTTAGAAGTGCTGAGATGTAATTAGACTGCCTGGATTTGAATACAGTCGTAGCTACTTATTAGCTGAGTGACCTTAGGCAAGATTTTACCTTCTCTGGAAACCGGTTTCTTCCTCATGGGTGCTGTTACAAGGTTTAAGTGGAATAACCCATGATAAATACTTGGTTTATAATAAACTCTCAAAAAATGGTACTAGTTAGTGTTACCAAGAGCTTGCTGCCCGATGCACATAAAAGTCAGTAATAAAGCTGGAGTATGAGCACTTGCATGTAAGCATGTGAACCTGAGTTCTCATCACCACCAGCCACTTAAAAGCTAAACAGGCCACGTGCTAGCCTTGTTTTTAAATGGGAAAACTCCAGGATCGGTGTTGTTTCAAGGCAATGTGGCAGAAAGTAATAGAGGACATCTGATGATTTTGAACTTCTGACATCATTGACCAGAAGAGTTGACTTCTACTGTTCATGCCCACTCTGAAAAATTTCAATTTTCTCCTTTTTTTTTTTCCTTTTGGTTTTTTTGTTTAAAGACAGGATTTCTCTGTGTAGCCTTGTCTGTTCTGGAACTTACTCTGTAGACCAGGCTGGCTTCGAACTCACAGAGATCCAACTGCCTTGGCCTCCCAGAATACTGGGATCAAAGGCATGCACCACTATCCTGCTGAAAAAAAAAAAAGCCAGTTCTAATCAGCAAGAATCACTAAAAAAAGTCCTGGTAGCTTTTTCCTGGAAGGGGGAAGGTAAGGATGTTCAAGTGTGTCTAGGCCATAGTGACTTCATTATTATTATTGTCACTGGAGAGTGTTTTTTGTCAGTTCCATTTTTTTTTTTTACTCTTACTAAAGGATAAGCCCAGAGAAGACAGGAATCATGTCCTGTTGTTATTGTTGCCTCCATTATCTGCACCCTTCAAGGCCAAAGCTCTCCCAGGGACACACACTCAGGAACACAATGGATGCATGAGAACATTTGGGTTACAGCAGACTGAATTCAAGCAACAGAGGTCTATTACAAGCCAGCTAGATGCCAGGTATGGTTCACAGTGCCAGCAGCCAAGCACAGTGTCAATGACAGGAGCACTGTGTTGGGGCAGCCCTGGCTGCTGCTTCCCAGCTGCTGGTAGGTTGGTATTCCTCTCTGCCTGCTTCCCATTTCTGAATTTGACTTCAGTATCTATAAGACGGCAAGAATTCCCACTCACTGGGGATGTTGGGAATACTGGGAGGGATAGGTATGTCTCTGCTCAACCTTGTTAGCTTTCCTAAAATCAAATGACAGCTCTGATGTGCCAGTTGGTGAGCAGAAAGAATTAACACCAGCCTTATAACTGGAATCTCGCATGCATGTGCACACACACACACACACACACACAAACACACACAAACCATGCACAGGACTTCTACTCGCCCAGACACCGAACTGTGAACCTGGGGGTGCAGCAAACTTTGTATATAGATTGCCTCACCACCGCCATACACTACATGTTCCTTGTCAGGGACTATACTTCTGGGGTGTGTGTGTGTGTGTGTGTGTGTGTGTGTGTGTGTGTCAGAAGGGGGACTTAAATCACAGAATCACAGGCAACTTTAAAAGTGAGTTTTAGATCTTTCAATACAAGTTCTTAAGAAGCTACTACTATGGCATTAAGATTCTTTTCAAATAAAAAACATTTCTGCCAAGCATAGTGGCATGTAATCCCCAGCACCAGGGAGACTGAGGCCAAAAGAATAGGTATGAGGTCATTCTTGGCTGCATATTAAGAGCCTTTAAGTAAAACTGCTCAAGGCTGATTGTCTTCATCACCTAGATGAACTCTGGCCTTCCTGACTCCTCTGAACACATATCCTTTGTTACTGTCTAGCAGATACATATCTGTATCCACCCCCCCTCCATTTTTCTTTCTACTTCATTATGCCCAGCAACTTCTCCAACTCATCCTTAACCCCAGCACAGCTGAAACCATCTTTATTCCTGTCCCAACTGTCTTTTTTTTGGGGGGGGGGGGAGCATTGGGAGGGTTCAAGACAGGTTTTCTCTGTGTAGCCTTGGCTGTCCTGGACTCACTTTGTAAACCAGGCTGGCCTTGAACTCACAGAAATCCACCTACTTCTGCCTCCCTGGTTGCTGGGATTACAGGTGTGTGCCTCTGTGCCCAGCTCTCCTGTCCCAGCTCTAAAACCATACTCCACAAGGCACTGTCTCCAGTGCCCCCTTCCTTGACACTGTTACCTTTTCCCTTAGGAAGCTAGGTAGGAATATAAAAGTTATACACACACACACACACACACTCCAACCTGTGGGAATTTTGCCTCACTATCTGTTGGATGCCAGACATTATTGTCACTTGGGTTTCAATTATTTGTTTCTTACACATGCAGGTGTGAGTGTGGGAAGCAGGTATTACAGGATACGGCTATAAGAAAGTTCTCAAGAGCCTTGTTAGTTACCCATGTCCCCATCTGAATTTTTGGGTTCTGAAGACACAGAAAAGGGAGAGGTGGATCCCTGTCCACAGCCTTATCCTAGAGTCCACAGTCCAAAGAGGAGGAAGAAAAGTTATGAAAACTGTTGGTACAAAAAGGCTGTCTGAAAAAGAAAGGAAGGGGGAAAGCCGCATAGCCTGGGGCTGGTGGGAGACAGCAGTCAGTAGGACGATTTGAGATGTATCTCAGAGGATCAATGAAAAGCAATGGGTGCTAGAGGTGTGGGGGGTCAGGTGGGAGGTGCCCAGTGAACCACTCAAGCAAAGGATAAAGTAGCCCTGAGTGCTGATGGCAGGAGATTAGATAGGCAGGGGCCAAACTGTGACTAGCCTTATGTAGACTTATTCCTGGAGGCGATAATGAGCCATCAGAGGTTTTGTAAGTAGGAGAGTAACATGATCAGAGCCATGTTTAAGGAAGCCATGTTTAATTAAAAATACTGTATGGTGTGTTTAATTCATGGTTAGCCCTGGGCTGTAGAGGAGACAGGAGATGAAGCAAACAAGGTCTCAATGATCAGGCAATTCACAAAGTAACAGCCAATAAACATATGAAAGGATGTTCAACCCCACTAGAACGCAAAGAAATGCAAATTAAGCAACAATGAGATACCATATTTGGCCTATCAAATTAGCCAGGATTAAAATTTTAAAAACCCTCGCTGCTGCCTAGGGTTTGTGAGGCCAGCCATTACTCACTGCTGGGCGGGGCCCTGGGCCTCAGCAACTCGCCCAGACCTTGGGAGGAGATTCGAAAAGCTTCTTTTTAAAGGGCGTATTGTGTAACTCAGAAACCCTATTTTTAGGTATTTATCCCAAAGAAATCATTGTGGATGTGAGTGGAAATGCATGCCCTCTGTGTCCTGGGTGTTACTTATAAAAGCAAATAACTGTGCTAAATGAATGGGGAAAGGGTTCAAATTTTGTAACGGAGATTTCAGAGACTGGGCATTAACATTTCTGAATCCTCAAAGGCTGGAGGCAGGAGACCAAAAGGGTATTTTTTTTTTTTAAACTGCTGTTGTACCTAGGTCAGGACTCTAAGAGGAGCCGCTAAAATTTGTCCTGTGACCAAATGGTGCTTTTGTTTGGCTTTGAACATTCAAGCTGGCCTCTTGGTCATGCAGATGTACCTCAAGTACCTATTCTTTGTCTTGGGGAGGCCCCGACTCCATATACAGATGCTGTAAGCAGCGATGTTAAGCATTCTGTTTAATAATGTAAAAGGCTGTCTTCATGGTGGGCTGAGGGGCATCTCCACAGACTCTCTTGTGATGTTAAATGATTTTCAGCTTGCTTTGGTTAGGCTTTGCAATAGCAAGGGAGCAGGTGGGGTGGGGGTCAGTGACAGCCCTGGCATGAGAATAAAAAGGACAGAAGAAAAGAGCTTTGGGTCTGAGGAGCCTAGGTTCCCAGGCCTGAGGCAGAAGTCTGTTTTAAAGACCGTGACCGCCAGCAGTGAGCCCTGGGAAAGGGCAGAGATTCACAGAGGAAAGCAGGTTGTTGTGGCAATTGCAATTCCTTGGATCAACATTGTTCTAAAGGAAGGTCTGTGCTCGAGAAGATTTTAGGTGGTTCGTGGAAGAGAAAGGAATAGAAGACTTGCTTAGGATGAAGTGCAGGCTGAAAAAAAGAGAGGGGCATGCTGATGGAAAGGCCAATATTGTGAGCATGTACTTGGAGAGGTGGAATGTGCATAGGACACATTGTTGTTTGGAAACATTCCCATTTGCAAGCCAGGAGCCACCAGCAAGTGAGTAAATGAGGTTCAGCTGGCTTTTGGAAGATGACAGCCATGCTGTGGCTTGCTTGTGGCCCTAAGAAAGCTGATAAGGCTACAGAAACATTGAGGGGGGGAGTACAAAGGCTGCTAGAGGAGAACAACTATATCCCCTGGCTGGGGATATAGTCAATAAAGAGTAAGTGTCAAGACAAGTGTCCCCGAGGGAAGAGCAGCATAAGGCCAAGGAGGGTGCTGGTTTTGCTCTGGAAGACCAAATGGGTTCCCGAACTTACAGTCATTTTATTCTAGGAGGGACTGTGGACAGCTGAAGGACTTGGGGATGGTCCAGTTCATAAATGTACAGGATATCAGCTAGGTGATTAATTAGCCATTCTAAATACTGGTTTGAAAGGATTTCTGATGAGTGGCAGGATGTCAGTGAGATACTATGAGGTACTCTACACACACACACACACACACACATACACACACACACACATGCACACATGCATGCATGCATGTGAACACGTGGGGAAGATGGGGGAGACTGAGAGACTATAATATGAACTTAATTATCTTAAAAGGAGAAAATGGATAGGAAACATAAGAAAATAGTATGGGTGCATGCCACCTATGAGGTGACCAAGAAAGAGTCCTAAGAAACCACAATGCTTGAATAAAGGAATATGGTATGAATAATCAAGGAATATGGTATGAATAATTATGACCCCTCAAGATTCATGATGGTACTAAGAGTGGTGGTCTTAAGTGGTAGTGGTAATAGCACCATGGAGGGTAGGATCAGTACCTATTACTAGACTTAGGGGGTCACAGCCTGTGCTTCCCATAAGCCAGTTTAGGCCACCTGTCCTCAAAAAGCTAATTAAAGGCACCAAAAGAATAGTGAAAAGCATTTAAAGATTTAGCTAATGTGGTCACATTGGTAAGAGGGACAAACACATCCAGCAATTGCCCTAAATCTGTCTTTGAGAGGCCTGACTTGAGGGTGGCATTTAAAAAGAAGACAAGAGATATTCATAGCTCAAGAGTCTGGCAAGGTGTGGCTCCTTGCCCACAGGAATCTCAGCTCCTAAGGTCATTTGACAAGATGTCACTCTTCTCCCAGAACAAACTCCTCATCTGGATGCTTCCAGGGCTTCTGCCATTTTCTTTCCCAGTAGGAGATTTCAGGGGAAATACTAATTTCTGAGAATCCAATTTTCAACAGTCTGATGGTCAAAGAAAGGAGCACAAATGTGTCTTGAGAATATATCCATCCCAACTAGACAGGCTGTTTATACCTAGAGACTACAGATAGCTCTCTATCCCTCTTTCCAACATGTGAGCCCTGTTGGCAGTCTGCAACCAGATCGCAAGTTTCTTAGTACTCAGTATTGGACTGTTTGCTTGCAGGAGTGTGAGAAATGCATTTCTCTAGTTTATGAGCTGTCCAGCATTCCTATAGCAGCCTGAGATCCGAAAAGTGCCCCTTTGCCAGGCCGCTTTCTTGTTTTGGCTTTGTTTCTTGTTGAAGCGGGGAATACTAGAACCCAGAGATCAGTGAGATAGTGGATTGCAGCCATCTACCAGAGAGATGACAGGTAAAGAGAAGAGGATCCTAGAAATACTGAGATGTAAGAACCTGATGGACTTGGTGACAGATTGGACAAGGGTGAGGCAGAGGGGCACCAGTGTATCTGGTAGAGCTTGGAGTATGGGTGGAACAGGTGGTCTGGAGAACAAATATATCTGGTTCCAGGCACAGCTGTCACAGGGTCCATGCCAAGGGCAGGGCACAAGCCCCAGAGCATTCTTACAGCTTTGGTAGCAGCCAAGAGACAATTTTCCCACCACCAAGGAAGACAGCCCCAGGAAAAGCCTCAGATTGGCAGGCTTTGCTAAGGACAGTCTTATCAGTTACCAGGGAGGCCTAGGCAGGCAGATCCCCTGAGCTCTAGAGTTCTAGACCAGCATGGGAAGTAGGGCAAGATCTTGCCTCACAAACACAGAGCAAAATGAAAACCAACAAAACAGAGATGGTGACTGACTAAATGAAAGCACATGCTCTTCCTATGCTAAGCAAGCTGAGCCTATGACCCAATGGCAAGGATCTGGGTACCACACTAACGGTACTCTGGTAATCCAAGTGAAGGTGTACCCTCAGTGTGGACATCAACCCATAAAACTTGATGTGTGTGTCCAGGGAGAAAGAAGACCATTCAGCTGCTCAAGTTGAGACATAACTATGTGTTAATATGTAAATACGTATGTGTATATATGTATATGTGTATATCACTCAGATTCTCCAGCTTTCCAATTGCCAATCTTTCTCCTGTCCATCTCTAAGGACGCTGCCAATGTCTGCACTCAGTGTCTGTCAAAGGACCATTTGCCATGCCTCTGGGTCTGCCATTTCAAACTGTTTCGTGTCCCACTGCTACTGCCAGGACAGGTGTAATATGAGTAATTACACAGAGTTAGGTCACTTTCTAGCTTGGTGGCTTGAGTGAGTTTTTTCTTCTCTGACCTACAGTTGCGTTGGGATAGACCAAACGGGTTAATACTGGGAAGACAGAACAGGAGCTGACAAGTTCTCCCTGACTTCTGACTATGGCATTTACTCACTTAAGACTCTAGCTTTTCTTTCTTCAGCCTTCCCTGCCTGCCCCTCCCTCATCTCTCAGGATGATGAGCAGGGCCTTAGGAAATGCCAAATGCGAAAAGCCATGGACACTCTTTCTTGCACACTTAAGAGCTGTTTGGGGTTGCTTCCCTCTCATAGATGAGGAAGCTAAGTTTCTGTGAAATCAGCACAGCTAGCACAAGGTCAGTCTGGGATGCTTCTGGGGTTCTGTCGTCAAAGCAGCAGGAACAGGCCTTGATCAAAGGTCAGTGGCACCCAATTCTAATCCATTGTTGCACTTGACTCACTGTATGGTTTCTGAATACACATTTTTCCTTCCCTGGGCCTCAGTTTCCTCAGTACATGAAAGGTTTGAGTTCGAAAGACCCTGCAGGTGTCCTATCAGTAGGTATCTGCCTGCCCTCACCCCATACTACCTTTCCTGAGATTGGCCCCTGGGAGAACAAATGGCAGTGGAGAGCAGGGGCAGCAAGAGGCGACAAGTGCTGGAGAAAGAGTCAGAGGACTCATTAGGCGTTAATGAACTGCAGTCCAGCATATTGATCACTTCTCCAATCATTTCCTCCTAATTCAGTCCTCAGGGTCAACAGGCCTCTGTCTTGCCTGGGCTTTGTGCCCATCCTCTGTGTAAGCAGTCAAGGGCTCTTAGAAGGGCTGCCAGGCCAACAGAGCACAGGCAGGAGGAAAAGGACAACCCACCTCTGGCTTGCTGCACCATCTATACTGCAGTGGTGTAGCCAGCGCCAGTCTCATGGGCATGTGGCCAGAGAGGTCCATAGAGTTTTACGTTTGGCTTAACAACATTCTTTCCCACCTTGAAATTTTCTCTCTCTGTGTGTCTATCTGTCTGTCTATCTGTCTCTCTTTTTGTCAAGGAGCTTCCTGTTTTTCTTTGTACCCAGCCCTGCACAGGCTAGTCTGTGGGCCACACAAATAGCATCTACCAGAGCATACAGAACGGAAGCCCTGCTTCATTTTTCTGTCCTGTCAACTTAAGCCACATGTTAAGAAACTCCCGTAATCGCCTCTTGTACCAGCCCTTGAGCTATATAAGAGGACAACTCCCTTATCTGGTAGTTAGACCTTATTGGTTCTCAAGAGATCACCTATGGGTAAATCAAGCCCTGTGCTAGTTTCCTTCCCTGTTGGTCAATCAAAATAGCTCATGCAACAGACCATTGTATAACAGTTGTAAGCATGTGGACAATTCTAAGGAAATCATTGTAATGCATGCCTTTCTTTCCGGTCCTGAAAAGGCAGAGGCAGGGGAATCTCTGTGTGTTCCAGGCCACCCTGTACTATGAAGAGAGTTCCAGGATCTGTCAAAAGAAAGAACACAAGATATTACCTCCTGTTCTGTTTTGGTTTGAATGGGAACCCCCCCCCCATGCACACACTGACACTTCATTTAGTTGGT
This sequence comes from Meriones unguiculatus, assembly GCF_030254825.1. Taxonomy (NCBI): domain Eukaryota; kingdom Metazoa; phylum Chordata; class Mammalia; order Rodentia; family Muridae; genus Meriones; species Meriones unguiculatus. The sequence goes on from NC_083369.1 coordinate 24,452,942, forward strand.
GGTGATACTTTAGGGGTCTGTTGAAACCTCTTAGAAGGTGGGGCTTAGTTGAAAAAAGAATGTCACTAGGGCCAGGACTTGGAAGTTGCACATGGTTCCTATTTCTTATTCCTTTCTGTTTCTGGGTCCACAGGGATGTGTCTAGGTTGTACTGCATGCTAGAGCTGAGGAAGAGGGCTACCAAGACCAGTGCAGGATGATCTTCAAGCCAGATTTTTGGAATTAAGAATTTGTGGCTGAATGCCAAGTCCCATAGCTCATGACATTGTTAGCCTCTGAGCCCTAGAGCCTAGGCCTGTGCTGACACACCCTTATTCTGAGGGTCAATACCAATGGAGCCATCCCTGACCCTTCCACTGCCCCTTGTGGATGAGGTATTTTCAGCCTCCCTCAGATGCTGCAACTGGCTGCCAAATCTGGCTAGTGTGTGCATGGGTGGCAGAGGGCCCAGATATCCCCTGCTTTACTCCCTCAGGCTGTGGCTGTTCCCTGGGGCCCAATTAAGCCAGTGCTTTGTCCTTGGGCAGCAGAGGAGGGTGTCCCTGGCACTCTTCAGCTCCATACTCCATTTCTTCATCAGCTGTCGCCAGACAGCACACATAATGTGGGGATTTCATGCTCAATATTCTTGATGAAAGTGGAACATCAAAACCTCAGCGGGTGGACACATGGAGACTAAGTAAGGCTCTCGCCCAAGGAGCTATCATCTCAGCAAAGGAATCGGTAAAGCTCCTCTACTAGGCTGTCACAAATTGTTATTGCCATTAGTGCTGTTGTTGTTATTGGCTTCCCTGCATCTGAGTAGAAATAATAAGTTACCCCTTGCTTTTGCATATGTGTGTCTGTGTGTGGAATCTCTTGGCTGATAGCAATCTCTGCCTCTTGTCATACAAAATATTGATCGGCACTGTTGTGAGACACGAAGGCTTTAATCTTCTGGCTGCCGCTTCCTGCACAATGATATGGGCTTTGGGGAGGAAGATCATATTGTTTCTTCACACATCTGTTTTGCCACTTGCTTCGCTCCTGCACAATACTCAGGCTATTAATGCCACGGGAAATTGGCTTTCCTGTTATGTCACTTTCTCTCTTCACTTTTCTTGTGGCTCCCTGGAAAAGCACTTTTCTGGTGTGCCAGCCCCAGGCAGTCACCACCCACACGGCACCCTAGGGCCCAGCAAAGGAAATGGGAGATCTCAGTCAGCCTTTCATTCATTCTTCATTTATTCGGTAATTGTACTATCAAACACATGTGAAGTATCTACTGCAGGACAAGCCCAGGGCTACACTCTGTGAATGCAGAGGGCCATGGTACATAGTCTCTGATACCCACTCAGAAATCCTCAGTCGACAGAAAATGATCTTGTGACAGTGTCATCAGCATGGGTCAGGAAAGCGGAGCAGCCATGTACGTGATCTAGCAGAGGCAAGGCAGCTGTCTGATTCCTTCCTGGAAGAAATGATCTCAAGTCTGCGTTTTGAAGCACAACTTTGAAACAAATGAATAGCCTTCAGAGGAGAGTACTGTTAGAGCTGGTTAGAGCCCTGTTCTCTCACTGACCTGCATGACCTGGTATTAGGTCATAGGTCCCATCTGGCTTCCATCTGCATTTTTTAAGATTTATTTTATTTTATTTGTGTGTGTGTCTGTGTGTGTGTGTGTGCATATGTGGGTGCCTGTAGAAGCCAGAAGTAGTTGGATTTCCTAGAGTAGGAGTTACAGATGGTTGTGAGACATCCAATGTGAGTGCTGTGAGGGGAACCCTGCTCTTCTGCAAGAGCAGCAGTCACTCTTAACCAATGAGTCACCCCTCTAGCCCATCTGTCTTAAAATGAAACATCCAGACATGACCAGGTGGTGTACCTCTATAATCCCAACACTTGAAAGACTGAAGCAAGTGGACTAGGAAACAAGACTTCAAAGACAGCCTGAGCATTTTTAGAGAGAGGGGAAGGGAGGGGAGGGAGGGAGGAGGGAAGGAAGGAAGGAAGGAAGGAAGGAAGGAAGGAAGGAAGGAAAGAAAGAAGGAAAGAAGGAAAGAAGGAAGGAAGAAAAGTGAGGCAAGAGGATTGCTTCAAGTCCCAGGCTAGCCTCCACTATATATTGCATTTTGGGACAGAATAGGGCTACAGTGTGACACCCTGTGTCAAAAATACAAAAAGAGCCAGTTGTGGTGATACACACCTTTAATCCCAGCACTCAAGAAGCAGGAGGACCTCCATGAGTTGAAAAAAAGCCTGGTCTATATAGTGAATTTCAGGACAGCCAGGACTATATAGAGCCAGGACTGAATAGAGAGAGCCAAGACGACATAGATCCTCTGTCTCATGAAAAGGTGGGTGGGGGGGAATTGTGGGGATTGGGAGAAATCCACCTCAGGGCATAGGGTCCACTGGGTGGAAGGTGTCTCTGAAAATATTTCTGTCCTGATGGAAAAGTGAGTTTGGGCTCAGAGAGTTGTGGCATTGGCAGGAAGCTTCTGAAGGGGGTCCAAACCTACCAGTACTGGGCTTCTGTCTAAAGTGGGAGGAGAAAGGAATGTGCCTGAATTGTGCTGGGCAAAACAGGAAACACTTTCATGTGTGGGAACGATGGCATGAAATTCCTGGCACGATACAGTGAAGGGGGTCTCCGAATCTCAGCTCAGGAGCCCACCCAGGGTGTGGCAGGTTTATAAAGAGACTGACTCAGCAGGTGGGGTGATGGCTTAGGCTGGCTTAAAGCCTGGCTCCACCTCTTAGGAGCTGGCAGACCTTGAACAAACTAACTCAATCTTCAGTTTTCACACTCTGAAATGAAGATAATGACAGTACTGATGTCACTGAGGTTGCAATGAGGTAAGAAATGGAAGCAACTTGGCCAGAAATACCAAGAGCTCCCATGTCATTGCTACTAATGGCTGAGGTCGCAGAGTCACTGAATAGCAGAGCTATAATTCCAACTGAGGTCAGCTCAAAAAGCAGCCTCTCTGGTGGCCTCTGTGTTCTCTTGTCTGCTGCCTGCTTGCTGGCATGGCCACTCAGCATCTCTCCGGAGCACTACCGAGCTAAGTGTCAGCTGGGACACTGGCTCCTTTCTGCTCACAGAACTCATGAAGTCAGCTGCTGGATTTGAGTGCTGAGTGGTAAATGCTGCCATGGAGGAGGAAACACAAGGTCCTCGGTACCCAGCCAAACCATCAGCATTTCTGGGAGAAGAGAGCCAAGCTTTTAAAGACAGCTCTGGTAGTTCCCACCCAATGTGCACTCTGCGCTTCTCTCCTAACAAAACCCTGGTTCTACCCATAATGACTCTGCCTAGCTTAAAGACCGTTTCCTGGCCTTTTCTATGACTCAATTCTGACCAATGCGATATAAAAGGAAATGTCATATAAAGCTTCTGGGGGTAGCTGCTGAAAAGGAAGGTAATTTAGTTTGGATGTATTCTTTTTCTCCTTTCTGTTGTGTAGAATGGGGATGTGATAACAACTTCCAGCAGCTAAAGCCTAATAGGCCTTTAAATGTGAAGTGGGTATTGGGATGGTGGATAAAAAGATGATGATGGAAGGAAGAGAGATCTTGATGATTGCAGTGTCGCATCCCTAAACTTTCTTCTCCCAGACATGTTTCATGTGAGATTGCAAACCCTGTGGATTTGTTTGTTTGTTTGTTTGTTTGCTTGCTTGCTTGTTGAGAGATGGTCTCACTATGGCCCTCGAAAGCTGGTTTTGAACTCACAGAGAACTACCTACCTCTGCAAGCCTCCCTGAGTGCTGGGATTTAGAAGTATGTACCACCACACTGGGCCAGTAAACCCTATGTGTTTGTTTGTTTGTTTGAGACAGGGTATCAATATGTAGCCCTGGCTGTCCTAGAACTTGCTACATAGACCAGGCTGGCCTCAAACTCACTGTATAAACAAGACATCCTCCTGGCTTTGCCTCCAGAGTGCTGGCTCAAATCTGTTTTAAGATAGACTGTTTTGGGTTCAGTCCCTACACTGAATTCAATTTCTATTTGACTCAGAAAAAAAAAAAATCACAGGGAAGAAATAATTTAGATAGGCTCTTGGAATAGGTAGCTTTGCAAAGTAGAAACAACCATTAAAGGCACGGGGGTTTGAAACTCATGGCAGATGACAGACTTTGAAAAGGTAACCAAGAAAAATGAACAGTCATTGGATACCATGGGTCTCAGTGATAATGGACTCCTGGCATTTTTCAATAGCTCTGAGGACTGGTAGCTTCAGTTTGTTCACTAACTTTTTGTCATTGTTGTTTTACTGAATCAAGATAATGTTATTTTCCCGTAGCCAGGTGCTATGAACTCCTTTTTGCCAATAAGAAAACCAAGGATTAAGGAGGTTTGCTAGTCTGTCCTTGGTTACTCAGATAGTGACGGCTAGGCTGGGATTTGAACAAAGGTGGGTCTGAGTCCATCGTTGTTGTTTTTCTGAATCTATACGGATCAGAATCACCAGGAGGAGTCATTAAGGCACAACTTTCTGTATGCTACTCTAGCCTCTCTGATCCAGTGGGTCTGGGGTGCAGTCAAAAGCTTCCATTTCTGATAGCTGTGGTGCAAGGTGGGGACAATGGTGCTGCTGGTCTGTGGACATACTTGGGAAACCACTGGTTTGCAGCATTAACAGAGGACTGAAGGCTCCTTGTAGCAGACATGACAGTGTAGAGGCACTGTGACTTGGCACAGACCTGCGGGCTTCCACCTTACTGGGCTGTCTCCTATTGGCCTTCCACTAGGCTGGGCTGGGCTGGGTGGCACCTGCTGAGCCGAGACTAGGCAAGAATGCTGACCATCCCACACTATCAGGCAGCTGCCAGCTGCCAGCTAGAACATATACACAACCCTTAGTCCCCCTCCTGGATTTCTTTGGCTCCTTGACTCCTGGCCTTCAGAAAAGCTACTGCTGGCCCACCAAGGAGGAGGAACAGGATGAAAAAAATATTTGTAGACCAGGAAAGAATCTGCATCTTGCTGCTAAGCTCCAACCAGATGTGAGAGATTCCATAAGCCCCTAAGAGAGTGCCTGAGCCAGAGTCTAGCACAAATATTTTTATACACATTCATGCAAGCTTTGTTATTTTGAAATGTGTCTTGCTAGTGTGCTCTGGTGGTATGTCACCTCCAGGTTATGAATTCCTAGAGGTCAGGAAATAGATTTGTTAGTGGTGAGAAACTGAAAATGCTGATGGTGCTACAGAGATGGCTGCTCTTCCAGAGGACCTGGGTTCGGGTCCCAGGACCTGTATGTTGTCTCACAGCCATCTGTAATTCTAGTTCCAAGGGATTCAATGCCTTCCTCTGAGGTCCGAGGTCCACCAGTCATGCACATGATGAACAGATATACATGTACTCTCAAATTCATACATGTAAATAAAACAAATGCTTAAAAATGGTGATGATGGAGTTGTTAGTGGATTACTGTGCTGCTGGTGGTCACGGTATAAAGAGAAAGAGGAGATGGGGCAGAAGTGGAAAGATGTGTGTAGATGGCAGCAGCAGAGGTGAGGGAGATGGAAAAATATGAGGCAGGTGCACACTGAAGCTATGACAAGGTGATAATGAGATGTGTCTGAGTGGGCCTATCTTTCTCCACTGTTTCTCTTTCTAGAACCACCTTTGAGCCTGGTGGTGTTTTGCTCAGCTTGAATGCTGTGCCTAGAGTCAGCATCTTCTGGTGTTTTCTGATGTGATGGTGGTGGAGTTGGGCATGGGGGGGGATGTGGTCAGGAGGAATAGTAAGGCAGACCGTCATGTTTGGGAAGAAATTGCCACCTTGGAGCACTCCCACATGGGCAAAGGATCTACAGAATCTATCTGAACTCGACCCCCATCCCCAGCTCAGATCTGGAACAGTTCTGGTGAGAGACAGCGGTGCTGCTGGTGAGGGGTAGGTGCTGACTGAGAATTGGAGAGCCGAGGGGCAGGACTGTCTAGTTCACCCAGGCCCAACCAGTCAGCTGCGGCAGCCGCAAGTTGGGGGATTTGCTAGTGTGTTGAGTCTGCCTGCTGAGCATAGAGCTGATTTTTCCATAATTATCTTTTGTCTGGCCGAACAATGGAGGTGAGGGGGCAGCCAGGCAGGTGGGACGGAGCTTGGCAGGGCCGTGAAGAGGACAGGAGGCTGCCTAGCAGCTTCTAGCCAGCCCCATTACTGGCGTGCCTTCCCAGCTCGAGCCTCACTCTACTGAGACCCTAGAGGCTATGGAACCTCCTCTCCCGGGATAAATAGAGGTGGGGCGGGCTCACCCTGGCTGGCTCTCAGCCCTCTCACTCCACACACCTCTCCCTCTTGCTAGCTCTCAGAAGCTGAGAGTCTTTTGATAAATGCCGCCCGGTTGGGCGCCTGAGGAAGGCCTGCTGCTCCTGGGAGGAGCCTGTGGACACCCGACACTGGGAAAAGGATGGCCCTGCCAGGGAGCAGGGTTGGGGTGGGGGTGGGGGGCTGCAGCCCAATTCCCCACAGAACAAAAAGATTTCTCTCTCCTTTGCACCAGCTGCTGAGTCCCCAGCCTCGTCTCAATCATTTTTCAAATTGCAATAAGTTAGCGTTTTCTGGAGCAGGAAAAACACACGGAGAGGCCTAATTACCAAATTTGGGGATGGCCTCAAGCCCCTCTGGGACTGCCTTCTCGCCCCCTCCCTCCTTGCTGGGGATTGAGGAGGACGCAGCCCCGCAGGAACAGCTTCTTCCATTTCACTCACACCTTTCCCAGAACTGGCTGGGTCCACCCCTCCACCCCCACCCCACTTTCTGGCTGCTCTCTGCACACAGCCCCGCCTGTCACCTCCTCTTTGTTGACATTCCCTCCTTTATCTCTCCCACCCACAGAATGCGGTGGGAGAGGCCTATTCATTGCAGTTTGGAAGAGGAAGGCTAAAGGGAGAATGAGGAAAGTGAAGAAAGAGGACATGGGTAGGGAGGTGGGTGGGTGAGGATGTTGCAAGCCCCTGAGGCAAAATGCCCTAAGCTGAAAACCAAGTTTCTTGCACTGACCCCACAGTTTAGAAAACGATAGAGAATCTTCCCACAGGCTCTCTCGTCTAGGCCAGGGCAGAGGGGGCTCCACTATTCCAAAGAGCAGTTTCAGCTTCAACCAGTCCCTTCTCATTGAGACACTGAAGTACTCATTTACTCCAGAGGGTGTCGTTGCCGTTTGCTTACATGTGTTAAGCACTGTGTGAAGGCTCCTCATGACTTCTGTGCAGAAACTGAGGTACAGAGGTGTGAAGTGACTTGCCCACTGACCCATGGTGGAGGCCTGTTGGATGCCCAAGCAGCGTTTTCTTTTGTCCCGCTGTCCCAGTTGTCTATCATGACCTCTAATCACGAAGCAGCCCCACTGTCCCATCCTCAAGCAGGGGCTCAGCTCTAGCCATGGAGATTTGGGCTCTTGGCTTCAGCTGGAAGTAGTTGGAAGGCAGGCTGTGTGCAAGGAAGTGAAACCGTTGCCACAATCACACATACTCGGGTGAGATGACTAAGCCGGAGGAATGGTTCTCTACCTTTTCCAGAAAGCAGAAGTCTAAAAAGGATTGTCCAGCTGTGACCTGTGCCCTGGGACCCTTGGATCCCTCAGCACTGGAGTTTTAGGAAGGTCTCTCACCATCTGGCTCCCATCTACCTTCTGGAACTTATTTTCTTCTCTTCATTACACACTCTGTGGCTCCATGACGATCAGTATTCCTTTCCCATGGGCCCATTCATGTGATTTAGGCTTCCAGCTTGCCACCGTCCTTACCTTCACCTATGCCGACTGATCCACTGTTGTTAGGCCACCTCCCAACTGCCACCTGTAGAAAGCTTCCTGGCTGCTTATCAGAACACTTCTTTTCTCTCTGGCTCCGTGCCTAAAGCATCTCTTCCTTTCTTAGTGTAGCCACAGCACGCTTTTCCCCCCAGAGCTTGAATCACTTGAGAATATAACTTACACCTTTTCTAGACCTCTGTCTGGCAGCAAGAAGAGCTCGCTGGGATTGATCCTTGTGTTTTCTGGCACTTTTGGTTGAGATTTCGAAGAAACAGTGACTGTCTGCTTTGCAGCCCATGTTGAAGGGGTAGGATAGTGTGTCTAGGAGAATAGGACTTCGGAAGCGGAGACACTGGGGGGTAAAATTCCTTTCTAGTTCATTTCAGCCGGTGCCCTTGAGCAAGTTGCCTATCTTCCCTAATCCTTGCTTTCCCTCTGCTTTTATAAGACGAAAGAGACCAAGAGTAAATGCACCTCTTAAAACAAATGGCGTATTTTTGTTATCCGGTAAATGTTTGCTTGTCACTCATCCCATCCACAGTCTCAGGACCAGATATGTGAGAAAGGGAATAAATTGATACTGGACCATGCCTGGTCCAGGTCTAAGGGGGTGGAGCATTTCAGACCTTGTTGCTCTCTTCTACAGGCCACAAGATCCAATCCAATCCCTTCCTGGCCACCCGAAGCCCGGAGTTTACATGCTGAAATTCTCAGAAGCTGAGACTTCCAAACAAACCCCTCAAGTTTGGATTTATCAGCCATGCTATTAAAACAGTAATTTTCAGCTGCCTAATGTTTCCAAATTCTGCTCTAATCCAGCGGGTAAATATTTATGGAGCCTGACACTACTCCTAGGCCACTTGCTCTGCTGCCAACCATTCATTTCCCTTGCAGCCCTGTTGGTTTGATACTTTTAGAAGCAGAGGAGGATGGAAAGAGTATGTGTACATGTGCACATGCGCACATGTGCCTGCTGATATATGAGGGTGGGAGAGAGTCATCCTCATGGTATATTCTTGGGTGTGGAAAGACACATGATAGAGTGGGCCTTGTTCCTTTCTTCTACCGAGATCTCTTCTGCTTCGGGGTGGGATGCACCCAGATTATTAGACACCCACCTCCTCTATTTCCACCACCTTCCTCATACAAGTATGAACACAGCTATATACAGGGAAAGCTACTTGAGAGCCTGCTTCCATTTGGTTTTCTAGGTGGGTAGCTCTGAACATGTTCCATCAAGTTCTATTTCCTCATCTGTGAGATGTAGGTAAGGATGCCCAGCCCTGCAAACAGCACTCTTCTACCACCTCTTCCCTCTTTAATGAAAGCCCCCTTCATGCCCATATACCATAAAGCTACAACAGGAAGGCCCCACTGTTACCCCTCTTTCTGTCTTGTTTGTTTGCTTTCTCCAGCACTGGGTATTGACCCCAGGGTCTTATTCATGTTAGGAAAATGTTCTACCACTGAGTCACACCCCAGATTTCACTAGTCTTCATTGAGCATTCTTAATGAATGAAGGCTGAGTCATGCTCTTCTCCACAGCCTCTACATTCAGTACAGACACAGCCAAGGCACTCAATGTGTAACTCTACACATATTTTCCAAAAACCTAGAGACTGCTTGGAAGGGGCCTTGAAGAAGCAATGGCCAATTTTAGCCTTGATCTAATTCCAAGGGACAACTAGAGAAGTGTAAATAGAAGGGAAGCAACATTTATTTGTATAATGTTCTGTGCACATGGGGCTTGTATTTCTCTTTTTCTTCTACTGTTTACAGTAGCATCTTGACATTTGATGCGCTCTTACTATATGGAGCAGAGCACTACACACATTGCCTAGATTAGCTGAAGAGGAGGAAGTCATATTTGAGACATGGGATCACTACAGCACAGAAGGTTAAGTCACTCAGCCAGTGTATACGGGGGAGGGGGGAGGATAAATACGAGGCACACCTGGTTTTGAGCTTAGGGAGTCTGGCTCCAGTCTTGTCCCTCTTCAGTAAATGTTCAATGAGCATTCAATAAATGAACACATGCTTATTATGTGGGTGATGGCACAGGGCACAGTTTTGTCCATTACTGAGCTTCACCTCCCTCTTTGCTGCCAGGGTGTGTTGTAATTCCCATTGTTCAGAAGAAGAAACTGAGTCTAGGGGGTGTGAATTAACCTGGGACACACTTTCTACTGGCCTAGCTTGCCTCTGGGGTCCTGTATGGCTAAAAGGCTCAGGAAGGGATCCATTATGGTTTGTTCTCACATCTTGCTCTTGTTGCATAAAGGGGAGCAGACCTCATGAACTTCATAGACTCCAGCATGATATGAACACTGTACCCTTTCAGATAGTGGATGGAGACATGGGCCACATGTGGAGATCTGCTAATTTGTCAAGCTGCTTTGTTATTTAGCTCAGTGGAAAAACATTTTTTCACCCTGGTGAAGACCTGGAGTCAGGGAAAAGCCTGTTACAGGGAATGGGTTCATAAGCTACCCATAGAGATAATTGGGAGCCCGCCTTAATTTGGCTTTTTGCCAAGACTTGTTTTACCAAGTCTACCTCCTTTTGTTTCAGACAGCAGGCAGAATGTCTTGTCAAGTTCACATTTTTTGTTCGTGTGAGGATCACACAGACAGGTGGTCAAGGTAAACAAGTTTTACTTCTCCATGAACCCCTTCATTATGCTGAGGTGCTTTGCTCTGACTACAAAAAGGGATTATTGGAATAAACTGGAGCCCTCTTGGACAGATCCCATGTGTAGTGTGTTGGTTTATTAATTTTCTTTCAGTCCTCACTTTTCGACTCAAGACCTTTTCGACTCCACATGTCCAAGACCAAAACCCCACAGCAACTGAGAGGTCATATTTGAGCCCATGCAGTGGCTCTGTTCCCAACACTCCTTCCAGTCTCTCTAGTCCACCCAATGATGCCTTAGTCCACCTGGCCCAGCCATGAACACATTTCTTCAGGGCATGGGTTTCTTCAAGCTGCAAAATGAGAAGGGTGTAATGAAGAGGAAAGAGTCCACCAGGGAGAAAATGAATTGCTTCAGGACAGGGGGAGGTCCAAACAGATGAGTTTCAACAGATCCCTTGTTATTAGTAATTGTAGTATCATGAGAATGCCTGGGATAATGGTGATGATCATGATGATCATGATAATGTTCATGGCAGGGATGAAGAGGAGGAGGTGGCCCAGTCATGGTGGCCTAGCAGGTTCTTCTATTCACCTTCCACATCAGCCAAAGAAGATTTCTCAGTGGCCTCAGAATTGTATATACAGCCTATTCATGCTCAAGGTGCCTGGGCAGGTGACCTGGTTTCTTGTTCCAGGCCATGTTCCCTGCCCTTGGGATGGGTCAATTCTCAGAATATGGGATGCCTTTTTCTAACTGCACAAAGAGTTCATAAGTGTTAGAAGTAGCCTTGACCTGAGGCTCACATGCACCCATGTTTGGTGTAGAGAGGGCTGTGCCGTGGTTCATTTCTTTTCTGGCTGGGCTAACATTCTGGAGTGAGAATTATGTTTTGAACTTGAATCCGAGTCTTGTTCCTTACTCCTCTGTGATTTGACGTGGGACAGCTCTCCTACCATTCTGTGTCTCAGTCTCATCTAGAGAGTGGGGCAGTGCTGAGATTTATGCAAAACAGAGTTCCTGGAAAGCAGTGACAATAAGGACAAAGGAGTTCTCTCCTTTGTTCCCCAAGTGCTAAATGTTGTGCTCAACCCATGTACCAGGCACTAAGGTTTAGAGCAAGCAAAGTGATTCTTACACTGGTGGAAGAAGCCTCAGGCATTTCTTTGAGCTCTGTGATGGTGCCCCAGTGTCTAGGCCAGTACTGCCCTGCCTGACTGACTGGGAGATCCCCTGTGAGAGCAGAGGAGGTTGCTGCAGGGTCCCAGAGCCTCTCCTTCCTTCCCAGTCTGCTCCTCCTCCCCAAGGCTGTTGAGAGGCTGGGGTGATGGATGGAGCCCTGCCTCCCCCTCACTACTTCTCTGATGAAAAGAAAGAAAAGTCCACCTGAATCTCAAATCAAAAACAGGTGAATTTACACTCAGGCTGAGCCCTCTCCCTCTCCTGGTCTGCAGGAAGGTTGGGGGCTGAGGGGAGAAGGGAGAATGTGATAAATCACACTGTCAGGTGGGGGTTCTACCCTTCAGCTGTGGTGAAGACTTTGGGCTGCCCCAGACCTACCTCCCTCCTATGATGGGTGTGTACCAATCACCAAATGTCGGTAGTGGGCAACTGCCCTTAAGGACTGAAACTCCACAGCAAGCTGCTCCACATACAGCCCTCCCTCCTCTTCACCAGCTTCCATTGTCTCCACAACCCATAGGTGGTACAACTCTTTGCTTCTATTCTTTCAGCTCTGGCTTGTTCAGAGTTTACCAACACCTTGCCCACTGAGTGTGTGCGTGTGTGTGTGTGTGTGTGTGTGTGTGTGTGTGTGTGTGTGTGCATTCATACTTGCTCACCTTACTGTGTGTATCTGGGAAAGTCCATGTCTCTCTCTGGACTTAGGCTTCTATGTTTGAACCACAAAGGGGTTCAATTCTTTTGGAAGTTAAGAAATGTCAGGGGAAGGTGGCATGGGGGCTATGGGTGTCCCAAACATTTGTATATCACTTCCTTCTCCCCAAACTTCTGCATTGACACTATGCAACTGTGCCTATAAGTTTGTGGATCCCTGGACATGCTAAACAATTATACCAGAAGATTCTTCAGAACACAGACAATATGACCCTAGCCCTATCCTGGTCTCTCTTTCTCTTGGAGCAGAGACAATACAGGAATTTCATGTCAACAGTACCTGACATTTTAAAGGGGGGTAAGGTAGCAAGGGCAAGGAAAAATTTGGGCAGAGAACTATTTAGTTCTCCTGGGACTGACTGATCCCAGAAGAATGACAAAATAGATTAAGGGATGGGAGAGACCTCAGAGTTCTATCTACCCCATAAAGGCTAACTAGACCCATGGGATTTTACATAAGAAAAGTCACAACATCAGGACCAGGCTTGGATTCTAATCCTCCAGTTCCAGGAGAAGCTGTGTTTGCTAAGAGTTTCTGATTTATCCTGCTCCACACCCAGATTTCAGCAGCTAGATCCTGCCAGCTTGACTCCCACTGTCTACCTACACGAGCCTGGGGTTGTAACACCCTAGACTCGAAGCCAGGAGCGACTTGTAGCCTCTAGTATGGCTGGACAGGACCCAGACCCTTCCACTTTGGCTTCTGACTCCTGCAGTTGCAGCCCTTTAGAATGGCAAGGGTAGAAAGGACAGGAGAGGAAGGTGGGAAAGAGCGAGCCAGAGAGAATATGAGGAAGGGGGAGGGAGGCACGGGGAAGGAAAGCTGGAAGTTCTTAAGGGAGAAATAAAAAGAAACGGCAACAGGCCACTGAACAAGGACTTAGGCCAAGATGCAGACTGAGCAGGGAATGGAGGATGAATGGGTAGGAGACAGACACCCCTAAAAGGGACAAGCTGTGGAACAGATAAAAAAAAAAGGGGGGGGTCGCCAGAGGGGCAGAGAAAGGACCCCAGCCCAGGGGTTCCCCTCTCCACCTTTCAGTGAGCTCTCCAGAGGCAGTGGGGGCACACTGAAAATGAAACACCTCGTCCCCGGGTCCAGGGATGTGACCCTCGGAGTAAGAGGATTAGAGAGGCTTCCAAGAGGAAATGGGGAGGGTGCCAGGAATGGGGGAGCCAAACGTAAACTCGCGCTGTCCCCCACCCAGGGCAGGAGAAAGCTTGAGGAGCAGCACACTCCAGCCATGGAGTTCTAGTGCCCCCTTGTGGCACAGGGAGGACTGGTAAACTGCTGGCGCGCGGGGATTGGGGGTGCATTGGGTCCCACGTGGACCTTGGATTCCTGGAGTCGGCAGGTGTAAGAGACAAAGTCTGAGACCGACTACTGACTGCCGAAGATCTCCAAGGCCTGTAAGCATCAGTAAAGACTAACTGGCGAGCCCGGGGTTCTCTGTCTCTCCCTTCCTTTTACTGGAGCACATCAGGCCATCTGCCGGCCACAGGGCAAGCAGAGACCAGTTCTCTCCTTCACAGTGCCCTCTCCCATCCTAGGTATGAGCTCAGCCCTTAGCAGCTCAGTCTCAGTTTTGCATGTGGGCCTCTGGGGGCCTCCCACTCAACTCCAAGGGCTGCTTCCCTTGGCAGCACATTTATGTGTGCTTGCTGGTGGAGGGATGAGGTGTGCATGTGGGTGTGGTTTATGCACACCTGTCTCAGCTCAGAGTCGAGCTGGACAAGTTTTCCCTGGAAGCGTCAGGAACCTTAGGTTTCAATTGGTCTTCATGGTTGTGTTGCTGTGCAATTTTGAACATACTCTTACCCTTTCTGGACCTCCACTTCCCTATCTAGGGTTGGAAGGGCTGGCCGAAATGGTTTTACCAAACCAAAAGACAGAACTTGACTAAGAAACACACCAAGAAGCTCCCCACTGTGGTTCTGAGAGGTGGTTCACACAAACCTGAGGCTAACCTAACCGTGATCTGGAACCTCTACCACTGTGCCCTCATCAGTGTCCCAGGTCACCCTTGCCCACAGGGGTGGGCTGGTCTGTATTCAGGCCTGCTCACAACCTGAGCAGAAAGGACTAGAGTGGGTAGCTCTGAGTTCCTCTTGCCCCACTTATAGCACAGCACCGGTTCTATTGGTGAGCTTCCAGCCTAGGAGAGGAGAAACCTGAGACCCCTGCTGGCTCCCCAGAGGAGGGAGAGGAGGAGTCCACTGTAGAGGTGAAGAAAACAAAAGGATGCACCTGGCTCAGCAGGAGAGAGCTTGCCTCTGTTCTGGGGAGACCATGAAATTGAATCAGAGCTCTGGGAGGGAGCAGGCCAGGGCACCCCAGTCAGAGGATAACCAGGGAGCAGGAAGAATTGAGTAGCTCCGGTTTCCAAGGCAGTTTGGTACTTGAGACTGTCTGCTGTCTGGGTTTCCATACCTGCAAAATAGAGGTAAGAAAACTCATGTAGCAGAGCCATGGGGAACAACAGATGCATTAATAGAGATAAACAACTAGAGTATTTGCTGGCACCTATATTTTTTTGAGACAGGGTCTCATATCTTGTTCTTGGCCCCCCTCTTTTTTGCATTGTTCTTTAAATTATTATCGTGTGTGTGTATGATGGGCCATGTGTGATGGTGCACATGTGGAGGTCAGAGGACATCTTTGTGCTGTCACTTCTTTCCTTCCACTTTAATGTGGTTCCGGAGTTTCAACTCGGTTCACCAGGCTTGTATGGCAAGTACCTTTACCCACTGACCCATCTTGCCGGCTCACTTTGCTTTTTAAGACAGGGTGTTTTACTGAACTTAGACCTTAGCAATTGGCCAGACTGGCTGGCTAGTAAACTCCAGTGATTTCTTTCCATCCTTTCCCAGCACTGATTTTCTGTTTTTTCTTTTGTTTTGTTTAATCTCCAGCTTTTGGGTAGGTGTTGGGGATCCAAACTCATGTCCTCATGCTTGGACAGCAAGCACTTTACCCACTCACTGAGCCTTATCCCCAGGCCCATCGATCATGACCGTCTACTCCTGAGTGTTCTTGCCTCTACTTCCTGAATTCTGGGATTAGCAGCATTATGGGCATATGCCAGCGAGCCTGGTTTATGCTGTGTTGGGGACTGAAGTAAAGCCTTCCCGCTTGGAAATACTCTGCCAACTAAGCTATGTATCTCCAGACCTTTTGTTGCTATTTTTAATCTTCAGGAAATCCTTTCCTGGAACATACTGGTGAGAGGAACACTGCAATATTCTAGCTGGCGATGGCTTAGAGCAGTGGTTCTCAACCTTAGTAATGCTGCGACCCTTTATTGCAATTCCTCATGTTTTGGTGACCCCCACCCAACCATAAGATTATTTTTATTGCTACTTCATAACTGTAATTTTGCTACTGTTATGCATCCTAAGTTATATCTGTGGTTTCTGATGGTCTTAGGCGAACCCTGTGGAAAGGCCATTCAGACTCCCGAAGGGGCCCTGATCCACAGGTTGAGAACCACTGAGAGGATTAAAACAAGTTCAAATTTTGTTCCTCACACTGTGATACTCACTGTGAATACAAGTGTGTTTAAGCTCAGAAAGGGGAAACGATTTAAGATTACACAGCCGATCGTGGCTCAGCTGAGGTTTCTTTACTGTCAAGCCCGACCCTCTATCTACTTTTTTTTCCCCCCTTTCCCAGCTGGGTATCCTCTGGAACCCTTGCTTGCATCTATGGTCCTAAATCTTAGATGGGTCTTGGCCAGCATCTCAGTGGCTGGGCCAAAGCTCCAGGACGGAGTAGGAGCCCTTCCTTTGATTTGGTGAAGGTCCTGCCTGGCAGATGGTTTGACCCTTTGCCCCATGTCCGTTGGAGCCATAGTTTTTCCAGCTGGAAGAACCTTTGAGGTCACTTGCTCACCTAGCCTCCATGCCTATCTGCTGTCTGCCACCACTAGCTTCCTCTCCTTATGCCCTCCATCAAGCTACCCCAAATCTTACAGGTATTTGGCTGTAAATAACCTAGACATCTCTGGTCTTTTCCTTATTTTCCTGGCAGCTGCTGTTTCTTACAATTGACAGTGAGGAGGCAACTGGGGAAACAGAGTCATCAGTTTTGCTTTACTCGGTGGCCAGCTGGCCTTTCCACCTCACCATCACCCTAACAGCCCTATCACAGTACCACGTTTTGCCTTTTCCTGTTTCTGCTTACAATGGCCAAGGGCAAAACTTGCCAAGGGAAGGGTAAAATTTCAGGTCCTTTGGCTACCACCACTGGGGCTTGAGTTTCTAGAGAAGGCCCCTCAGCCTTTGAGGGATGGCCCTCCCCTGCTGCAGTCTAGCTTGGGCTGGGCTACTTCCCAGAGCCCGAGCTAGACCTGTTTGCAATGATTCACGCCTACACACTCCCACCTCACCCCTGGGGAGTCAGCTCTGCACTCTTAATAGATCTTATGGTTAAGAAGTTTTTTCCTGCTACTCAGCGTTAGTGCTTAAAGTATAGTTACACTCTGAAAATTGACCATAAAATGACACCATGGGGTCCACATTTATCCTCTAGCCACAATTCCAGACCAGCTTGGTTCAGTTTTCACTTTGAAAAATGGCTTTGGGAGGGGGGCTTCAAACTCCACCCAAGTCCTAAATCTGCTTCAGCGCTTCCTCTCTGTGCTGCCTCCCACCCCCAGGCTGGGGGAGAAGCAGGCTCTTGTACTGCTGAGGTAGCTTGCCAGGTCCATCTCTGCTCAGAGGGTCCCTGCCATGGCTGCATGGATATGGAGGCTTTGTGGGAGGGACAGAGACTTCAGACTCACCTGGATGGACGGCGGCCACTCTTTCATGTTTCGGCCAGATGTCTAGGACTAAGGGCTGGAATCATACTCTTGCTGTCACCGCTGTTACAGAGATGAGGATGAATGCGGTGGATGTGGATGTGGTACGCGAATGGGGGTGGGGCACAGTATTTGGGGGCTGAGCACTTTTCTAAAATCTGAATAAAGCTTACCTAAGGAGGGCCCTCCCTATTCCCTCTGTCCTGTTTACCCTAATGAGCCTGGTTATTTGGCTCCCGAGCCCACAGCAAATTAGAAGCAGTAAATCAGGGGGTGGGGTAGGGGCAGAGGGGCTGCTGGAAGCAGGCACACTAAAAGTGTCAAGATGTGAGAGCTGACAGCCTGACAGCAGGGAGTAGGCAGTGAAGTAGGAAAACAGAAAACAATCCAGGCCAGGTACAAGCGTACAAGGAAGGCAGACCAAGCCAAGGCCTCATGATGCAGGAGACAAGGTTCCAGGCAAGGTGCCAGTGGTGGGGGTATCATAGTAATGAGAAAGTCCTTAAGAAGAGTAGGGTAACAAGGTAGAATGTGTTTCCTAAACATTTCCAGAAAAGATAACTCACTGGAGCCAGGCATGGAGTGTTGAGGCATGTTCCTTTCATCCCAGCACTCAGGAGGCAGAGGCAGGTGGCTCCCTGGGAGTTCAAGGCCAGCCTGGTCTACGTAGCAAGTACCCCTGGACAGCCAGGGCTGCACAGTGAGACTTTGTCTCAAAAAAAAATCTAAATAACAACAACAAACAAACAAAACAGTAACTCACTGGATTGGGTGCAGTGGCACATGTCTGCAGTCCCAGCACTTGAGTGGGGGAGGCAGGAGAATCCTCAATTCTAGACTGCCTTAAAGAACAGCAGCAAAAGAGACATTTGATTTGGATGTGTCTACAGTCCCCACACCTGGGAGGCTGACAGAGGAGGATCTCAGAGCCCAGGGGTTTGCGGCAAGCCTGAAAAGATAAAAGACAATTCTCCCCCCCCCCCCCTTGTTTCTGAGACAAGATACTGATGTGCTGCCCATGCTACTCTTAAATCCCTGGGTTCTGGTGATCTCCCTGGCATGGCCTTTGGAGTAACTGGAACAACTGGCTTATGCTACAGCACTGAGCTAATTGTGTTTTTATGTATGCACTCATGGGACTGAAACTTCAGCTTTGAGGCACATTTGAACATCTAGCACACCTCATTCCTTACTCTCCTACACAGCTCAATTTCCCAGCCCACTAAATATATTCCCACTGGCTGTGGAGACAGTCCTGAGCTCCAGCCTGGTCCCACTGTTTCCTGTCCATAGGACCCTGGACAAGTCACTTAACCTCTCTTAGCTGCTTTCTGTGTAAGACTTTAACAAGCATACCTGTCTTCCATAGCTTGAAGGGTTGTCTCAGGGATATCTAAACCTGAATGTCCTACTCCCAGTGCATGGTAGGTTTATGAGGTACTCCATCCTTTTCTAAGCACTGCTTCAGGAAGTCTGAATGTTAGGGATCAACCTGCCTGATCCTGCTCTCCCCCATGGTCACACCTCAAGAGTCAACAGCATGTGGGCATCTGTTCTTGGTCACTGTGACGTGTGTAGTAGAGCCGAGAAGGGCAGGGCTGGTGTGTGCCATGAAGCAGGGGATGAGGAAGAGCCAGACAATGGAAACATGAGATTAGGGGTGAAGATTGAAGCAATAGCCAAGAAGCTCGTTTGCTTCTGTTACTTGGGGTCCCCCAGCTTCCTGCTTTATGGGCAGCATCCATAGCCATCAGGGACACCAGTCAAAGGAACCTGGCACTTAGGCTGAGAATGATGAAGAGAGATCAGATGCAAAGGTATGCCACGGGAAAAGAAAAGCACCCACCAAGCAAGTGAGGCCAGCCATAGGGTGTAGCCTAGACATGAGCATAGCAACTCCAGAGACATGTGCATCAGGGCCCCTCTGTGCAGAGATCAACTTCCAATTTCCCCTTGTTGTCTTTAAGAAACACCCTCCCTTTTCTGTCTGAAGAGAGTCATAGCGTGAGGGGCATCAACGGGCATAGGCACCCAGCGAGGCATGAGAGTAACCAGGGCATACCTAAATTCACTAGCATTCCAGCATTGGGCAAAAAAGCAAGTATCATTACCACAATTACTTGGCTCTATCTGGCTAACAATGAATAGAAATGGGGGATATAAACAAACAGGTGTGGGCTTATAGGAAATATTATGAGAAGCCTTAACCCCCTCGTTGGAACATCCTGCATCAGTTCTAGAACTAGGGCTAAGGCCGAGAATCTGGCTTGCTTCCGTGTATGTGGACCTATCTGCATTGCCCAGGTAGCACGCTGGGGTTGGCTACCCAGAGGCTATTTAAGCTGTGGGCTGGCTTTCCCCAGGGTCAGAAGATTGTTCAAGGTTCCTGAATAAACTGCATTGAAAAAAAAAAAAAAGAAAAAGAAAAAAGAAACACCCTCCCCTCCATGTCACAGCAACAACACAGAAAACAAAACAAAACAAAAACCCAAGACGGTTGGGGAGGCTGAGCAAGTGAGAGACAGATTCCTGGCTCCGTCTCATCCAAGAAAGGACTGTGGACCCAAAGGACTGTGGAAACAGCCCTAGATTCGTGAGTGAAACCAACTCTGCTCCCAAAGCTAGACAAGTGCTGTCTTCTGAGTGTCAGTTCTTCCAAAGAGCGCGGATGGGCTTTGAAGACACCCGAAGCCCACGTTTAAATCCCACTTCCTCTGAGTCCGAGAGGGCCACTTTCCTTTGTAAGCCTCAGCTCCTTCCATTTCCCATCTTCCCAGAGAAGATGTGGGTCAGGGAACTGAGTTGGGGGATCATAGGACTGGATGTATGTGTATGTTTATATAGGGGTCATTATTCAGAACATTGCACTAGGATGGCCTCATGCACTCCTCACGATGACCCCCCGAGATAGTCCTTATTTGGAGGATGGGACACTGAGCTACTACTGAGATCAGTGAGTTTTCCTTATGTCTTGTAGCTAGGTAGTAGCAGAAGAAACAAATCCAGGCATCCTGACTCCAATGTTTTTCTGACACAAGTGGGGATTATGAGGCAATTGGGTGCCAAGGTACTCTCTCAACCCTGGACTGCTATGCAGGGAATCGTGTGTATGAATCATGGTAACAGCAGGTTTCCAGAGACACCCTCCCCCCGCCCCCCCGGGCAAAAAGCTGCTGAGTAAGACCTCCTGAGTCCTGAGCCTCTGGCCCATTCCTCACAGGCCTCCTATTTCCTGGGTTTCCAGTGTTCCTCTGGGCCTGGGCCTTTGAGTATGGAGTTTCTCATCTGGTACCCGCCCCTCTGGGCCCCAAGCCTGTGGAAAGCTGCTCATTGCCCCTACAGCTGCCAGAAGGGGACATCAAAGGGGCAGCACGTGGGTGAGGCGGCTCCCTGCTTTGTTTTGAGAGTTTGTGGGTTTTGTGGTGCACATGCAGGCACGCAAGGGAGAGAGACCAAGAAGACTCTGGCAAGCAGGCAGCTCGGGAGCTGGGAGCTTGGGAGTGGCTATGGATGAGCAGTGGGGAAGAAGGCTGTGGCAGGAAAATGTGGCAAGGGTGGGGGGAGGAGGAACAAAAGAGGCTGTGCTGGTGGGGGCAGCTGGGAGAGTTTGTTCCCTGCGTTACACTGCTGGGCCTCTGCAGGAAGGCCCTGGCACTAATGGATGCATAGCATCAGAATGTTGGAAGGTTGCGGGCCACCATCATTTGGGATTTGTTTTATTCATTCACTCATGCATGTGTGCATTCATTCCTACATTCTTCCAACAGCTAGTTATTGAACCATCAAGTATGGAAGAGTGGTTTCAGAAAGGGCTCTGCAGTCAGACTCCCCGTGTTGAACCCTGGCTGTGTGCCTGGGCTGAAGTTTCTTGCGTTGACGTATTTGCATTTGTGAGGTAGGTATGCCTGGTGGGACATGTCTTAGAGGATGGTTGTAAGGATTCAATGAAATATCCCATGTAAAGTGCTTCCAACAATGCATGGCACATCATGTATGCTCAACGAAAGACTTGGGTTGGGGCTAGAGAGATGGCTCAGCAATTAGGAACACTTACAGGTCTTGCAGAGGATGGGAGCACCTGTTCCCAGCACCTGCACTGGGTGGCTTATAACTGCCTGTAACTACAGCTTGAGGGAAGCTGATGCTTTCTTCTGGCTGCTTCGGATACCTGCATGCATGTGCACATATACACACAAACTTACCTAAATAAATAATAAAATATTTTAATTACACGAATCTGTGTGTGTGTGTGTGCACGCGCGCGCGCGTGCACATGCATGCACTTGCACGAGCACACGTGTGCATATGTAACTACAGGTGCCCACAGAATCTAGAGGAAGGTGTTGGATCCCCAGGAGATGAGGCAGTTGCAAGCTGCCTGACATGGATGCTGGGCACCAAACTGGGTCCTGTGCAAGACCAGTACATGCTGTTAATCACTTAGCCCTCTCTCCAGACTTAGTAAGATGATTTTACAAAATACTTGGTGGTGTAGCTCAGCAGCAGAGTATTTGCCTAACACATGCAAAGCATTGGATTTCATCCCAAGCAACACACACACACATACACACACACACACACACACCAGTTCCATGTATTCATTTATGTATGCAGCTACAAGTAGGCACAAGCACGTACAGACAGACAGACAGATAGATAGATAGATAGATAGATAGATAGATAGATAGATAGACAGATAGAATGATATATTATGCCAATCCTTGTATTAGGCACTATTAAGGTCAGAGATGATAAAGCAGCAAGATGCCAGGTACTAGGGGTACACACATATAATTCTGGCACTTGTGGGGTTAAGACTGAAAAATTAGGAATTAAAGGCCACCTCAGTTGCATAGTGAGTTGGAAGGCAGACTGGGCTGAGGAGGGAGACCTGTTTCAAAACAACAGCAACAACAACAACAACAAAACAATGATGATAATAATAAAAATTAGGCTGACACAGTCCTTACCTTCATGGAATTGTGTTATTCATTCTGAATGACTCTCTAAAGAGGACTTTCTGTTCTTTCTTAATAGAATCTTTCTAGATAGCCAGAGAGGACATTGGTGTTCAAACTGGCAGCAGTGGGCCCAGGACACAGCCTCTGGTCCTCTGCTCTGCTTTCATCAGTGGCCCCAGGCAAGCCCTGCCAGCTCTGCACCTTTTCTTCAGCATCCTGAGAGGAACTAGGCTTTCAATACAGGGAGATGGTATGAGCACAGTGGACTTCATTAGGAGCTCATGTCTGGAATATTTCCTCATGGAATGGTGGAAGAAGTCAAGGATTTTTCAAGGAAGGAGACTAGTTACTCTTCCTCCCTTTACCCCATTTTCTTGCCCTCTGCCTTGACATTCTTGGGCTTTCTGAACCAGCCCACACTGGTGTGGTTACGTAGAACTATAAATAGATATAGGAACCTGTGCACACAGACACACATGTACAAAGGCACAGATAGATACAAAGAACCTGAGGAAAAAAGTTGTTGGGAATGAAAGAAGGTAGACCTGGGGATAAGCTGCAGCTTGGGCATGTGGCTAGGGCAATGAGGTTCAGCAAACTTGACCTCCATCCCCAGAAGAATTTGGCCAACCCATAGGGCCCATTTGTTCCAAGTAGGATGGTGCTTGTAGAACGTATGTCAGTGTGTGTCCCAGAAATCCTGGGTACCTGGGATGGATGAAAGACTGATATACAAGACTGTAGGTATGGGAAATGTCCAAAGAACCCAGTTTAAATAATTTTTGCTTCCTTGCTGCAGGACTCCTCAGAGCTTTCAATAAGCTAACAAACAAGGCAACTGTCAAGGCATTGTGTGTTTGTGTGCCATGTTCTATCACATTTCCCAAACAAATTTGACCATACAGTCCTTTTGATGAAGAATAGGCTAGGGGAAGTGCTTGTTTTAAGTCATTGAGTTTTTATGAGGGCTTCATGCCTGTTTTTTTTTTTTTTTTTTTTTGTCACTCTCATATACTGACATCTTTTTGTTCTGCTTCTCTTTGCTTCACCCCACAGGATCATGCTAAGTAGTATGTAACACAGGCTGGCCTCCAACTCAACAACCTCAAGCCTTAGACAAACAAGTACTGGGATTTAAGGTGTCTGCCATCCGGTCCCAACCTTGCTTAGTTCCCTATTACTAAACATATTTTGATTTGTTCTTTGACAATTTCAAACATGTATACAATATATCTTAATCATACCTACCCTCCAACTTCTTACCAGACCCTCTAGGTACATCTATTAACTCCACCCTCTCTCATCTCCATTCTTGTCCTCTCCTTTTGTTTTTCTGTAGTCCACTGAGTCTAATTAGTGCTGTCTGCTTCTTGGCTTGTTCTTGTGTGTAAGACATAATGAGTTCATAAGTGCAATATTAGCACCATGCTCAGAAGACACCATTTCATGCACTCCTGTATATCTTCTAGCTCTTACAGTCTTTCTACCCCTTCAATAATGATCCCCAAACCTTATAGGAGGTGTGTGTGTGTGTGTGTGTGTGTGTGTGTGTGTGTGTGTGTCAGTAGGGCTGAGAGCTCAATAGCCACTTATTCTTAGTACTTTGACCAGTTACGAGTTTCTGTATAAACTGCTGCCCATTGCAGAAAGAAGCTTCTCTGGCTAAGTTGAGAACAGTCTATGGATATAAACATACATGTTTACAAGAAGGTTTAGTGACATGTCCATTTGCAGAACAAACTAAAGTTTATCACTTCCCAAGCAATGCATTATTGACTAGGTTTATAGTACTAAGCATGAATTAATTCCCTTCTGTGGAGCAGGCCTCAAACACAAGCAGAAAGTACTAGGTTACCTCATAACTCCCATGCCACTAATGCAAGAGTAGGCATACTTTGCTTGGCAGGTTGGTATTGTAGTATGCAGCATTCAGTGCTGGGTAAGACCATTGATAAATATTCTGCCTCTGTGGCCTGCAAAGCACCTTCTGGCTCTATGAAAGCTAGTGAGCAGGGAGGACGTTTTAAGATTAATTCCAGCTTGATTTCTATATGTTCTATAACCAAAGATTATTGTGAATTTCTGTAAATAGGGTCTTACACTCTAGTTATGGTGGGCAGCAAAGACTCGGTCAGTTTCTTATGTACCAAAGTAGAATGCTCCTGTGAGTCATTTTCTCTTGTTCTGCAACCTGCCCTCCTCTCTTCCCTGCCTTCCATGTGCTTGCAAAATTTCCTAGTAAGGTATTAGAAGGGGGCTACTCAATCCAACTTTAGATCTCTCTCTGTGGAGGTCTTTTTTCTGAGCCTTCCAGTGCCACAGACATTATCTCAAGGCAGTAGTCCCGGGTACAGGAGACAGGCCACTACAGTGCCTGTGGCCAATGCTGTTCCACAGGAAGCCTTCCTGCTCATTACCATCTGAATCATTAGAGCAGTACCAGGCCCGGGAAGGCAGGGAGAGAGCTGTGCAAATTAATGAGTGACCAAATTAAATATGCTCCCACAGCTTGCAAGCTGTTCCAGTCGATCAGCAAAGAACTGGGGGATTTGAAAGTGGGAAGCTATGGCATCCTAGGCAAAAATCTTAAGATAGCCACCTCCTTCTTATTCTTAAGATGGGATCTGGCAAGTAGGATTGCACAAATAATACAAGATACTCACTTGCAATCGGCACTTCAGATTAATGATATGCTGTAAATACAAATACAGTTCATGCAGTGTTTGGGTCATACTTAGACTAAAATATTCTTCATGCTTTGTTTCATATTAAAGTTTGACTGGAAATCCTGTGTTACATTTGATGACCTGAATGTTCAGGGGATGGAGTGACAAAAGCTGAGGTACAGATCCAGGCTGGAATATGGAGTAAAACCTCAAGTTCAAGGACTGCACTATCTAAACCAGGAAGAGGGCTCCCTTCGGTCTCTGATGACTTTTTGAGGACTTGGAACAGGCAGTGAGGAGCTAGCAAAAGTTAAGTAGAAAACCCAGCAGCAAGTCCCTTGGTTTCTGCTACCCCTTCTCCTGCAGAGCAGGATGTTAGATAGGCCATGCTAGTCTCTGTGGGAGCTGCCACTGCAGGGGTGAGCCTGAGCTTGTTGCAGGTAAGGGCAGTGGTGGCCACCCTCCTGCCATGTTCTCAGCAGCCAAGCAGTGGCAGCTCCCACAGAGACCAAAAAGTTATTACCCTGCGTGTGGGCTGGGGACATGTCTCAGTTGAAAAAGCACTTGCTGTGTAAGCCTAAGTTCAGATTCCCAGCACCCATGGGAAAACTTGACTTGGTGGTGCACATCTCTTGTCACAGAACTGTGGACCATGGGGACAAGAGGATCTAGAGACTCGCTAGCCAGCTAGTTAAGGAGAACAGTGAGTTCCAGGTACAGTGAGAGACCCTCTCTCAAAACAATTAAGGCAGTAGCAGGGCCTTTAATTCCAGTACTTAGGCCCTACCCTAGACGAAGGAGGATCTCTATGACATTGAGGCCACCTGGTCTACACAGAATGTTCTGTGCCAGCCACGGCCACATAGTATCATCTTGTCTAAAAAAAAAGGTTGGAAAGTGATAGTGGAAAACACCTGACATCAACCTCCATGAGCCTCAGGAACCTGCACGCACATACACACACACACACATACACACACACACACACACACACACACACACACCATTTAAAAATATATCTTGCATACATAGAGTGCAGCCCACTTTAGAGATAGGGAAATGAAGGCCTAAAGTTTCCAGCTCAGTCAATGCAGGAAATCAAGCAGAAATCTCATGTCTCCTGCCTGGCTCTGGGTGGATCCAGATGGGGGCAGGCAGCTTGGGAGAAGCCACCAGCTGCTGCCCACACTTCCCTCCTCTCTGGGCAGAGAGCTTAGAGTGAGACATATTGTCAGACCAGATGTGGATTTGGGTTCTAATTCTCTTCTCTTTCCCCCCTGAGATCTAAATCCTTTAAGTCTTTTTCTTTGCTTCCCGAGGAAGAAACCACGTGGGCTTGAGTAAATGGGGCTCTTCTATTTGCTTCTGGCTTCCATTTCCAGGCTCACAGGCCCACCCAAAACCCCACAGCCACCTCCAGTGGGATTTAGTCTATAGGGGTTCCCAGAACTTGGGGCCTTGTTGAGGGCCTTGTTTATCACAAGGTCGTCTTGGGGAGAAAGCAGACTCACTACCTCCCTTGAAGGGAGGGCTCTCCTCCCCTCCTTCCCATCCTCCGTGTCGGCTCATACAGAGCACCCACAAGAGCAAGTGCTTACTGGTACCAGACTGGCACACTGGGACCCGATTGGAAAACGAAGCAGGGCTTGTTTCTGCACGTTAGGGATGAATGGGCCCCGACAGATCATTTCGTCCAACTCCCTTCCTATAGCAAACGATGAAACAGAGGTATACGAAGGAGGGGGACTTAAACACTTGGGCTTGGCACCTGCCAGGACTCATAGAAACTGGAGCAAGGCCCAAGGAGCCCATTGAATAGGTGAAGAAGCTGAGAACTCCAGAGGATAACAGCCTTGTTCAAGGCCACAGAACAGGGAAGGTGTGTCAGTACTTGAGCTCTGGGCTTTGGGGTTTAAAATTTTATGATAATGGGATGGCTCAGTGGTTATGAGTACTTGCTGCTCTTGCAGAGGACCTGGGTTCAATCCCAATACCCATATGGTAGTTCACAGAACCTATACAGCAATTTAAAACTGTAACTACAATCCCAAGGGTTTCATCATCCTCTTCTAGTTTCCTTAGGCATCAGGCATGCCTGAGGTGCACAAACACACAGGAAAATACTCATACACACAAGACACATAAAAGCATTTTAAAAAGTCTGTAGTATTTGTTTTAAATCCTTCTGTTGTTTTTATTAGTCTATATCCATTGTACAAAGTGATATTTCACTGTGATTTTTTTCATACGTAT
Source organism: Meriones unguiculatus (assembly GCF_030254825.1). NCBI lineage: Eukaryota > Metazoa > Chordata > Mammalia > Rodentia > Muridae > Meriones > Meriones unguiculatus. The sequence continues at coordinate 24,479,903 of NC_083369.1, forward strand.
ATGTCATGCAGTTCATTCATTCACCCCTATTATCCTTTCTTGTATCTCCTCTCCCCATCCACTGGTCCTCTGTTTCTCTCAAATACTTCCTGTTCTACCTGCATGGCTTCAAAACCTGAATAGAAGAGAAAATATGCAATATTCGTCTTTTTGAATGGCTCATTTTACTTAACAGTGATTTCTAATTGCAACCACTTTTCTACCAGAGTCATCTTTTCCTTCACCTTGAGGCTTATTATTAAGGCTTAATAAAATGCTATTGTATCTGCCACTTTTTCTTGATTGGCCCTTGCTACCACAGGTTGCTGACTACAACCAGAGAAGTGAATGCCTCTCTGCTGCCACCTTTACAAAATTCTCCTCCACAGCTCTACCAGATCAGGGAGTCCCTCCTGAAGTCTAACCCCATACCCCAGCACAGTGGCCTGTTGTTCTTGCCCCCTGGATTGGCTCAGACAATCTATCCAATGTGCAACTTTCAATGAATCATTTTGACCCCACTCTGGATGATAGCTTCATTTCAGCTTTGAAGAAACCAAGGTTCAGTCCATGTCCTCATTGGGGGCAGGTGCAACCTATCTAATTGATACCATTCCCTGGCCTTTCTTTTCAGCTTCCTTCACATAATTCAACTCCAGTTCCCATTGCCTTGCCAGGCCTGAAGACAACAGGTGGCATGGAGCTACAAGCCCCTCCCTCAACTGTGCTTCTCAGACTTGCTCAAACATCCTTTTCACTGCCACAGCTCTATCTCATTTCTTGCTTAGGAGAGAAACAGCGCTGGGCTGGCTCTCCTTGACCAGGTTTGTATGTAATACTACTGATTCTTGCCTGGCTAGCCTTCAGGACTCTGAAACATCGTGATAACTGGAGTTCCCAAATTCCCTCATGTAGGATGAATGGGAGTTTCAGTGTTAACGTCTACCCCTCCAATTTCCACTCCTTACTCCAAGCCTCAATGGGATTCAGAGAAGTTACGGTAAATGGTAGGGAGAGTTTCAGAATGAGAGAGGGAAGACAGGAAGAAAAGAGGACAGACAAAGCCAAGGGAAGGAAAGGAAGGTAAAAAGGAAGAGGAAAGAGATATAAGGCAATGAAGAAGGAAGAGATGAGGAAAGATGATGCCCATCACCCCATTGCCCTTCGTTTCCCTTCCCTCATCCTGCCACCACCTTCACAGTGCCTGACTTGGTAGCATGTAAAATCCTTGAGGTTATGGGCTCCTTGTATCACCAGCAGTAGCACAGTGCCTAGCACACAGTAGGTGTTCAACACATGCTTGTTCCAAAGGCAACTCCCTCCCCCAAGGGGCTGCAGACTCCTCATCAAGTATGCAACATGGCTGTCCTCAGTGTATCACCTCTCTTTCCACATGCTTATGTCCCAGATACCCCACATGCAGGAACCAGAAAACCCACAGACAACCCAGGCCCACTCCTTCCAATTCCATGGGGGCTGTTCCTGAGGCCAAGGCTGGGAAGGCACTGGCATGCTGTCCATCTGTGAAACTGGAAGAAGAAGACTGGAGCCTCGTCCATGGCAGGGTTCCGTGCAGTGTCTGTATGTTTGACTTACTCCCCGAGCCTGCATTCAGCCATGCTGCTGCAATGCACTCACGAGTTTGTAGAGGAGACCAGAGAACTCCTTGTCCTACCAGTCAGTCAGGCAGCCCTAGCTAGCTGGGGATTCAGCTTCCAAGGAGGGTTGGCAAGAGGGAGGGAACAAGGTGATTCTCCCCGATTGGATGGACGAGGGGTAAAAACCTGGGGATGAAGGTTCCTCTGTACACCCTCCCTGGGCCACCATGGAATACAAGTCCCCACTAGCGTTAAAGTCTTGAATGTGAGATCTCCTTTATCTCTTCCACCCAGCCTTAGTTTTTTTTTTTTCTTTTTTGTCAGTAAAATGAGATTAACTAGAGCCAGCAAAATGGCTTAGCTGGTAAAGGCACTTACAACCAAGCCTGATGACCTGAGATTGATCCCTGGGATCCACATGGTAGAAGAGAGAATTTCTGTGTCCATGTGGTGGCATGCACATGTGTGCCCCATAAACAAATAAAATGTGATACATTTTTAAAAAGTGAGGTTAACCACAGTTAACCCCTCATGGCTTGTGGGGTACCTAACAGAAATATGCACTTTCTAACAATGGCATGCATGCGTCTGGTACATAAAGAGAGCTGAGTTAATATAGTGACATCCTTCACCATCATGCTGGCCACCTCTGTCTCATCTCAGCAGCTTCTTTCATGGTCCCCGAAGTGTCCTGTAGCTCCTTCCAACCACCCAAGAGGCATGCTCTAGGTTCAGGTCTTTCGCATTCCCTTGATGTCTCACTGTGACCTTGTGTAAGCCATTTTCATTTCCCTTCCCTCATCCTGCCACCACCTTCACAGTGCCTGCAGATAAGCCAAGAGATCCCTAGCTCATTCCAGGTTTTATACTACATCTCTAGAAGCCATCCTGTCTAGGGCCAAGCCAGTTCTAACATCTAGCCTAAATAGTGTGTGTGTGTGTGTGTGTGAGAGAGAGAGACAGACAGACAGACAGAGACAGAGAGACAGAAAGAAAGAGGGAGAGGTTGGAGAGTCTTAAATAGAGGACTGTACCGTTCCATCCCTCCAGGTTCTTGGGACATTTTCTTCCAGGCTAGGCCCCTTTTGGGGGCCCCAGACTTCCTGATACAATCTGATTGCTACCTGCCCACTTGAAGGGCTGTGGAACTTGTGGTTACTGTTCTTCTCCAGCCACATCACCCCTCAGCTCCCTCTCCCAGCCCTTCAGATCTTGATCCTATTGCTTTTTTTTGGGGGGGGGGTATAGGTACTTCCTGAATGTTCAGTGTATGACATACCTACACATAGTTTTTAGTAAACGCAATTTTCTTGTTCCTCTCCTAGTATTTTTCTTTCCCACAATAACCCTGATTATTTACTCTTCTCAAATGCCCTGGTTCCTAGGCCTGACTTGCTGTGTGATTCACTGTTGCCCACAGGTAGATCACCAGGTAGTTGGATGTTGGGACATGCTGTGTCACTGAGCTGCCCTGATGGCACAAGAGCATGCTGCTGCAGAATCCTGGCAGGGATTTGAATCAATGGAAGTGAATCACCCTTGAGATGCAGAGTCCTGGACACAAGATTCTCACTGCCTTTCCAGGAGAACGTTAGATGTTGGAGTCCATCTAAGCAATCCACATAGAGATAAAATGGGGACATCCTTTTGTGGATCCCCAATCCCGATCTGCAGTAAAGGAGTTTCTGAGGGAGGCCTTGGGGACCCAGGTCTGGAGCAGGACCAGGGCCTGTGGCCAGCCAGGTGGCCTCCATTAGGGGTCTGCCAGCCCAGGACAGTGCATTCGCTAATCCCAGTCTTTATGGGGCAGCTCTGCCCACCTAGGTGCAAGGGCACAAAAACGCAAAAATGGAAATTCTAATCCCTGCGCAGTTTTTCCTTGCTTTTCATACTGGCTGCTGTTCTCGGGCCTTTCTTCCTTTTTTTTTTTTTTTTTTTTTGTGACTCTCACAGGCAAATTTTAGCATATCCCTGCTCTTGCTGAGGGCCAGTCAGTCTGTCTCACATGCTTTCTCTCTCTCTACCTTCCTCCACCCAGGTTTTCTCAGACACCTTTCTGGCTCAAAAGCTTTGGGTGCTACAGTTCCAGGTTCTCATCTTGTTTCAGTGGTCTGACTCAGCGGCAGCTCCCGCCTCTCCTAGAAACCTTCATTCTCCTCCTCTCCTTTCTTGTCTCTCCTTGTTGGGACGGAAGCAGGGGCTAGGATGGGCAATATGGGGAGCAGATGCGGGATGTCTTCCTGCTCCTACCTCCCTGCACATGAGGCTCCTTGGCAGCTTGGGGCTTGGCAGGCGGCACAAGCCCTCCCAGTCTGGGCCTGCCCTCAGCCTATCCGGCCAGCACGGGCTTTCATTCAGCGTGGGGTTTGATTGACAACAGGAAAGAGTAAAACACATAAAAGAGAAAAAGCACAGCCACCCAGAGACGGAACACAAGCAGAGCAGCAAACAAGCTGCCCTCAACGGCAAGGGCTGGATGGTGGCAGACTGGCTGGGCACAGGAGAGAGAATATCTGAAGAATGAGAATCGCTTCACCCAGTGGCTGTGGGACGCTGGAGTGCCAGGCATAATGGCTATAGCAGCCTAGGAGCTCAGCTGAGGAGAGGGAGGTCCAGAGAGCTCAAGTGACAATCCCAAGGCACCTCTCTAGAAACAGGCAGTAAAGTCCAGACTCATCTCTCTCCATCCCCATCCTCGGCCTGATAACCCCCATTAGGTGGCGAACTGTCTACATAAGGTCGGTTCCCAGGACAGTCTTGCAGTAGGCAGAAGCAGGGTCTAGGGCAGTAGCTATGGTGGTGGGGACACGGGCAGGGAATTTGGGAGCTGGGTGAGGTTTGACAGAATAAAAATCAAGAAAGTGAGTACTGAGACTTGATCACGTGGCAGGGACAGCGAGGCGGACATCCGAAGAAAGGATGGCCACCCACTTGCCTCAGCACCTGGATTTTCAAGCCACGTAGGACCCTTTTCTCCTAGCTGCTTCACCAAGCCTCAGACAATCCTAATTCCATTTCACAGACAAAGATACTGAGGCGCTGAGAAAAAGGAACCAAAATGGCCTAATTGCGGAGCTTGGGCTGCTGGCACCGGCCCGCGGGACCCTTCGCTGCGGTTGCTGCCTAACCTTTTTGGAATCCTAGGTTCTGAACTGAAAGCACATGCCGCGGGAAACGCGGCGGGAATCCCGCCTCTCCTGTGGCCCAGGCCTTCATATCTTTCCCACTTTGAAGGCCGCCTATTATCTCGGTGGCTTCCCTGGCCGCACATTTGCATTTGGAGCCTTTCATCTGATCTCTTGGAATTAAAGGCTTTGTCTCCTATTAAAAGAATTCCTGGCCCTGGGAGCCAGGGGGAGGGGGGGAGGGGAGGAGGGAGTAGGGAAAGGGGCTCCTGGTAGGAAACCCTGGTTCCCAGCGCACAAGCCTGGAACCTGCTCTGCTCAAGCACTCCTGGAAGGCCCTGGTTGACGAAAAAAGAGGATTTTCCCTGTGCCTTTAACTCTAACCCTATTTTCTTCCTTGGCTATGCCCTTTCCAGCTGCCTGGTGACCTGGGACAACGGCGGACAGGGGCACCAGCTGCGACCTTGGTCCAGGCAGCCTTAAAATTTCCACTCAAGCTTTGTGCAGGTCAGTTTTCCCTTTGGAGGAACCTGTAAGGGTGACGCCCACCAGTCCAGAACGAAAGGGAGAGAAAAATCATATTCCAGATGTGCCCTTCTGTTCCCTTGGGTAAGACTTTTCCCCCATGTGGAGCCCCGGCTCCCCTTTGTAAAATGCATTGTTGGGTTTTGAGAGCTCTTCTCCAAATATGGGATATTATGAGATGTCCAAGCCTTTGAAGCCCATTCTCCCGCACCCCTACTTAACCCTGATCCCAGCTTTGACTTGGTCCCCTGCCTCAGACTTATGATACTTTTGTGTTATTGGGCCACCCTGGCTGCACACCAGACTCACTTAGGGAGATTGACACAAGTATCCAAGTCAAGCCTCAGAGACTGTGGCTTAATTGTTTGGAGGTGGGGCTCTAGCCAAGGTTTTCAAAGCTCCCCAGGTAATTCTAACTGAAGCCTGAGCTGAGAAGCACTGCCCAGGCCCAGGAATGCCCCAGGCCTTGCAAGCAGCGGACAGAGACCAGAATTCTGCTGGTGCCTCCGGGGCTCTGTGGAGCAGTTACTTTTTCAGAAGCCTGTCCTGTGAAATGGAGCGATGCACACCAAGCATTTAGCTCGGTAGCATAGTGTGGTCCCAGAGCCCCTTCTCACTTAGTCTTGTCTCTTTCAATTGAGTTTTCTACTGGGGGGGTCCAGGAGAGTTATGATGTAGGCATCACACATGGGTTCTGGCAAGCCCAGAGAGGAAAGTGACTTGTCCAAAACCATACACCCGCAAAGATGCTTAAAGATGGGTCTTGTACAATGGGGGGTGGTACAGTCCTCAGGTGTGCAGCCTCTAGAGCCAGAATGCCTTTGATTTATATCCTGGGTCTATAATTTATCAGCTGTGAGAATTTTTCTCTTCCTGAGTTTTTAATTTAATCTTTAAAATGGGACCATTCATAGTACAGGCCTCACTGGTACTCATTAGCTTGCGTTTCCTTTCCCAGCACTACTTTTTCCCCAATGTCTGCACTACACAACACTGAGAGAGAGAGAAAGAGAGAGACTTGTTAACATTCACACAAACAATTCCAGACAGAACTAGGCCCAAGCCCAGGTCTCCCATGTGGACCCTTCACAACCACTTGTTCCCAAAATTTAGAGTCTTCTCTGCTTCCAAGAACACTCAAAATTGGCATGGCCAGGTCCCTGGCAACTCTGTTCCCTGGTGTCAGCAAAGAACAGCAAGAAGAGGCTTGTCGTTCTCAAGCCCTCTCAAGCTCTGCTTTCTTCCCCTTTCTTCCTTTTTTCCTTTTGTGCACTCTCAAAGCTGCTCTCACTTGCGCTGCTGCCTCCTCATCCCTTCCCGTTTGTGTCTCCAGTTCTCCCCGGTAAAACCCCAAACTGTCAGAATGAAGTCAAATAGTGTCCTACAAGGTGAAGAGGGTAGAAAGTTAGGTGTCAGGGAGAATTGCCCTAATGGTGTGCACTCATGGCTGAAGGAAGCAAAGTGTAGAGAAAGACCATATTAAAAGCGTCACCAAGGGAGTATTATAATACATTGGTTTGAGTGGCATCACATGTGAGAGTTTACCATTTACCACACAAACAGTGTATTATGTGTTTAATAGGCTCTAAGCACTACATAGGCCAAATAGGAGGTAATAATAACAGGAATAATGAGGGCAGCCAACCCTATCTGACTGCTTGCTACGTGTCAAACTTGTGTTTCAATTTTTTTTTTCACATTCATGAATTCATTATAATGCTCAGCAACCCAATGTGGCAGGTACATTCTAAAGCTCCATCTTGCAGATGAGGAAGATGAAGCCCAGAGGGGTTAAGTAACTTGTCTAAGATCATACAATAAGCATGTGGCAGAGGTGGCTCTCAGCTTGGAGGTGTGGCTGTAAAGCCCAGCTTAACTGTTCTTTCCTGCAGAGAGAAACAAAATGAGCTCTTTCCTCAGAAGGCTGGCAGTCTTCAAGATGTCCTTCTGATAGCAAGAAACCTTTCAAGGAAGCAAATGATGCCAGATAAATAACCATGGGAACCAGAAAACGACATTTGAGTTCTGATCCGAGTGGCCCTGGGCACGTACTTGAACTCTGAAGGAGACAGCTCTAACTGTTCTGAACAGGGTTACTGAAATGATCCATTGGTGGGAAAGTGTTTAGCTACCCATAGAGCTGGGAGAGGAATGCTATCAGTGGTGTTTTATCCACCCACTCAGGCTTCCACTTTCTTGACCTCCAGCATATACACTAGTGTACTTACATCCACTTTAAAGCAGCATCCCTCAAGCCCACAGCACTCAGCCTCAGCCACATGGCCCCAGAGAAGGCCCCTCTACATGCACATGTATATGTAGACAAATAGACAACTCTCTTTGCTGACATGCTCCTTGTGTGCATGCACAGCTCTAGCCTTGAACCTCCGTATGTATACAGATACCTTGATAATCTGTTTCAAGACTTCCATCTCTGTGATTCTTGTGCAACCCAGCTAATTGTTCTGACACTTGGGGGTTGATGATGGGTATCAGTGGGGGATGGGCTGGAATGGGGCATGAAGCACAGTGCAGGAAGGGCCAGTGAGGAAAGCAGCAGACCTGGTCAGGCAATCTGTTTAGCCCTAAAGCTAAGGCGCCCATTAGTGACTGTGTCTCCTTTTAGGTTACCCAGCATGCCATGCTCTCAGACCATACACTGTTTATTTAGAGAAGCCAGGAAATTTTGTTTGTATAATTAGAGCAGGACAAGGGCTGCCCTTCAAAGGGTTCTCCACAACAGGGACATGGGCTTGTGACAGGAGGGAGCTTCAAGGCCCCACCTCTCTCCAGAGGTGAATACAGCCAGGGCCCAAGAACAATAGAAGATGGTGGGCTTGGTTGAGCTGCAGGGTCTCTTCAGTTGCTTCTCTAACATTCTCTCTTGGTGCTGATTGGACAGGCTGCTCTCTGGACCTGCTCAGTACCAGGCAAAGAAGAGGGTCTGAGAGTCATAAAGCCACCACTAGGTATAAAGAGACCAGGCTTTAGATTTAGACCTTTATCTCATTGGGCTTCGGTGTCCTCTTCTGGAAGACAGAGACAGCAATATGCCTCACCAAAGATGGTGGCTGGGAGGAGTTCAAACCCAGTGGCAGTATCCATCAGGCTACCACTGAGTCTCACTGATGCTTCCTCTCCCATCTTTCCCTGGATGAACCTTGATTCTCCTTTTCTATCCTAAGAAATGTCTTCCGATTACTATTAATTCAGCCTCCTCCTCCGCTGGAACAGCCTGTTCTGTCTCCTCTGGCCTTGATGTCAGAAACTCTGCCTGGATCTGACTTTGTCCTCAAAGAACAATGTGTCTATCCTACCTTTCCTACCTATATCCCCCAATTTTCTTTCTGGGCCAGCCCTTCCTGGCATGATTCCTAGTACTTTGGACAAAGGGGCTCTAATTGGGGACATATCAGACCAAGTATAAGCTCTGCCTCAGATGAAGACCCCTTTCTCAGGACAGTCTCAGCCTTCCTCAGAGTGCAGTCTTGAGGTCCTCAGCTTTTCCCCCTGGCTGCTGTGGGGTGAGGATTCATATTCTCAGTTTCTGTGATAGAGAATAAGGTTTCCTGTTGAGGCTCACTTTTGTCATCTCTGAACCAGAAAGGTTGGACTAGATCTGCGGTGTGCTGATATCTCAGAGAATGGCCAGAGTAGTTTGGTGAGGTGGGTAAGGGAGGGAGATGATAGGATCTGCAGCAAGTGGCACAGCCAGAATACCAGGCCATGTTGAATTGTCTCCAAAGGTCACACAGATTCCAGAGAAATATAGTTCCAAATTAAGATGAGGCAGGAAAAACAGCTCTCTTGGTGAAGAGTAATTCCATTCTTCATTCATTCATTCATTCATTCATTCATTCATTTACTTTTTCACCAAGTTTTTCCTACCATTGGTTTAAGAATGAAATGCTTCTGGATATAACCTAGAACCCCTGCTCCAATTAGCCTATGGCAGCTTGGTATCCAAGTGGGTTCCCTAGTAAAGGGAACAGGGACTGTCTCTGATATGAACTCAGTGGCTGGCTCTTTGACCCCCCACCCCTGAGGGAAGTGCAGCCTTGCAAGGCCACAGAGGAGGACATTGCAGCCAGTCCTGATAAGCTAGGGTCAGATGGAAGTGGAGGAGGTCCTCCCCTATCAGTGGACTTAGAGAGGGGCTGAGAGGAGATGAGGCAGGGAGGGTGGGATTTGGAGGGAATGAGGGAGGGGGCTACAGCTGGGATACAAAGTTAGTAAACTGTAATTATTATAAAAAATTTAATTAAAAAAAGAATGAAATGCTTCATTCACAAATACCTGAAAAAGCTTAAAACCACCTCCTTCTAGCTACCATTCAGCTTTAAAAATAAAACATCACTATATAATGGAAGTTTTGGTTTCTTTTAAAAGCTCAGTTATGGCATGTAAATACCTTTTTGTCTTAATCCCGAGTGTGGGTTTTTAGTTTGGGCTTTAGTTTGTCCACAGCTGATAACTGCCTCCTGTGAGGCATGGTCTTTGCCAGCTGGTAACAGCCTGCCTCATGCAGCACGGAGAAGGGCGTGGTCTAGGACTCTCAGGGGTATAATAGGAGAGCTCAGTAAAAGAGGTGGAGGCAGTTTGGAGAGACCAGAGACAGAAGGTGTGATGGCTTGAAGACATACAGAGAGAAGCATTTCAACACAGCAGCTTGGAGGAGGCTGCTTGCTGCATTTGCTGTTGATAGAGAATGGTATAGCCCCCAAAGAACCCATCAACAAGAAACAGCCAGGAGAAGTAAAGGGGTCTGTACCCCTTTTCCCACTAACCTTCTCTCTTCTACCTAGGGCTGGGGGGTTGGTTAGAAGGGAGAGGCTTTAAGGAACTAAAATGCAGTTTTAAAAAGAGTGCAACACAGCTACCTATGCAGCCCCATGTGATTTTTCTTTTATCCCCTTCCTCCCTGCCCCCATTGTAGCCACGCTAATGGCTTGATGTGTTGAACGTGTTCTGTTAATAGTGCTTAGGGCACAGTTTGGAACTGACTTATCACTCCATATTATGCTCAAGATGTGTTCGTTAACATATGTTGTTCACTCTTTTGCCCTCTGTATGGCATTCTGATGTATAAGTATGTCATAATTTACTTGCTCTCCTGATCATGAACATTAGGTAGATTTTCCTTTTTTCTTTTCTTTTCTCTTTCTTCTTTTTTTAGATCTCATTATTTAGTCTAAGCTTGCCTGAAACTCACTGTGTATTGAAGTCTAGCCTTGAACTCATGATTTTACCTCCTCCTTTCTGCCTCATCTTTCTGTCTAGTGAATGCTGGGTTCAACATTAATAGGTCTATTACTAGGTTTATTCACATGCATCTAGTCTTCTCTTCAAAGTCTCACTAGGATGTCAGCTCTATAAAGCTGATTGAAAAATGAAATTGACCCAGAAAGACAAATATAGTCTACATTCATTTTTTAAGTGGGTGTTAGCATTAAGTAAATAATAACCAAGCTACAATCCACAGACTTGGAGAGGCTAGGTAAAGAGGAGGGGTCTAGCTGGGGGACATATGTATCTCCCTGAGAAGAGAAAATAAAATAGATTTTACAGGTGGACTTCGTGAAGATGGGAGTGGGAGGATCAGGTTATGGGGGGAGATGGGATGGAAAGAGAGAGTGTGGGGAGAGACAGCTGGAAGTAAGGGACATTTGGGAGGTGGTGTGGAAAGCTAGTGCAGTGGAAACTTCCTGGACTCTATGAGAGTGACATGAACACTCTTAGTAATGAAAGGATACGGACTCTGCACTGGCTGTCTCTTATAGCCAGGCAAGGCTTCCAGTGGTGGGACTGGGTTGAATTTGATTGAGCAGCTGGCCATGAGGTTCCTGTAGAGATCCCCAAACAACCCAGGCTGATGCTAAAACAGAGGGTATCTCTCCACAAACTGACAGTAGGACCCCTATTGCTAAGGACAAATCTGCACAGCTCATTGAACATGGAGAGTTCAAGCTGGTGTCTGCATGGAGACTTTGCCTCTGCGTTCTAATCTTTTTGGTGTGAAAAGGTACTCTGAAGGCTACCGAAAGAGAATGTGGACACCAACCTAGCCACAAAACCTTTGACGAACAGTCTGTCCAGCCTGCAAAATATGCTGGGGCAATAGAGGTGCAGAAGTTGTGGGAGTGGTTAACCAATGTCTGGTTTAACTTGAGGCCCACGCTACGAGAGGGAGCCCATGCTCTACACTTCCTGGATTGCCAGGAACTGAACATTTGATAGGCCACAAACCTAGGGTAGAACCAAACATGACTGGGAAAAAAAAGTCAATGAAATGATTCCTAGTGATAGTCTGCTATACTCATAGATCAGTGTCCAGTTGTTATCAGAGACACTTCTTCCTGAAGGAGACAGGATCAGACACAGAGACCCACTGACAATGTGGAGGGAGTAAGTCTAAATCAGAGGTCTCCATCAAACCCTTCTCTTTGGAGCTCAGGGAATCCCTCAGAAGAGGGGCTGGAGAATTCTAAGGGTCAGTATATATATATTACACTTGTGTATCTTGGTGTTCTTGTGGGACTCCTAACAGTAGGAGAAGGTGTTCTTTTCTTTCACCTGCTTTTGGGACCCTTTTCCTCCTACTGGGTTGCCTCATCTAGCATAGGAGGGGAGGTACTTAGCCTTTCTGCAACTTGATGTGCCTTGTTTGGTTGATATCCATGGGAGGCCTGCTTTTTCTGAAAAGAGGGAGTGGAGGTGGAGGTTGGGGGAAGAGATTGGGAGGAGAGGAGGAAGGGGAAACTTTGGTCAGGATGTAATATACTAGAAAAGAATTTTAAAAAGTAGTCAGAGGGGATACAGGACACCAGAAAAACACTGCCCACTGAACCAACTATGAACCTCATATGAGAGGGTATATATGAGCTCATGGAGACTCAAATGGCAAGCACAGTGCCTGCATGGGTCTGCATCAGGTCCTCTGCATACATGTTGTGGCTGTTAGCTTGGTGTTTTCGTGGGATTCCTGAATGTGGGAGCCAGTGTCTCTGATTGTTTTGCCTGCTCTTCCTATTATTTTTCTCCTGTTAGGTTGCCTTGTCCAGCTTTGGTGTTAGGGCTCTTGCCTTGCCTTATTGTACTTTTTTGTCCTGTTTGATTGTTGTGTCTTGGAAGGATGCCCTTTTCTGATGAGAGACAGAATGAGGAGTGGATCTGGGGAAGAGGAAAGGGGGCTGAGAGAAGTGGAGGAAGGGGGAACTGAGGTTGGGATGATGTATTATGTGAGAGAAAAAAAATGCACACAGACACACATACACATATATCTAGAGAAATAAAATTTATATTAGGTGCTTTAGTAGATTATGCCTATAGCCCCAGCAGTCTGCAGGTATATGTAGTAAGTAGGGTAACACATTGAAGGTCAACCTGAACTACACAGTGAATTACATAGTTCTAGACCAGCCTAAGTGGCTTACTGAGACTATGTCTTAAAAAAGGAAACAAAACAAAACAAATAGGCCTGGCAAGATGGCTTAGCAGATAAAAGGATCTTCCATCAAGCTTGATGACCTGAGTTCGAATTTCAGGGGAAATCCACACGACAGTAGGAGAGAACTGATTTCTGTGGGTTGTCTTCTGAGCTCCACATGAGCATGTTTATGTGCACATGTGTGTGTCTATCTGCACACATGTGTATGAGCACATGCATGCACACACATAAATATTTTAAACAATTCTACAAACTAGACAATTAAATATTTGGTATACACACATTGCATTTGATATAATGGAGCCCCAATGGAGCACCTACTGAAAATAGTTAGAATGTTACTTTATAAGTTAAAACAAGGTCTTTAAAGATTAAAATTTATTACATAATTTATGATTAAGCCAAAAGACAGCATATAGAACAAAAGAACAGAATGGAGAGCCCAGAAATAAACCCTGGCATACATTGTCTAATGATTTTTTTACTTACTTTTTTCAGACAGTGTCTTTGTGTGTCGCCCAGACTGGCCTAGATCTTTCTGTGTAACCAGCCGGGCCTAGAAATCAAGATTCTCTTGCTTCTACTTCTGGAGTGCTGGAATTAGAGGCGTTTGACATCACTCCTGACTAATTGTGCATATTTTATGAAAAGAAAGGATTCTATGAACACTCTGATTATGTCTGCCCGTGGATTTGTGTGTGATCAGTTCTCCGGTTCCCTGCTGTTCATTGTCACCCTGAGGAGACACTGTGACATTGCCCTATTTATGCCTCTCTTCATAAGACATGTGTTTACTGAGCACTCCCTACGTGCCAGACACTGGCATGACAGCAGAGCTGGGAGTGCCATCTCCTTTCCAGTGAGAAGAAGAGGGCAGGAGTTTAGCTGATTTAGGAAGAACTGGGGAAATGTGAATATATCATCACTAGGAACTGTTAGTGAATCCCATGGGAAGGTGTCACCCTGCCCCAGGACAGATGGTGGGTGGAAGAAAGTCCTCTATATTCAGCAGCTGTGGGATGAAATCATGGACAGCAGGCTGGCAAGCCAGCAGGCTCAGTGCTGCTCCTGTGTCTGCATCAGAGTCACCAAGTGATCTCAGCACCGTGGTTTTCTTTAGTACTGGCAGCAGGGCAAGATGGAACATCAGTCTCTACTGTCTACAGTCCAGAAATCTGGCTTGGAAGAATGCAGACATAACAACATTGCCCAGAACCACCACTTTCTCCTTTACAGTGGGATTGCTGGTCTCCAGTGATTCATTTTCCAAGGATGCCAGGGGTGCTTAGGAAGGACGCAGTGCCATCCTTTGGAGTATTGTTCTTCTTTGGATGTAAGTTTGTTGGCAGGTAGCAGGACAGCAAAGAAGAACCCTGAATTTCCTGCTGCCTCTTGGCTTATTCCTTGTGTTCCTTCTGGCTCTTTTCTCCAGACCCTACTCCCACTCCAAATCAGCCTTTTCCACACACAAGGTATAAATATAAAAAATAAATAAATCCAGAGCCAGCCCCAGAACTGCAGCAAATTGCTGGCAAGCACTGGCTGCTGATTAGCATGCATAGTGGACATGCAACTGGGCATATCAGAGAGAAGTGCGTTTCCACTCAGGAGAAACTATCAATGCAGCCCCAGCCATGGAGGGGAACAGCAAAGGGGAAGCAAGCATAAGACCCTGTAGCTCTGAGCCAGGCAGTTCCTTACCCAGAAGGGCCCGGGCCACCTCTCTCAGGCTGATCTCCACAAACCTGAGCAAGGCTTACTGTGCAGCACACTAAAACCTAGGGCTCAACTGAGTGACCACGGACAAGCACATTCATTGCCATTGCAGCGAGCTTCCATTTCCTCAGCACAAAAAGGGCAGGCGCAGACCTTTGTCCAGTGGTGTGGCTCAGTATTAGGAAAGCTATCCAGCCATGCTAAGCACACAGCAGGACCATAAAGGGTCCATCCGTGCTCTTCCCCGCATCCTCTCTTTGTAACAAGGAACAAGCAGGCTGGCAGTATTCACAAAGAAAGGACAAAAAGAGGGCAAAGAACTGGTGTTTATTCCTGAGTGCTTTCAGTCTATCACTTCACTTTGCCTTCTCAGCTGTCCTAAACAGGTGATGGAGCTGAGGCATGGGGGTGGGGGTGGGTTGGGTTGTTCTTGCTTGCCCAAGGTCACAGAGCTAAGGAGCAGCAGACTGAGGACTTAGACCCAGGGGTTTTGTCTTTAGAATCTGCTGTATAACCTATAGATTATAGGGGCCTGGGAGGTTGCTCAGTGAGTGAAAGTGCTTTCTTTGAAGACTGGCAACCAAAGTTCCACCCCTGGAACCCATGGAAAGGTCAAAGGAGAGAACTGATTCACAAAGTTCTCTCCGATATACCCAGCTGTGTGTCCACTAAATGCTCACCCGCACACTCGCACAATGAAAGAACTAAAGTATGAAACACCAGACTGCCATTTGAATTTCACACAAACAATAAAATCTTCTTTGTGTGTATGTATTTATGTTGCTAGGTCTCAAACCCAGGTCCTCCCCCCCCCACACACACAGGCTAAGAAAGAACAGTGAATACTTTCATAGTATAAACTTACACATCCAACCCTCCATAATCTATAAACTCTGTTTCCTGATCCAGGCAACTGTAGGTAAATAATAATAATAATAATAATAGTAATAATAATTGGGGGAAAAACCTGTGTATTGGGCATGCAGAGACTTTTGTTTGTGGATCATTGCCTGGGCAGTACTGTATAAAGACATATGAGGACAATTACTTACACAACATTTCAATTGTATTTGGTATCACAAGGCATCTAAGGATGATTTAAAGCATGCAGGGGGATGTGTGTAGGTCATGGGGAACTACTATGATGGGACCTGAGAGACAACTATACCTATAATTCTTCACAGTGTCTCTGAATTTCCAAATTCCCTGGGCACACTGCTGTTTCTTTTGCTCAATCTGACCACCCCAGTCCAGTGTCTCTGCATGTCAGCAGTACCTTTAAATACCTCCTCACACACTGAAAGCCCAAGGAAGGGCCCCTCTTTTGCCTGGTGGGCATCAGTTCCTGTCTTCCCGGCAGCTGCATGTGGAGAAGCTCACCGTTAGCACCCAAATCATCTTGGTTTTAACAGAGGGGAGACTGAGCGTCAGTGCTCTGGATAATCCTGAGCAGTCATGGAACAGACATGCTGTGCAATCCCAGGTGAGTTACTCCACCTGTAGGAGGAGCCTCACTGCCCTCAGTTACAGAACAGTAACAGCACTTCTTTGGACTCACTGGGTCATGTTGAGTAGAACTGGCCAGGCGGCTCATAGGCAGTCATTGACTGTGACCTGCTGTAACCAGTCCAGGAAGCCACCTTTTAGCCCTTCCTCCCTTACCCAGTGTCTGTGCACCCTGTGCCACCGAAGATTCTTTCTGGAGTAGAGAGAGGAATACAAGGCAGCTGGTGGAAGTCTGGTCTTTGGGGTCACTTCCTGTGCAGCTGCCATGATTGGCCTGTGGCAACACCTGCACCTTCATTCTGCCAACCACAGTTTCTGAGTAATTCAAGAAAACACCAATACTCTCTCTAGCTATCCTCTGATTGAAGGGGAGGTCTGGGTGAGTGTTGACACTGGGCTCCCTCCTGTCACAGGAAGATCTGCTGTGAAGGGGGTGGGGCACCAGGCAGGGGAGCAGCTTCACTTTCCTTCAGGCCCCTGGCTCCTCAACAGCAGGTCTCCAGCTTGGAAACCTAGAAGAAGCCAGGATTTGTCTTCCTAGACATTTTATTTTCAGAGCCTGTTCTCCTCATCCGTAAAGTACAGATAAGACTCCCACATGTCAGGCACATGTGAGTAGAAAACAGAGGATCCATGTGCCTACAGGAAGCCTGCATGATCATGCTTGGGCCTCTGTTTCACCATCTGTACAAGAAGAAGCAGAGTGTCTGCCTTCTTCGGTGCTGGGAGGATTGATGAAGGTACTCTCTGGACACCCCTTCCAATCTTTACTACCTCACTTGCACTTATTCTTTAGGACCTCTGAAAAGGTTCCATCTTTGCTTTGAGACTGGGCCTAGCTCTGTAGCTTAGGTTGGCCTGGAATTACTGATGCTCCCACTGTAGCAAACACCATCATGGGCAAACACCATCATTCTAGCCCTGGCTCCTTTTTTTTCTGAGAAACCTTTCTGCTTACCCCCCAGCACACTCATCCTCTCTGACTGTCTGTTGCTCCTCTATCTGGACTCTGACCCTCATGTGTCATCATGATATATTTTCTTGTCTTGCTATACTCTAGTAACTGCCAGTAGTTCCTTGTTTCCTCTGTGATCAACACTGGGCCTAGCATGGAGCCCGTACTCAGTAAGCCTTTGCAGGGTGAATGAAAGTGCCTACTAAATGCCAGTGTGGTATACACATACAAAGAATTGTTAGACATTTTCCTTTGAAACTTAAAATTCTTCCTATCCTCATGGGCATTGTCCTCAGCGGCTGCCTTTTTCCTAGCTGGATGTAACCTCTTCTTCAGCAGATGCCACTGAGCCATGTGCATCAGGGCAAGAACAACACTGATCTGACAAGCTGGGAGGGGCACCTGGTTGATTCCAGGGACAGCTGGGACAGTGTGTGCTTGTTCCTGGCCTCTGGCCTGCTCTTCTGCTCTGCTGCATCCAGTTGCACACACCTCATTATTGCATTGATGCAGCTGAGCTGGAAGCAGTTCAGAGGAGAGTGGGAGGGAGCTCAGTGTGGGGTAGTGGGACCTGGTGCAGAGGTGGGGGAAGAAAGCAGCCAGACAGGGTCTTCCTGGGAACCTAAGAAGCTCAGTATCTGTGTGCCAGTCTCCAGAGTACCTCCTCAGTGATGGAAGGGATGAGGTATCTGGGAAGACAAATAGACAGAGGGACACTTAAAGTAAATGAACAACTCAACACAAGCTTAGATACCCCAGAAGAAAGCCAGTGCAGAGCCCAGCCATCATTTTTTTTCAACTTTCATTTGTTGTCACTTATTCCGTCACCACTGTGACTGAGTAAAGACCACATCCTTGGAGAGGAAACTTGAGGAAAGAGGCTACCATCATAGAGAAATGGCTCTCACTATGCTCAGAGATAGTCAAGGTCAGGGGAAAGGGTTCATAGGCAATCCAGAGTGCCCTAGCTGTCTAAGGTAGGAGGAGACTTTGGACATGATGAGGCTAGACTGTACCTCATGTCCCTCATCTTATCCATTGCCCTAGGCAAGGAGAGGGACTTGGGCAGCATTCTGTGGAACAGCTTGCTTGGGAATTTGGGGCCAATGAACTTCCACTATGCTTTCTTCTCCCTTAGGAGCTGAAATAGCTGTTGCCAGGCTTCACCTTGACACTGCATTAACCAATCCCATACACT
Source organism: Meriones unguiculatus (assembly GCF_030254825.1). Lineage (NCBI taxonomy): Eukaryota > Metazoa > Chordata > Mammalia > Rodentia > Muridae > Meriones > Meriones unguiculatus. The sequence continues at coordinate 24,497,952 of NC_083369.1, forward strand.
CTCCCACATTGTTTGGTGTTCTTCACAGCATCATATACTCTTTTATGTGTCTTCCTCACTCTCAACATGGAAACTCCTTAAGAATCAGGAGCACACTTATTTGGCTTTCCACCTGAACCTCAACACCAGAATAGTGCCTGGCACTCTTGTGCGCATATAGCACACACACACACACACACACACACACACACACACACACACGTAGAATGCTAAATGACCAACCAAGCTAAGGTGGAATTTTCCTTCTAGAAAAATGGTTCAGCCTGGGCAGAGAGGATTCAAGACCAGGCATGCACCAAAGGAGTTTCTGAGCATTTTATTTCATGAAGAAACATTTCTGCATTGTCAAGGCATTATTGTTCTGGGAGAGAAAGAGAAAGAGAGAGAGGAGGTTATAGTGACTTCTCCCTAGTTAAAAGGGCTTACTGTGGGCTAGGTAGATCGTATTTCAGTGGGAAGAAGCAATAAATAAGGTGACAAGTAGGCTGTAGGGATCTCAGCCAGTGATAAGAACACTGATGGAAAAAGAAAGAAGTGGGTAGAACCAATGGCACTGGGGTCACATCTCCTTTAGTCTTCTTAAGAGAAGGAAAACTGCATGGAAATATAAATCCAGTGGCCATATAAGTCTATGAAGGTACTGAAAGAGTCAGCCTGAGGACATCAGAAGATAAAACATAAAACTCCTGAAATTGGCCCGTGCCTGACAAGAGTGTGAAAATCTGGGTGGCTTGAGTATTTGAAAAACAGAATGGTGAACAGAGTGCTTGGTACCAGATGGCAGTGACCCTTTGATCCATTTCTTATATTATTTCCAAGCCAAGAATTAAGGACTGTAGTGCACTGGGGAAAGCTTTTGAAAAATAGTCTCCAGTCCCTGCCTCCTCCTTTCTTAAGTCCTTGTCTTGACCAGCTCCCGTGGGAGTTTTGTTTTCCCTTGCCTCAGTAAGTCTGAAGACCAAGATGGCTGCAGGCAGTAATACTTATGCTTGGGCAGCACTTGCTTGCTTGAACTATCTACCATCCTCAATCCTGCCATGTTCTCTCCCTTGCTTACTGAAAAACAAAGTGGGCAAAAACTATGTTATTTGATAGATGGCAAAAATGATGTATAGAAAGTGTGCCTATGGTCAATTACTAAGCATTTCTCATTCCACCTTCTCAAGGGCCTTAGAGTTTTAGCCTTTTTATTTTATTTTGGTTTGATTTTTGTTGCAGCCAAGATCTTAACTATGTAGCCCAGATTGCCTTTGAACTTGAGATCATCTTTACCAAGATTATAGGTGTGTACCACCACACAAGCCATTCTAGCCTCTTTTGGGGGATGGAAAAAAATAGAGGTTGAGATTTTCCATGGTCACACAGCTAGATCTTGGCAGTTCCGGAACTGCCTTTGGGGAAGGAGTGGAAAATTGAGAGCCGAAGCCCAGGAAACAACACTGTCACCGACACTGAAGACATCCTATCTAAACCATTTGGCATAAGAGAAATAATGTGGAACTGCAAATCAGACAGACAAGAATTAGAATCCCAGAGGTTTAGAATGCTGTATAGCTAGCTCCATGCTAGAACATTTGTTCAGCATTCATGAGGACTTAGGTTCAACACTAGACCCTTCAACTACAAGCAAAGGACGCCAGAGGTGTTGTGTGATCTTAGACATCACATTAACCTATATCCTTGAGTCTAAAGCTGACTTATAATGTCTGCTTTGTATGGTTGTTTTTACAAAGTTAATGTATTCCCAAGTGGATACGTGCCACATATGTACACAGCAAATGCTGGTCCTTATATGTAGATGGTCACTGATTTATTTCTGAATGAAGGGAAACATTATTTTTTGGAGAAATTGGGGCTGGGCCTAGGCCTAGATAGTACACCATTGAATTGCAAGGACTTGCCAGGAAGCAACTGACCCCAGACCTTGCCTCCAGATCCCTTCTAGGACCAGGTCACAGCAATGCCGTTATTTGGGGATCCAACTCTTATTTTAGGAAGAAAAGGAGCTGGCTGCACAGAGGCAGGTCTGAGGCTAGCCTATCTTTCAGTGGGGTGGGTCTCTTCTCACCTTGCCTGTCTACTGCAAGCTTACAGAGCAGGCAGCCTCTCCCAGCTTTCCCTCCCCTCCCCCACCTAAAGGTCCCTTGGGAAGGCTCTGGGCTGTTTAATGGGGTAGAGCTGTCTTTAATCTACTCTGTAAATGTTTGCTGGAACCTCATTAGAAACAATAATGTCCTATTAATAGGACAATGAGATTTCACCTAGGGAACAGTAGCTGGGAGAATACGGGGTGGGAGTGGGGTGACAAGATTCACCCAGGGTATCCCAGGGTAGGAAGCATAGCTCAGCTCCTGGGGCCTCTTGGGGAAAATCAGAAAGACCCAGACTCAGGCTCTGTCCTTCTCTTTGCAACTGAAAAGGCATAGGCAGATGCCACCTCTGCACCACCCTTCATGGATGCTGTGCCCTTGGCCAGGAGTGCCTCCCTATATATCCAGTCTGGGACAGTCTGGCTTCTCCTGAAGGGAGCTACATTGTCATCCTTCCTGTCTCCAACCACTGTCTGTCTGTCCTTGCTGTCTACCCAGGGTCTAGATTCAGAAGGATTGCCATTGGTAACTTGTGTCCCTGAACAAGACGGTGAGCTTGGACTGCTAGCTCAAATAGTGGTCACTTCAGAGCATGCGCCCATGGTCCACACATGTCTGCTCTGCAAATCTCTACAGGCCCCACTGGCCAGCGAGTTCCCCATTCCTTTCACATGCTTTGCTGCTGCTTACTGCTGGGTGCTGGCGGGTGACGGCTGGCTGCTGGCTCCTGACTCCTGTCTCTGGCTCTCTCTTCCTGGAGTTTTAGTCATTTGCATTGGGAGCTCTGATTCAGTCAGGCTCAAGGGACCTCTGTTGGCAACTGGCCCCATTTGAACAGTGCTGTTCTTAATTCTCCTCCTACGGTCAACCCTGGGGACAATTTGCCCTATGTCTTTCCCATTCCTCATTCTTTGCCCAGCAATGCTCACCTTCCTAGCTCTTTGGCTTCTGTCCCAGCTGGAACATTGTATAACACTGTAATTTGTAGCCCAGCCTCCAGTCAGCCATCTTGGCTGGGAACTCCTGAGGCCAATTAGTCACCCATGTCTGTGACAAGTGGTAAGAGCAAGTAGAATAGAAAGAGTTCAGACTTCAGCCTCATCACTTCTCTGCTGCTAGCCTCAGGCAAGTTGGCTAAGGTCTCTGTGCATTGGTTTCTGTCAAAATGGAAGAATGATGTTTGTGTCTTGAGGGTCTCATGTGGGTTCGAGGAGCTGAAGTATAGAAAGCACTGATACAGAGCCTAGGTATAGTGAGTGCTTGCTGTGCCTGCCAGTTCTCCCAGCCCTCTTACAACTTCCAGTGGGGTCTCTCCATGCCTGAATGGAAGCTGTCGAGCCTCGAGGTTCTCCCTTGGTTCCCAGTTCATCTCATTCTGTCTTTAGAATCAGGCTGACCTGGGTTCACATTTACATCTGGCACTGAACTCGGTTTCTTCCTCTACGAACTGAGCAAATGAAATGACGGCCACCACACTGCCTATCCTAAAGACTGTCACCTTATATGAATTTCTATTGATGAATCCACAGAACTGAAGTATGGGGCAAGTCTAGCCAGGACCCAGGGGAAGAGTAGGCACATAAGGGAGAGAATGCCTAGGAAAACTGACATAGGTGCCAAGAAGGCCTTGCTAAGAGGAGCCAGATTCACCAAGGCAGTGCCTAAAGGGCCCAACAAGCTGAGGCATGATGCAGGTGGTGGGCAGTGGCAGCGGTGCCAATCTGATGGCTAGGCCCAGAAGGGGCAGTATCACTAACTTGCAGAATACGAGGCCTAGCTGGTGGCACTCTTATCCCTGGGAGTAGGAGTGGGAACGGTACAGGGAGGGCCCTAGGGAGTGTACATGGTGGCAGAAAGAGGAGGAGAGCTCTGAGGGGTGGGGAGGGTGGTGCCAGAGAGAACCCAGCTAGTGGAGTTCAGGTAGGAGCAGAGCTGGGAGGAGATCCAGAGTCTCATTAATCTCTCAGCACCCCACCTTCTCCATTCATTGTCAGCTGCACTGAATTGCTGCCTAGTAAGACTTGGGTTTGGGCGCCTAGACGTCTAAGGTTTGGTTTTCCAATGACTGGCTTTGTGACCCTGGATATGCTGCTCCACTTCTCTGTGTCTCGTTCTCCTCACCTAGAAAACAACATTCATATTTTCTGCTTTGGGGCCATTATATGGATAAAGCAACTTACTACATATAATGTACTTAGGATAGGATTGGCCTGCAATTGCTGCTGTTAGTGCTATTTCCGTGATTATTATTATGGCTTTGCCTAGTCTCTCAGATCTGTTTTATCAGTGGTCTAGGAGGAAGGTCCCTTAGGAGAGCCAGTTGGATTGTGGGTGGGGCTGCTGGACTGATGACAGAGAAGAGCTGAAAAGGTGACATCTACTCTGTCTTCTGAGGCCTGTTGAGGATCTTGTGCTGACTTTGGCTAGCATTTAGAAGAAGAGCACACTTAGGGATGGATCCATCTGACCTCTTAGGCCTCAGTTTTCTCCTCTGTAAGATGGGGTTCAGGACATGGCAGTGTCTATATTTGAGGAAGCCAGAACACAGAGGGGATTAATGTAAAATTCCTTTGTATTTCAATCTCTTAGATGTTAGATCAAGAAAAGACAAGATGGAGCTGAGTCAGTCAGTAGAGCAAGTGGAGCCTTGAGCAGTAGAGTGCTTCAGGGAGCTTCTAGGAGTACACAGGTAGTCTCAGTGATAAGGCCAGTGAGTTGAAGCCAGGGTCCAGAAATCCTTCTCAAAGATGTAAGAACATTTATTGAGTACTTACTGCAACCAGAAAATGGAAAAAAAAAAAGCGGTAAATCCCACAGGCCTTGCCTGCAGTGAGTTGCAATCTATGAGCTGAAGTCTTGGCACAGACAGGATGAAGCACGGAACATGGGTGGCTTCAGCTCTGCTCTGTCCCTGGCTTGCTTGTACAACACAACTTCTCACAGTCTAAACCTTAGCTGCTTTATGCTAGCTCAGGAGTCTAAGTAGGTGAGGGGACTACTGGCAGAGCCTGGGGCTTTAGAGCTGCAGGATCAGGACAGTCTTGCTGAGCTGGAAGGTACTAGTGAGTGCCATTGGGCTGGACCCTGTGAGGCTGAGACCATATGTGAACGCTTTGTCTCTCCTTGCTTGCTCCGTAGCATGAGCTACCCAGATATGTGCTTACCAAACAGTCTTAAAGCACTTAGGTTTGGGACCATGAAGGAACAGCCACGGGGAACTGATGGAACTATTTCCCTTCTAGACCCAGACCCTCTCTGGTGACTGTAGGAGGTCAATTAGTGTGAAGAAAATGCTTCCTGCCTGAGATCTAGCCTACCACTGTGTGTGTCTGCTCAGAACTTAATGGTCATTTGAGCTGTCTCTTGGGAAAGAGAATGGGGCTGCCAGGGACTGCCTGGCTCCAGACTGCAGCCTGCTGGGTCTTGAAGGAGAGGCAGAGCAATGTGCCTGCCGCTGCTGTTAGAGAAGCCAATGACAGCACACTTAGCCGAGGCCATCAAGAGTCAGCTCTACACTGCTGCAAGGCCCTGGTGGTAGTGGGTGAGGTGTGGGTGGACAGCGTGGTGATGGGTCTCAGGGCATTAGTGGAGGACCTGGAGGAGTCTGTCTTCCTTACAATGCCCTGTGCTCAAAGGGCACAATGTAGCAAAAGGGCTTCATCCACAGCTCTCCAGACTAAAGGAGGTACTTCACCGGCACTGGGCTCTGGTAGAGGTAGAGCCTGCTGCTCTACCTGCTGCTGAGGTAGAGCTTGTATTTTCTCAACTCCTGGGCTTCCGTTTCCTCACCTGTCAAGTGTGAATCGTGCCACACCTACTGAGTCTGGTTGGCTGTGTTCTCGGAGGGTCCAGGCAGTCCAGATGGCTGAAGTAGTGAATTGACCACCTCTGGAGAAATGATATCGCATCCTAAGAGGGGTTTTCACTGTCAATACCTCTCCACTAGACTCAATTTTAGACCCAGCCCTATGCTCACTGGATGTGTGACCTTGTGCACATCCTCTGTGCCTCAGTGAACTAGGCATTAAAACAACCTTCCAAGCTACTCAGAAGCTACTGTGTATAAAAGAGGTCACCCTTACAGAGCACCTAACTCTATTTAGCTATGGACTGAGCTAGGAAGAGGGAGCAGGTGTGGTCACTAAATAGAAAATACCAGCTTAAACTCAGTCACCACCAGCACACTCTCCCAGGCACCATGAATAATGAACTGGTATTGATCTCCTGCTCGGGAAATTCCCTGTGACCTGTGATAAAAATACACACAGCTCTGGAGCCTGCAGCGCCACACAGGCTTCCATTAGCTATGACTGAGCTAACTCCCCATCCCACTCCACCTAGGGGAGAGAGCTCAGGAGAGTCAGGCCATCCAGTGGCCAGATCCTGCAAAGGAGGAGGTAGCTCCCTTCACTTTCTGCCAAATGCTGCAAAAAATGGAGATGTGATGTTATTGAGTGAGTTCCTTCCTCATAGAGTGGGCTCTAGATTCCAGTGAGTAGACCCGGCACAGTGTCTGGCCAGTGAGACACACAGTGAACAAGAGTTCAGCCCTGTCTGTGCTCCTTCTTGCCATGTGGGTCATGCTGTAAAACTGAGGGTCATCACACAGGAGAATGAACCTCAGAGATATTTCTTTTTAATATAAGAGCCCTATTGAACTATAATTGGCAAACTATAAAATTCAAACCACATTTTGTCTACTCATTCATCAGTTGTCAGCATTTGAATTGTTTTCACATTTTGCTGTTATGAACTGTTCCTGCTATTAACCTTTATGCACAAGCTTTTCTGTGGATATATGTTGTCACATCTCTTGGATTTGCATACACATATACACATACATATACATACTAATAATCATACTTGTTAGGCCATCAGGTAACTGTATGTTTAAAATATTGAGAGGGGTCTGGAGCATTGGGTCAGTTGTAGAATGCTTTTTTGGAATGTATAGGCCCTGGGTTTGATTCTCAGCACTGTGAAATAACAGCAGAAGATATTTTGAGAAAGTGCCAAGCTGTCTTGTAAAGCAGCTGTATCAGTTTACATTTCCACCTAGATGTGCAGTAGTTCTAGCTTATTTCTTCATGTTCTTCCCAGGCTAGTGGGTATGAACTGATTCGATGTTACAGTTTGGGTATGTATCTCCTGGGTGGCTAATGATGCTGGGCATCTTATGTGCTGCTAGCCTGTTGTGTACCTTGCTTGATAAATATCTACTAAGATCCTTTTCAGCTTTAAAATTCATTTGCCATTTTGTGTCAAGTTGTAAGGGTGAGTTCCTTGAAATATTTTCTTCCATCTTCTGGTGTGTAATTGACTTTTCATTTTCTATTTTTAAAATTTATTTAATGTGTATGTCTGTGTGTGTTTGAGTGCGTGTATGTATGTGCACTGTGTGTGTGCATGAGCCTATAGAGGTCAGAAGAGGGTATCAGGTCCCGTGGAGTTGGAGTTCCAGATGGTTGTGAGCTGCCATGTGAGTGCAAGGACCAGACCCAGGTTCTCTAGAACAGCAACAGGGTCTCTTAACTGCTAGGACATTTCATTTTCCTTGATGACAAGCTTTAAAACTATAAATTTTTGAATTTTAATTTTAATAAGGTTCAATTTGTATATTCTTTTATCACCAGTGGTTTTGTTATTCTGTCTAAGAATTCAAAAGACTGATTCTTTATCACCATACCCTTCTAGAGCTTTCTGGTTTGGATTCTTACATTGATGCCTCCAAAACTTGCTTCAGTGCAGAGGTCTTGCAATCAGTTTATTTGTAACTCATTTATTTTTTGTTGTTGATGGAGATATGGTTTAGTTTTTCAGATATACATCACTGTTATAAGGAAGTAGAATGAATGTTTATACATTTGTCTTGTTTCCTGCATCTTTGCTGAACTTAACTGTTAGTTTCTGAACTTACCTATCAGGTCTTGGAAGGAATACTGTAGAAAGTTGTGAGCTTGAAGGTTTAAAGGAAGTTCCTCTCTGTTTCTAGCATGTGTAGTGCTCTACCACGAAAACTAGCTAGACTTGAAAAATTCTATTTGTGTGTTCATAATCTTAGCTATCTTTTATTTTGTTAATACAAAGCACACTGATTTGAAGATATTGAGGAAACCCTAATTTTCTGGGATGAAACCTAATTGGTTATTCTTTAGAGGATTGTAGTTTTTACTAGTGTTTGGTTAAGTTTTTTGTAGTCCATTTCATTGGTCAGTAGGTCTCATTTCTTGTGCTAATTTTGTTTGGTAGTAAGGTACTATTGGCCTAGTAGGAAGAATGAGGAAGTGTCACTTACTCTTCTGTTTTCAGAATGCATGATGAAGAACTGGCATTAGTTTTTCTTGGAATGCTTGATAGAAATTGTCAGTGAGGTCTTCTCAGCCCAGGCTTGTCTTGTAGGAATTTTTGGTAATACAATATCTTTACTTTTAGTAGTCTAGTCAACTTTTCATCTTTTATATTGGTGGCATTTTTTGTTGCCTATAAGCTTGTCTATTTCATATATTATTCATTATATTAGTATACAACTATTATATTAATCTCCTTTGACCTCTTTTGTTTATGTAAGGGTGATGGTCATATCTGTGCATTCATTTATCATTTTAGTAATTTTTTTTATATAGAGTCATATGCAGCTTGATTCCTGAGCCTCCTTTCTTTGTGTCCCAAGTGTTAGGATTCAAGGAAGGTGACACCATGGAAAATATTTTTCTTGCAGTCATTTCTTGTGACCTCTGCAGGTTCATGCACGCATGCAGTGCAGAGACACTCACTCAAGCACACACAAAATGAACTTTAAAAGGAAAATGAAAACTTAGTTACACACCCCAAGATGGGAAAAAATATCCTAAGGAACTCACTCTTACAACTTGACAAGAAAGTGACAAATGGATTTTCAAAGGATCTTAATAGATATTTATCAAGTAAGATGTTTGCTATTTCCCTGATTTATTGATTTTTACTTTTCTTCTCTTTTGACTGGAGAATATCTTATATGATTTCAGTTATTCTAGATTTATGAAGGATCTGTGTATGGTAGTCTCAGCACTCAGGAGAGAGAGGTAGGTTAGATTTCTGAGTTCCAGGCCAATTAGGGCCACACAGCGGGAACGTGTCTCAAATCTTTCAGGACCCAATGAATGGTTTATCCTTTCCTGGTGCACTTGTTCCATATGTTTCCAGAAGAAGCGGTTGTTGGGTGGCATGAGCTCTCTATGTCTATTGATACTGGTACTTAAATCTTCTTAATTGTTCCGTTCACTATTGTCTTAGTTATAGTTCTGTTGTTGTGAACACCATGACAACAAGCAACTTGGGGAGGAAAATGTTTATGCTGTCTTACCATAACAGTCCATCACTGAGTATAGTCAGGATGGGAAGTCAAACAGGGCAGGGACTTGGAGGTAGGAACTGATTTAGAAGTCATGGAGGAATGCTTATGGGCTTGTTCTTCATTGCTTGTTCACTCTGCTTTTTTATACATCCCAGGACAACCGTCCCAGGATGGGACCACCAACAATAAGCTGGGCCCTCGCACATCATCATTAATAAAAAAATATCCTACAGGCTTGCCTGCAGGTCTATCTGGTGGGGATAGAGGTGTCCTTTCTCAGCTGAGCTGCCCGTTCCCGAAATGACTCTAATGTGTGTTAAGTTGTCATAAAATCAAACATAAAAATAAACAGAGCATATTGGAGTTTTTATAATTATGTTGATTGTTATTCTTCCTTCAATTCTTTCAGTGTTTACATTATACAATTTGAAGCCTCTTTGTAAGATGTATATACATTTATAATTTTACGTCTTCCTGATATTTTGAAACTTTTATCCTAAGGGTCACTCTTTAATCTAGTAACAATCTTTGCCTTTTTGTTTTGTTTTGAAACAAGATCTTATTCCCTATCTGAAGCTGGTCTCAAGCTTGCTAACTTCTTGCCTCTATTTTCTAGGTGCTGGAATTACATGCATGTGCCACCACACCTGGCCATCAGCTTTTGTCTTTGAATCTATTTTGTTAAAATTAATGTAACCACTTCAGCTCTTTTAGTTTCTGTTTATACGCTGTATCTTCTTCCATCCTTTCATGTAAAACAAAATTTGTTCCCTTAAATGTGATGTGTGTCTTTTACAGACAAGAGCAGGATTTTCTTTTGAGACAATGTCATACTATGTAGCCCAGATTAGACTTCAATTTGTGACGTTACTGTCTGGCTTCCAGGTATTGAGATTGCCAGCCAGAATTACCACATGTAGCTTGATCATTTTTTAAAATCTGTTTCGCCAATCCTTGTCTTTTGATTAGAGTTTTTAATTAACTGAAGTTTGCTACAAATAGCAGTGGTGAAATCCTACTTGCCATTTGTTCTCTCTATCTTTTGGGATCCTTTAGGCTTCCATTGTTGTCTTATTTTACATTAATTACATATCACATAGTATACCCTTTTGATTCTGTTATCATTTTCCCTATTTATTTTTGAGTTCTGTTCTTAGTAGTTAGCCCAAGGATTACAATTAAGACACATTGTCCTACAACTCTTATTATCTCCATCGCACATACTTCTCAGGAACTGAAATATTTTAGCTTGTAAACAATCTGTCAACCCCCTTCCCCTTTTGGTGTTTTGAGACAGGGTCGCTCTACATAGTCCTGGCTGTCCTGGAACTCACTATATAAGACCAGGCTGGCCTTCATCTCATAGAAATCCTCCTGCCTCTGCCTCTGCCTCGCCCTTGGTGTCCCAGGTGCTGGGACTAAACACACATGCCACTATGCCTGGCCCTTAATTCTTTCCTATGACTTTCTTTGCCTATGAATTTGATAGGGCTAATAGACTAAATAAATATATGTGAGATAATACAGTATTTGTGTCTTTTTCCTCTCTCTCTCTCTCTCTCTCTCTCTCTCTGTCTTTGTCTCTCTTTGTGTGTCCCTCATGAGGTAGAGTCTCATTGTGCCAACTCTGGATGTTCTGGAACTCATTTTGTAGACCAGACTAACCTCAAACTCACAGAGATCCACTTAACTGCGCCTTCTGAATGCTTGGGATTAGAGGCACGTGCCACCACACCAGCTAATAATTGTTTATTTTATGTCTAGCTCATTTCATTGACTGTAAGGTCTTTTAAGATGTTTTTTTCCCGTGCATGTGTCAGAATTTTCTCCCTTTTAAAGGATGAATAGTGTTTCTTTTGTATACACCACATTTGCATATCCTGTTTCTACTCTTTGCTTATTGTCATTAAGGGTAGTGTAGACATTGACATACTACTATCCAAGTCTGTGCTACTACTCAAGTTGAATTCTCTTAGGTATGTACACTAAAATGGAATTGTCAATCATTTGGTAATTTTGAAAACTTTTGGCCATACCTTTTTTTATGGTTTACAGTTGTTTCTGATGTAATTTTTACAATAACAATCTTTGTAAGTATGGAATGGTATCTCCATGTGGTTTCAGTTTCTATTTTCCAATGAATGATGATGTTGAGCACTCTTCAATGTGTTTATAAACGTGTGTGTGTGTGTGTGTGTGTGTGTGTGTGTGGTGCTGAGTTCTGTACCGGCCCCCTTGTATATTTTGGACGAAATATCTACCCATGATTTTGTCTCGTTTTAAAATTGAGTTCTTTTTAATGTTATGTTTTAGGAGTTATTGATATATTCTGGTTATTAATCTTATAGATATATAATTTACAAATATTGCATCCTGTTTTATTGATTTAATAAATATTTTCTTCATTCCCATGTGTTTTGATATTATTTTTTGATGTATAAAACTTTCTAATTTAAATAAATTCTCCTTCATTTACTTTATATTTTATTGTTTATGCAAGAAAATTATACTTACAAATCCAATGACATGATGATTACTTCCTAATGTATGGATATACTCTCTCTGTCTCTGTCTCTGTCTCTCTCCCCTCTCAAGTCCTACTTCCACTCCCTCAGGTAAATTTTTTATGGATCAATACTCCTTTTTAGGAAGTAGTGTTCCATTTCCCAAGAACTATTTTTTGAAGAGGCTGTTCTTTTCCCATTGAAGGACGGGATACCCTTGGCAGAAAGCATTTATCCATACATGTGAGGATTTATTTCTGAGGCCTCCATTATACTCCATTGGCCTGTATATATGTCCTTATGCTGTACACTGTTGTTTGGGTTGTTGTGGATTTGTAGGAACTTTGAAAATATGAAGTATATTTCTCTGATTGGTCTTTCTTTGGGGGGAGCTGTTTTGGCTATGTAGGGTTCCTTAAGATTCTATATGAATTGTAGGATGTGTTTTTGTATTTCTGAAAAAACAAAAAAAATCCTTATATTGGTATTTTGATAAGGATTGTACCAAATTTACAGCTTTAGTTGATTGGTCTTTTTATCTTAACAACATTGTGTCTTCCAGTCCAATAATGTAGGTGCCCTTCCTTCTTATGTTTCTTCCCAATTCCTCTCAGCAGCATTTTGCAGCTTTCAGCTCTTCCATTGCCTTACTTAAGGTTATTATTACATAATTTATTCTTTTCAATGCATTGAATTGTTCTTTTGTTTTTCTTCTCAGTTCATTCATTTTGTATCCTACAATTGTGATAACTGTGCTGAATTTATCATGTCTAATGAACTCTTGTGGAACCATGCTGTCTGTGAACAAAGTTAATTTAAAATTTAAAAATTTTTCAGTAAGGTTCCTCTTTAATCATCTGGATTTGACTTCTTCAAGTTAAAAAATACTACATTTATAGGAGAAGGAAAGAAGACTCAACAAGCAGTTAAGAGCAAGTAATATTCTTTCAGAGGACCTGTGTTTGATTCTCAGCACCCACATATGAGCTCAAAACTGTCTGTACCTCCAGTTCCAGGGCATAGATTGCTTTTTTTTGGCTTCCTCAGGCACTGCACACATGTGGTACACAGACAGATGTGCCGTCAACACATCCATACACATAAAATAAAAATTCATACATTAACCTTAGGTTCTTATGACCTTGTGTTAATTATAAGTTAACGAAGGATTTGTTTTGATATTCTAGGATTTTATACTAGACAATCATGTTGTTGGTGGATAAACGCATTTTTTTTTAATCTTTACTGATCTAGGATCTTCTTACTTGGTTTCTTGTCCTTGTTGCACTAGCCAGACCAGCTAATGTGCTATTGAGTAAGAATGTTTCAAGTAAATATCCTTGCCTAGTTTAGATCTTAATCTGTAATCTAGTTTTCCTTTGTTAATATTGATGTTAGCTGTGAGTCTTTTAATGTAAAGAATCCATCAAAAAAAGTTTTATTTTCATTTTTAATCATGTGTGTGAGTGTTCATCTAAGTAACAATATGTACACATGTGTGCAAGTGTCCCCAGAAGCCATAAGAGGACATTGGATCATCTGGAGCTAGAGCTACAGGTAGTTGTGAGTTGACCAATGTAAGTGCTGAGATCCAAACTCAGGTCCTCTGCCAAAGCAGTATGTGTTCTTAACTGTTCAGACATCTTTCCAGTCCCAATTGTATGTGGCCTTTTAAAAGAGAGTTAATATATATATAGGTCAATCATCTGGCTTAGCAGGCCCAACAGAGAAAAGATATACCTATGATGTTTCCTCAAGGGGCTCCAAGACGACAAATCAAGCAGTAGCAGCTCTCTGGGAATTGGAATTTGTTAGATATCCAAATTTGCTCTGCACCCTCTGGTTGCTTCTAAGTTATTGTTTTTTAAGGTGACCATGGGGCTTAGAAGAAAGACATAGGGAGTAGAACAAATCCAGACTTCACTGTTTGTACCAAGGGTCAATACGATTGGATTAAAAAAAATTCTTGGGATGGTTGCAAGCCTTTATCTCCAGAGTTCTGGAAAGGCTTATGTTGATCATTTGTGCCAAAATTCTCATTGATTTTTCAAGTAGAGCAGATTTTTAGAGATCCTTACTGTATCATTACAAAACAGTTTGCTCTCAATGGCTCTTGTAGAGTAGACAGACATTTGCAAATAAAGCAAGGGAGAAACTCTAGGCAGAAATAATGGTACATGCAAAAGATGGAGTTATGAGTGATCATGGCTGGTTCGGGACCAATCAGGGACACTGAATACTGACAGGTACACTGTAAAGAAAGTGCATACTATTTAGTTCCTTTTTTTTTTTTTTTTGTTTTGAAAGTAGTTAAAACTCAACTCAAAAGAACTTTGGGTATTTAAAAACCATACTGCTTAAATCAGGTCATGCAGCTGCCCAGGCCTCTGGTAGGTCTAGCTTTAGTCACACTTGGATTTAGAGCCTGAGAGGATCAGCAGGGCTCAGCCTTGCTCTCTCTGCTTCTCAGATCTACTCTTTCTTCTACTGGTGTCATTCTTAGATCCTCTTCTTATGCTTGAGCTTACATCTTCAGAGCTCTGGATTCAATGAAATACTCCTCTACTCTTCTCTCAAAGCATTCAAAACAATTTCCTGCTGAGTCCCTCTAATCATTTACAGCAAGGAAAACAGAGCAAACTGATTGACCAGGCCTTGAGCCAATAATAGGGCCTGGTCTTAACTCATTCACAGAAGCTGAGCACAGGAGAAGAGTGGCTCCTTAAGGACTATATAGATTGTCTTACAAGAAGTTGTATAACAAGCATGAATCAGCCCAAGTGTAGAAGCCTCCCTGCTGAAGTGGTAGAAGTTGAGACCAGGAGTCACCAGCTCTAAAGAGAGGATGCCTTCCCCAAGCACCCCCTCATAACCCAGATGAGCCATTCAAGACAATCATTTGAAGATGTGTTTTGTACAGGCTTTCTGCAAAGCGCTGGCCTGTCAACCTGCATAGAGGCCCTAGTCTAGCTTTAGATATTCTCAACCCACAGCATCTTGGTTGACACTTTACTAAGAGACCATTTAGTCTAAACTTTTGATTTCCAACACTAGAAAAGTGATTTACCATGCGACCTGGGAACCTTGCCACCCTCATAGAAAAGCAGTAGCAGAGATGAGACAGGAACCAGGTTGTCCTCTTCATTTTACGTACGTGGATCCTATCCATTCTTCAATCTCTCCTCAGCATTGTCCTACTTCTGCTGGTGTCCTCAACTAAAGGCCTTTCATGGGCCTACCTCTGGTCTTTTATTGTGTGCTACAATTCTTTTGCTAACCACTAACAAGCCTTGTACAGGGACAGCTTTCCTCAAGACACCTATACACATACAATGTGAGCCAAGGGGTGTTGACAACAGCTTGCTGTAGGGAGCATGCAATCCTCTGATTTCCAGGCATGGGGCAATTGCTGCTCTTTCCATTCCTGCAGCATCCAAACAAGAAGAGAGAGGCACAGCATAGGTCATAAAATCACCTATGGCATCACTCAAGTAACTTGTTCCTGTCTACTCCCAAACTGCTCTCTCTGGGCATCCATCAATGACGTTATCTGCCATGTTCTGCTTCAGGGAAATTTTAGCCATCTCTAGGGCCCTCTCCCTGGAACCACAAGCCTATGACACCTCCCATTGTCTCACAGCAGATTCATTGTCACTGTCACCACCACCGTTTTGCTTCTAGATCTCTGTAGTCTCTTCCACATTGGTCTCTCTATTTCTTCTTCAGGGTCTCCTATTGCTAGTTTATTCTCTAAGCCAGGGTGACCATGTTAAAAGAGAAGTCAGAGCATGGTTCTTCTCTGCTGAAAGCCTTCCTACAAGCTATTTCACTCAGAATAAAATCAGAATCCCCAGGGTGAAGAAGTGGCTTAGTAGCAGAATAGTTGCCTAACATGAGTTGGGGCTCAATCTCCAGTATCATGAAATCAAACAAGCAAAAGCAAAACACCCTGAAATCATTATAATGGACCAGAAGAATTCTCCCCCACACTCCCCCTGTCAAATTTCATCTCATATCCTTCTCTTCTCACCCTCATTCAACCCCTCTTTGTCAGCCTCCCAACTTCCTAGATAGATGATCATGCTCTCGCCTGTGGACTTCTGTTGACTCAACAGATTGTCCACTTGTCCTGGAGTTCTGGCCTCCTGTATATCTTCATAATATGTTCCTGTATCTACTTCTGGTCTTCATCTAAATAATAGCTCTTGTTCAGAAATTCCCTGTGTATTCATTGAAAACCTCAGTGGGAAAGCACTTACTTAGGATATACAAGACCCTGTGTTTAACACCCAACACTAAATACAGCAGTTCTTCTAGCTGACAAGATAAAATGAAAACAAACCACAAAACCAACAAAGCAAAACAAAACAATCCAGACGCAATGGTCCTTGCCATCCTAGCAAGACTCAAGAGGTGGAGTCTGAAAGAGTATTTTTTTCCCCTCTCCCCACCGATTCAGTTTCATCCTCAAATCTTCCAGTGTATTACATATTTCATTGATTGACTTTATTGAACTATATGAAGCAGCAGTTCTGTTTTTCAACACTTTATTCTTATCAGTCACAGTGATCTTTAGTACATAATACATTCTTCATTCATATTTGTTGAATGACTATCACCTGATAGCTCTGAGTAATGAGAATTTCAATTTTTGTTACATTATACATGTGTAGGTGTGCACACGGCATGTTGAGTGTGTGCAGTTTAGAGTGGTTCTTTCCTTCTATCATGTGGATACTTGGTGGGGGGAGGTTGAACTCAGGCCTTTGCATGCTTAGCCATCTTGCTGGTCTTGTAATAAGAATTTTTGAAAAGAAGGGCTATGAGGTCACTTAGTTCTGATCATCCACTGTTATTAGACAGATGGACAGAATGAGGCTCAGATAAAGAAAGAAGGAATTAACCAAAGTTATAGAGGGTGTTAGTGTAGTCAAAGATCCCCTTTGGCCATAAGAAGAGGAGAAGGATCTTTGGAGTGGTGGGGACAGTGTGGCGACACACATCAGATGCCCTTCTCTTAGGCGTTACTGCAACTGTGTCATATTCCATCATTTGCTTACTTCCCGGAGTTAGTATTCCTTTACCTATGTTACTAATAAGGAAGCAGAAATATAGAGACGTGATTTGCTTAAAGTCAAGGACCAGCTCTAAGCCTGTAGAAAGGCTGTTTTTTTTTTCTCTCTCTCTCTCTGATGCTCTTGACAAACTAGGTCCCCAGAGACTCTAACTCAGGCCCCCAAGAAGAAGCAGGCCTGGAGTGGCTGGTCAGGGCAGGCCAGGAGCTGTTAGGAATGTCACACACTGCTGTGGTGCCTGGCCCAGACCTGCAGAGCTGGGCTCAGTTTCAGGATTGGCCTAACATTTTCCCCACAGAGTGGAGCCAAATGGAGGCCCCTCCTGCTTCTAGGAGGAGAGGGGAGAAAGGAGCAGAGCAGCCTTCCAGAAGGGATAGCTTTGCTGAGTTTCAGCCTAATATCCTGGAGCTATTCCTAGGTAGATTGTGGTCAGTGGAATTATGCTTTTATCAGGCTGCTGGGAGTTTCAATAAAATCTTTATGGCCAGGAAAGTTCTCTTTATGGAAATCAGATTACTGAAGTGCCTGCTGGGGGGAGGGCCTCACCAGCTTGCTTTTCTCCCCATCCCCCTCCTCCCCTACAGGATGGCTTCTCCATCCAGCAACTTCTTTTCCCTCCCCATAAGCCTTGAGCTCCCAGGAAAACTTGAGCTCTGTCTGCAAGAAAACCAGTGGACCTTGGCAGGCAGAGTGCCACTGAGGACACACAGTGGATGCTGGCAACGTTCTTGCAGATCTGCCTTTGCCCGTTTCCTGCCATCATTCCCTTGAGGATCCCTGGGCTGAGCCAGTTCTGACTCAGCTTTAGTCTGCTCCTGGCATTCCTAGGCCTGGCATTCCCACAGAGCTCAGCCCTTCTCCAATTCTTCCTCTCCACTGTTCTTTCCCACTGTCCACAGAACCTTTCTGCCTGCACTCCACGAGTGTAGGGCTTCACCTGAGGTAGTGCTGTTCCAACTTGAGGGAGATCTCTCAGGAGACCACTACCCTGTGCCTTGGGAATGGAGAGGTGAGGCCCTCCATGTCCTCTATCCCCCCCACCAAAAAAACACATTAACAGGAGGGTCTGACCTAGGAAGTGTTCCTTATGGCTTTCCAGGAGGTTTGAATTTTGTAAAAGGAAAAGTCGTCTTTTAAAAACTTCCTGAAGTTTTGTACTTTTGCTTGCCCATGTTTGCCCACCTTTCAACCATCTTGCACCAGAATCTTTTTCCACTGGGTACAGGCGGTTCAAAAGACATCATAGGGCTGGGGTTTAACTCAGTGGCACAGTGCTTGTGAAGCATGCAGAATGCCTGGGTTCCATATTCAGTACTGAAGACTAAACAAAGCAAACAAGGGGCTGGAGGGATGGATGAGTCCCAAGTTCTGTTCTCAGTACCTACATTGGGTGACTCACAACTGCCAATAGGTTTAAGAATGTATTTTTGTTTCATTTTGTGTATTGGTGTTTTGCCTGCATGTAAGTCTGTGTACTATGTGTGTACCTGATGACTGCAGAGGCTAGAAGAGGGTGTCAGATGCTCTGGAACCAAAGTTAAAGCTGGCGATGCGCCATCATGTGAATACTTGGAATCAATTCCAGGTCTTTTGCAAGAGCAACAGCTACTCTTAACCACTGAGCCACATCTCCAAATTCTAAAATAAATATTTTCTAAGACAAAACAAAACCATTGTGTTCTCTGAGGGTTGGTTGGAGAAACTGGGGAAGAGGAGTTTGAGGTACTTGAATCTGTCCTCAGCCGTTTGTCAAGCTGTCGCATAAAGGAAGCGAAGGGACATGCTCTGTGTGATCTCAGAACCAAAGAGAAAATCAGGCCTCTGTCAATATTTTAACTGTTAACACACAGAGTCATTCCAATAGCCACCATCTTTGAGCAAAACTATTGTCACACTTTACAGATGAGGAAGTAGAGGCATAGCTCCCCACTAGAAAGCCTTAGGGTTCCTTTTATGAAGGCAGGGCATCTGTCATCAAATCTAACACTATGGCACCCTGCTGCTCCCAGCAAGGAACAGACAACAAGTAGGCAACCCTAGGGTTAGCACAAGTGATCTTTTAAGATATCTTTAAAGCTGGTCATGGTAGCATGTGCCTGTAATCTCAGCATCCAGGAGGCAGGAACATCATTAGTGATAATCCAGCCTGGCTTACAGAGTGAGATCCTGTTATTTTAGTGAATGAAATCAACCAAACAGAGGTCCCCAAAGCAGCCCATCCATCCAGAGGCAGCAAAGCCCAGGCTATGCTCATCTCAAGGCTGCTCTCAGCAACTTCCTGGGACCCCCTCCCCACTCTACTCTATCACAAACTTTACCTCATTCTCAGGCTCTGGCCTGTGCCGCAGCTTCGTTCTGCCCCTGGCACTTATACTCATCTAGGGGTACCCTTCCCCTGCCTCAGGGCACTTGCTGCAGATGGTGGGTACTCTGAGCTGGCTTAGGATCTCAGGCTAGTGAGCTTGCCTCATATTCCATTCCACTTTCCATCTAACCTGCACTTCTGAAATAGATAGTGATGAAAACATTCCTTGAATTTAGAGCTGTTGAAGGTAGGATGGGCAGGGCCAATTGCTAAGACTTGGGTGGGAGCTTTCTGTGGTAGAACTCCTTTTGGCAGGTTCCATCGACTTAATATACTTATCCATGTGAGTCCTTATTGTTCCCAAGTTTTGCTAGTCTTCCCCAACCCTGGGTCTTTCTTTCTTTACGCCTCTGTATCTTGACCTTCATCTGACTTTCTTCTCTTTCCATTATTTTTTTCTCTTTTATTCGCTCTTTAACTTTCTCTCTCTACCCCCTCTCCTATTTCTATCCCCTTCTTGCTGCCTCTGGTTTCCTCTTTGTCTTCCTTTCCTGGACCTCAGATTTCTCTGTGTGTGTTTCTTGATGTCTCACTCCTTTGCCTTTCTACCTCAGTACTCCATCTGTTTTGGTTTATTCAAGGTCCCTTATGTGGTTCCTACTCTCGAATTTCCCCTCCTCTCCTTATTTCTGTCTTTTTGCTTCACATGCCCTAGCCCCTTCCTCAAAGCCTCATCCCTCTTTTCCTTTGACTCAGGCCCTACTTGGCCTTTTCTCAGCTCCCTAAGAAAAAACTACCCCTGCCTCAATATTTCTCCTGTCTTAGGTAGCAGCTTCTGTGGCCCCTGGTGTTGAATTGGGGCACTCCATGTGACCTCTATTAAGGTAGAGGAAACCTTAAGTGCAGCAGCTTCTCTCCTCGTTAGAGGATGTGAAAGCCTCAGCTTCTCTTAGGCCCCAGATGAAAAACCTGGTCTTCTCAGAAGCTGAAGGACTCAGGAACCAGCAGAACCTCCCTTCATCCTTTGGAAACCCTGACCTTTAATTTCAGCTCCACCACATCCCCACTTTCCCTGTCCATATACAAACGTACTCTTTTGTCTTCCACCTTGAAAAGACCCCAGGGTCTAGAGTGTGGGGTGAAAACATAACCAAGAGCTGATACTGGACAAGGGTAGAGTGTGAGAAAAGGGTTGAGGTGGATGGGAAAGCAATATCAAAGGGCAAGAGTGGAGAGGTAGCCCGAGCCAAGCCAAGTTTGGAGCTACATGGAAGATTTTGAAAGTTGCTAGGCAGGGGGAAGGAAATTGGTGATCTTACTCATAACTTAGATCCTTGTGACCTCTGCACTTTTCCTGGATTGTGCTAGAATGAGAGTGGGGGCAGAAAGCCCAAAAAGAAACTGCTGATATGAGCCAGGTGATATATGTTGGAACTTATAACCAAGGTGGAAACAATGGATTCTGAGATACTTGGATGCTTTCTGGTATACTTGGAATACCAGGCTTGGTCTTACACAATTGAGCTGGTAGTGGTGCCTGTCATCTGAATTAAAGACACAAGCCACGGGACTGTTTGGAGATGAGCCAGCTGTGGGGTGGCAGAGTGGAATTCCAGTTCTTACCATCCACAGAGACTCAGCAGTCAGGCAGCGGTATACCCTGGAGTGCTGCAGCCGGGCCTGGAGTGGTAGGCATATGGGCCCTGAGTCCATGACACTCAGGGAGCTGACTCAGAGCCAGGGCTTAGACAGGGCAGAGGAGATGTTTCAAGCAGGATGTCAGGAGATCCCCAGGATGAGTAGAGCAGGGGAAAGTCTGGCAAGAGAGCCGAAGGGGGTGACCCAGAGAGGCAGGAGGTACGTCTAGAGAGGTCAGTGCTACTCCAAAGAGAAGGTGATCAACTGGGTACAATAGTGTGGTGAAGGCAGTTGTGAAGGGATTTGCAGTTCTCCAGAGACCTTTTCTCAGCAGTGGTGGGCATGGAAATTTCACTGTACCAGTGGGAAAGGTCATAATGGCCACATCCCAATCCTTTAGTCACCCCTCTCTGGTCACAAGTAAAGAGGGGCAGGCATGCTTCCGCTGCTCTCGACTAGGCCGAGGTCTGGTTTGCTATGTTCTCCACACATGCCACACACATATGCATACCTACCCATCCTCCACATGTACTCCCCGCACATGCATAGCGTGTGTATATCCTCCCCACCCCTATCCCTTACTCCTTTCAGTAGGCTGAACTGTAGGGCTCCCCTACCCCTTTCCATCACAGTTTCAGGCTCAGAAATAAATTGTTCACTGCCCCCCAATGGTGAAACTTTATCTGGTCTGGTAAAACCCATGTGTCTGGAGCAGCTGAGCTCTACATTTCATCCAAGGGGGTGAGCTGGCTGCTGGCTACCTTGATGTACCCTGGGTAAGGGAAGGGCTGGGAGATGGAGGAAGACAGAGAAAGCTGAGGCTGCAGCATTGGGTATGAGGGGCTGAGGAAGGGAGAAGACAGGAGAGAAGACAGGAACATCAGAGTCGGGATCAGGGGATGGAGAAATGGGAATGAAGAAAAGCTGAAATGGTCAAACCAGAACCACTTTCTGGAATCATAGATCTGTGCTGAAATCTCACCTTCACCACTTCCTGCCATGGTGGCCAGTAGCTTTCCTCTGAGAGCTTCAATTTGCCCATCTGTAAAATATATTTGATGATCCCCCTCACTGGTACTCTTCATCAGGCAGAATATTTCCTTCTTATCATCACTCGTGATTCTTACCCAGGACACAGCTGGTGTGGGGAGAAAGCCAGGCAGCTTCCTAGAGACTTTGTGGGCCTAAAGAAGCAGCCATTCTGGACCCTGGGGTCCTAGAGGTGCTGTTGGCCTGCAGAGTCAGAGGCGAGTCATGGGTTGCAGTAAAGACATATTGAACCAGCATCAAAGGATGTGCGTCTGGCCCCAAGCTTCGCAGCTTCTGAAGCAGTATTTGCTTTGCTCAGAGACATTCTACAAAAAAGAAGGTAGGCCAGCCTCAGAGGCTGGAACTCCACCCATGAGGGTTACCTCCAAGGGCTGTACACTAAGGCCCATCCATTTTCAGGCCAGACTCTGGTGAGCCGCAAGTACAACTCTGCACAGACACCTCTGGCCAGCTGCATACCACATGCTGCCTGGCTTTGTGGCTGGTTCGGGGAGAGACTTCTGATGCCCCAAGAGGGCAAGCAGACAGAGGAGCTTACCAGGCTTAAACCCTGAACTCAGGAGCCTGATGTCAAGGTTATTCCTGCTTTCAGGTTTCAGAATGGACTTGTCTAGTTTCAACTGATGACTCCAGAACTGCATAGTGCTGAAGAAAGCCCAGTCTATGTATGCCCTTTGTGCCTACCTCTAGTGCTGCTCTAATCCATCCTCCTTCCCTGACAGTGAGGTGCAGTTAAAGATGTACTAGAGAGGAGATGGATGATAGAAAAGAATCCATAATGACCCTGGGGGTGGGAGGAAATGGAGAAATGAGACACAGTCTTCAGGTTGGGAGGGGGTGCCACCTCCACCTGATTGGCAGGACAGGAAACTGGGCCTTCCACAATGTAGAAGGCAAGCCAAAGGGGTGCTGAGGGCTCTTTCAGGGGCAGTGGGCCAAGAGGCAGCAACAGCAGTGGAAGTTTGTATGGATGCAATCTAGCTTGCTATGACCTCATACGGAGAAGGGGGAACCCCAGAACCCAGAGCTTTAGGCCTCACTCTCCCTGACAGGGAGGGGGAGGTGCCATGTGGAGCAGTTGGTGGAATGAATAAGAAGTATGAAGATCGGTGCCTGAAAAGAGGACTGGGAGCCAGAGGGGCAGCCAGAGGAGAGCTGCCATCTTCAGCTGACTCAAAGCTTCGGAAGAAGCAGCGTGGGGATATTGCTGGGAAGAGCTTCCACTCTGAATAATCTATGAGCTCTGAGAGCAGTTATTCTCAAACAGGTAGCACAGCAGTATGGCCAAGGCTGGCCTGTGTGGGTGCTGCTCATAAGGAGAGGTTGGTAGGCCAGAGCTTCCCACTGTGGGTAGAGTCCACAAGGCAATGCAGTGAAGCACTGCGGCCCAGGTCCCACAAGGAGCTGGGAAAGCACCTGTGAAGCATGGTCTGGAGAAGAGAAAACAGGGGGACTCTGGGACTCTGCTGGTCTCTCTGGCCTCAGCTCTGAAAGCTTTCCTGTGTGGAGAGAACCCTTTTTGTCTGAGGGGGTAACTCCTGGGTGAAAGCTGCAGAGCCACAGAGTGGACCAAACAACAAAAAATTTTTTTTTTCTTACCAGTTGTATGAACTTGAGAAGGGAGGTAGTGAGTGGTCTTTTACTGAGGGCTTGTTACAAAGGCTGCATGTTACAAAGGTCACTCTTTGGAGATTCAGAGTAGATTGGATGGCCCCTCAGCTCCATGAATTGGATGTGCGATCTCAATGCAGCCCAAGGACCTGGAACTTGTTCTTCAGAGCTCTTGAGAGACTGGCTTGAATCATGTACCTCTCAGACCAGGGATGTGTGAGTTTTTACATACCCCATTCCCTCTGTATTTTTTTCACCAATGGTCCCATAGGCCCTAGGACTTCACACAATCTCAGCATCTTACCTTGCTGAATAAAGCATGCATCTTTAATAGAACATTCAAAAAAATTCCACATGCCTCCTAATGGCTTCATATGGGGCTTGACTCATGGAACACTGATTGTTTCCAACTTCATGGGCAGTTGAAGTGATTCCCAAAGATAGTTATGACTGCCTGTAATTGAACCTTGCAGGATGAGTTGGGATACTATTCCCAGTAAGGCATGGCTATACCTGGCACAGGATAATTCTGTGAAGCACAGGCCAGTGTCACGTAGAAGGTACAGTGTAGAAGACAGACAAAGGATCATTTCATGGAAACCTGGGGCTTCTAGCCCTACCTTGAAACAGGCCAAGTCACTTTCTGTCTGGTCCTTGTGCCTCAGCCACAGACCTTTGGTCTCGCCCTTTTAAAGACTTTCAGGATCTGACTTTTTCTTTTGTTTTATTTTGTTTTTGTTTGTTTGTTTTTTGTTTTGTTTTTCAAGACAGGGTTTCCTCTGTGTATCCTTAGCTGTCCTAGACTTGATTTGTAGACCAGGCTGGCCTCAAACTCACAGAGATCCGCCTGCCTCCGCCTCCCAAGTGCTGGGATTAAAGGGATGCACCACCATGTGCGGCATTTTTTTTTAAAGCATCTTATCTATTGCAAATTTGGTCTAGACCAGACCATCCACCTCTTGCTACAAGCCTTACTGATCCTTCCATGTTTGCTCATGCCCTGGCTAATATCTGCTCCCCTTGTGACAACCATTAAATTTCTATGGAGCCAGAGCCTTCCACTTATCTTTTCAAAGACCTCCAAGGGCCCCCATGCTCTCAGTTCAAGAGCCAAATTATAGATGTAGCCCTGTAGGATCCAATCACAGTGCTTGCTTGAATCCCTGCCTCAATTCCTACCACTTACTCTTCTCATGGCTCATAGAAATCGTGGCTATGCCTCAAGAATCTCTTCAAATTCTGATCTCTGGAAGCTGTGTTTGTCCTCAGTGTTTGACAGCAATGAGTAGTGGCACTAAGCAGTTAAGGAGCAGTACCTGTCCTCTGATACCAGGGTCCCCCTGCAGGCCTCGGGTTCAGAACCCCCAGTTCAACAGGCATTACAGATCTTGTGTGCCATTAAAATGTCAGGCTTCCTTGGTCCTTGATAGCAGGTAGCGTTACAGCTTTGTGTAGCCATAAGGACTCAGGGTTTCGGGTTTCTTAGCCCCTTAGCACCAGCCAGTGTTATAACTCTTGGTCCACGGTCTGATATCTGTGGCCCCTGAAGACTTGACAATTCTTCTCCAGGGACCTGGGGCCTATGGGTTCTCTTCTCTGCCTTGAACTCACTGCAATCTTACTGCCTTAGCTCCTCAAATGCTGGCATCACAGGCACGAGTGAGTTTCGTGTTTGCACCAACCATAGCACCGTTTTAGTACGTGTCACACCAATCTCTGCTGGGCCTCCAGGGTAGTGTTTTCCCTTTGGTCTAGGGTGAGCATGGTTTCAGGGTTGTTTCCAGTTAACTGAGGACTGTGACTTTAAGAAGTCGGGAACAAAGGGTTTCAAGCATCCTTGGCTGTGCTTTCAGCAGCTAAGGTAACCAGCTCCTATCCTTTTGGAGTTTCCTCAAGCTACCTGTTGGCTGTTTGAACTGGCCTGTGCTGGCATAAGAGTAGTATGACTGGCTTTTTGCCGGATGCTTCTTTTGGCTTTAGGCAAGCCAGGTCAATGAGGATGAATCTGACAGCTGCTAATTATGAAGTAAAATTGCTCCATTCCCCAATATATTTGTTTATTTACATAAAACTGCCTACCAGAGGAAAAGCTGACAAGTTGGGTCTGGTGACTCATGCCTGTAATACAAGCATATGGAGACTGAGGCAGAAGATTGCTGTGAGTTCAAGGCCAGCCTGTTTTACATAAGGAAAGGAAACCTTGTTTTGAATCCTTACCTGTTCCTTCCACCAAAGACGTTTTTAAAATTAATGTATTTATTCACTTTATATCCTGATTGTAGCCCCCTCTCTCCTAAAGTAGAACCTTGGGTTTGAACCTGGGACCTCCAGATTTATAGTCTGGTGCCTTGTCAACTGAGCCATCTCAGATCTCTAGAAGTTCTTATATCTTATATTCATATTAAGTTCATTTAATTTTTATATTTATGCATGCCCGCAATGTAAAGTGTGTGTGTGTGTGTGTGTGTGTGTGTGTGTGTGTGTGTGTGTGTGTAGGTGCCTTTGGAGGCCAGAAGATGTCAGATTACCTGGAGCTGGAATTACAGGTATTTGTTAGCCACCAAGATGGGTGTTGGGAATTGAATTCTTGTCCTTTGCAAGAGCAGCAAGTACTTTTGACTTAAAGATCTTATTATTACCACTATTAGTGATGTTAATAGAGATTTATACTGAGCGTAATAACTCAGCACCTACATCATTCCACATGGAGAGATGCACCCTCCTCCGTCTCGCTTCCATGCTCCCTGGCTTCTCCTTGACCCCACCAAGCACACTTTTTGCTTCTGTGCTTTTCCATGAGTTCCGTTTCTTTCATAGGAACCCTCTTTTTACAGGATCCAAGACCAACTCTACTCTTCCTTCTATCTCTGCCCCAAGGCCGCCCTGCTAGAAAGGCCTTTCCCCTACCCAAATCATATCAAATGCTGATTATCCACCCCTCACACCTTCACTTTCTCCCCTCCTTGTCTGGCATTCCTTTTCCCTTATCATTTCTAATAATGTGGCACATACTTATTCTTGTGTAGCTTTTATCAACAAGATGAGGTCTTCTGTTGTCTGCTTTTCCTTAGCACCTAGAAGAATTTCTAATGTAGTAGGTGATTAATAAATATTGAATATATATATATACACACACACACACACACACACAGAGAGAGAGAGAGAGAGAGAGAGAGAGAGAGAGAGAGAGAGAGAGCCAACTGCCTCTATCCCAGAACTTTGGGTTTTCTGTTCTCTAATATGACAAACTGTGGGATGCTGGGATGTATTTTGATTCCACTCCAAGAGGCTTCCTTGCCACTTTAGCTGGCTTAGTGTTAAAGCAACTTCTGTTGCTTCTCAGAATCTATTAACTTTTGTAGCAGACTCTCCAATAATGTTTTGTTGAAAGACAGGAAGAAAAGTTAGACATAGGTATATTCCTTTCAAGAGGCTGAGTCAGGAAGATCACAAGTTTTCTGCAGGACTGTCTAGGGTAGTGGGCCAGATCAAATCTGCAGCAGAGCAGACTTCAAGTATAAGTGATCTGTACTTTCTCAGAGAACTCTCTGCTCAAAAAGGCCTGATGCTTAGCATAAGGATTTGATGTAACTGTCTTGAAATATTTCAGTTCATCTTAGCCAAAAGGCCAAAAAGCAGTACTCTTGAATTTCCTGATAACTCTTGAATGAAACCAGAGTCCTGCATCTAAATTTTGCACTATACACTGAAATTGCATGTGTTTCCAACACATCTGCAGGTTTCCTGGGTATGCCCAGTCCTCTGCTTGGGACCTTAGTTGCTGTAAGTCTTTAATGACTGATGGCCAGGGCATCAGTCAATAAGTAAGTAAGTAAGTAATTAAGTAAGTAAGTAAATAAATAAATAAATAAATAAAGCAGCACACAGGCTTATCAAGGGCAGGGGTTGTTGTCTTTTCTTCATAGTACAAAGGTCAGAGCCTAGCACTTTTAGGTTCTTAATGAGCAATAGCTGGAGGGGTGTAAGGCCATACACATGCAATTCTAGCACTTGGGAAGTTGAGGCAGGAGGATTTTTACTTACAAAGCAACCTGTTGTATATAACAAGAGATTCTGTCTCAGACATGTCAGGAGCATCTGAATAAATGAATCCATGGCTCTCTTGAGCACACCAATGTCTGCTCCTTACACAACTCAGACAAACGGAAGAAGTCCTTGTTCCCAATTACATCCTATGCTGCTCCTGCATCCTGAGATGCCCCCACCTCTAACATTCATGTCTTCAGATATGAATCATTTTTAGTTCTTAGGATAAAATGCCACTTTCTCCATGAAGATTTCCTTACCATTATGCTGGCTGTGTGCTCTGCTTAGGGGCCTCCAGTGACACTTCTATTAGGGCAGTTTTAATGTATGTAGGCAGTTATGATGTAGCAAAAAGTAGGAGGACCAAATAGACTCCGGATAAATCTTATTTCTACCAGTGTGATTGTCGGCCTATAACTACCCGCTCCTTACTTTCCTGGTAAATCAGACTTATAACAGCAACTCTCTTGTTGCCATACTCCATAATGCCAATGAACTGCCAGAAATTCCTTGGCTCAGATCTCAGATTCTATTAGTTACTTTTCTATTGCTGTGGTAAAACAGCATGACCAAAAGTAACTTGTGAAAAAAAGAATCTATTTTTTGCCTTTGGTTCTAGAAGAATAAACGTACATCAAAACGTAGAGGGACAGCAGCAAACAACAGACATGGTGGTCAGAGCAAGAAGCTGAGATCACATCTCAACCACAAGCAAGAAGCAGAGAGTGAAGTGAAAGAAGGGGAAGGCTATATACTCTCAAGGCTCACTTCTAGCAAGGCAGCACCCCTGAAACCTCTCTAAACAGTATCACTAACTTGAGACCAAGTGTCCAAATGTCTGAGCCTATGGGGACACTTATCATTCAAATCACCACAGAGACTTTTGTGTGTGACGAATTGCAGTGTTTTTCCTGCACATACAAACTTTCCTGTATCTTCCTACTGCCAACCCTCAGCAAGTAAGAATCAAATTAGCATATATTTGGATTATATTGTGCTAGCATGTTTGATTTTAAAGATTGTTGTTTGAGCTGCTGACTTCAGCACTATAAAAATATTAAATAAATTTTGGCTTGGGATTAGGACAGACTTTTCAACAATTTCTGAGATGGACCTAAAATAGTCTTCTGATGTTTTGTATTACATATTTACATGAAGCAGTGTTCTCAGCATTAACAATTATAAAATTAAAATATCGATCAACTAGGAAAATTGCTATAGCAGAATGCTCCACATTCTGCAGCATCAGTCACCCAAGATGGAATTCTTCATGTGAAAATAAACAAGCGGAGCTCTCTCATTACTATGAAAATTTGCTTTCCTCCTTAATAAATGAAAAAAAAGCTATGTATGCCAAATAATTGTTTTAAAATATAACTCTTTATGGCTTGTTATCTGTAAATATTTGACTTGAATACTTTTTATTATATATTTATATGCCAAAGGTCACATGAAAATTTCTCGGGTACAAGGGGTTGCCTGTGGGGGAAAAAAAATTTAAGAAGTCTTATGCTTGGTAGTTCCGGACGATGGTTGGCTCCAAGAAAAATGATCATGAGATGGGGAAGACAGAAATGCTGAAGCAGCAGCAGCAGCAACAACAACAACAACAACAACAACTACTACCACACGGGGCCCTAAGGCTGGCATAGGCTCTGATGAAGTATGCTTGCTGGCTGCCCTGTAGCATGGGGCAGTAGCCTGTCCCACAGCCAGTGTAGCTCCTTGGACAAGGCTGAGCTTCCAGAAGAGGGGGCGTAAAGCAATGTAGTGAGACAGAGTTCTAGCATCTGTTCCAGTAATTGGGGCCACAAGAAACAGGTGAAGAATCCCATTTGTCCTCCTCGATAATGCTAGTAATGTGAAATCCTGAAACCCCTGTACTGGGCACGTACCTCCAAACACAATCTTCCCCAAAAGTACCATTTTCTTATCTCTGTAGTCTGCCCACATTTTTGAGAACTTACTATCTTCTATTTGGCAGTGATATGAGCAGAATGCAGGACCTTGTACATGCTAAGCAAACACCTTACCACTTAGTTACACTCCAGTCCCCATGCCTGTCTTACTCCTGTGCATTAGAATTTTTCTTGTAGGTCTTGGTATCATTTTCTCTGCTGAGCATTCTACTTGTATTTGTTTCCCTTCATTTATGTCCTTCTAGTTATTTATGTCTAGCTGCTGTATGTGTGTGTGCATGTATGTATGTATGTATGTATAATTGTTTCTCTCTTCACTGTCATTCTCATCTTCACTGTCTGTATTTTTCTTTCTACCATCTACATTTATGTCTGCTTTCCACCTCTCATATCTACATCTGTTTCTTGGACTCCTGAGATGTTGGAGCCTGATGCCCACCTAGGAGTCCTATCATGGAGTTGGAAGAATAGGGCCTACTGGATCAGACAGTGGTCTGAGCAAGAGTGGGAGAAGTAGTAGGTTGAGCCCAACTTCAAGCCCAGAGAATCCTCACAAAGGCAAATTCAGGAGATTTCAGCCTGGAGGCTGTAGCCTCATCCTGCCTGCAGCCAATAAAGCAATTGGTGCAGATGGCAGTGGCCCAGATGTAAAACCCAGCTGTTCAAATTAGCCAAAGGCCTGTAAAAAATTAGGCTGGATCTAAAAGAGATCAGGCTGTGGAAAAAGAAAAATGTTAGCTAAAAGAGAAAATTCCTGCTCCCACCTCTGGGTCATAGATCACAGAAGAGAATCCTCAAACCAGGAGGGATGTCAGGGGCCATCTGGCTTGGACACATATCAGAATAGGTCAGGTCCCAAACAGTAAAGACAATGGTTGTCTTTGGATCTTTCAAGAATGTAGGCAAGAAAATTTTTAGTGTTTTCCCCCAAATACCTTATTCTTAGAATGAACCCTACACTGCGGAAAGTTAGAAGCATATCCAGACAACTGGAGTCACTCATGCTAAGATCCAAATGTGCACTTTACCCTCCAGTCTGTCCCATCCTTCAAAGTCTCCCACTTTTTAATACTTGGCACATCGTTCACTCAAACAGCCAAAGCTTGGCATCTTCCTGTCTTTTTCTTAGTTCCCTGTCAAAGTATCTCAAAGATTTCAACTCCCAATTACATCTCCACGCTGACTTCACACAACAGCCAGCCACACTTAACCATTCAGATTCAAGTCACAATCATATCTATCTCTCTCCATGGATGTCTATGACTCCACCTATGCTTTCTTCATTCAGTTCTCCAAAACAGATGGAAAGAGGCACAAAATCCTTCTTTGGGTTCTCATCACAAAAACCTATTTTTTTTAATTTTATTTTTTCCACAATTTATTCATTATATATCCCAATTGAAGCCCCCTCCCTCAACTCTCCTCAGTCCCACCCTCCCTCTCTCTTCCCCCCTTTCCCTTCTCCTCGTCCACTGGAAGGAGGAGTTCGCCTCCTCTGCCATCTGCCCCTAGCTTATCAAGTCTCATCAGGACTGCCTGGATCCTCTTCCTCTGTGGCCTGGTAAGTTTGCATCACCAGGAGCAAGTGATCGAAGAGTTCATCTGAGTTCATGACAGAGGCAGCCCCTGCTCCCCTTACTCAGAGATCCACATGGAGACTGAGCTGCCAATCGGCCACATCTGAGTAGGAGGTCTAGGTCCTCTTCATGCATGGTCCTCAGTTGGTGCATGAGTTGGTGCATCAGGCTCTGCAGGACCCCCTGGGTAGACAACAAACATTTCTGTGGTCTCATTATTACTGCCCTCTGCCCCTTCTCCAGCCACACTGCCCCTTTACTGTTTGTTGCTTGAACACATCAATCTCCTTCCATCTTCAGGAAACATATGATTTCACTCTCTCTTCTGCTTATTATGTCTGACCCCAAAAAGCCTTCACACATGTCCCGTCACTTAAGTTCAGTGTCTACTCAAAGATCACCTTCTCCAAGTGGTTTTATGTGACCACCTTGATTAAAGTAGGTTCTCTCTTGCTTCTATTCATTAGCCCACAACGTACCTTTATTTTTCTTCACAGCATATATAAGTATTTGAATATAAAAGTCATTTTATATTTATTGGATGTTTGGCTACTTCCATTGGTTCGTTCTGGGCCTAAGAAGTCTTCCTTGTGGTGGTAAAATCCATAAGAGAACTCTTGTTGCTTTTAAGCTATGTTGTTTAAGGTCAAGTTACTTAGTTCTTCTTTTTGATTCCTTCTCTCTAAGATGGGAAGAATTGCATCTACCTTATAAGCTGCTGTGAAGAAGAAATGAGATAGTGGATCCAGAAATCACAGCATCTGGCATTACAAAGTGTTGGTTATTAAAACAGTGCCTAGAGTTTGCAGCTAAGTTTCCTGGTTCTGTGTTTATTGGAAGCAGAGAGCAGTGATTTACATTATCCGGGTTAGATAACCCCAACTCTATTCATTTTGTGACGGTTAGACATAGGAGTACATGAATGTAAGGACACTGAAATGATAAGGTCTTTGAATCCATCCAGTCAGGAGTGTACCATGGAGGCTTAAAAATACTCTTTTAAATATGATAAAAGGAGATCAGGATGTGATGTCACATGACTATCATCCTAGCACTTGGGAGGCAGAGGCAGGAGGATCAGCAGTTCAAGGCAAACCTTGCCTACATAGGAAGTTTGAGACTAGTCTGGGTTATATGAGACTGTCTCAAAAACAAAACAGAAAACATGCTTAAAAGGATGAAGAATACCATGGGCAAATAACTAACAGAAACCAGGAAAACAATTCATCAATTAAATAAAAGAATTAAGATACAGAGGTTATAAAATATTAGATCAAAATTCTGAAACTTGAATTATAATACTTAAATTTAAAAGTGTGTGAGTCACAGAAACTCTTTCCTTTACTCAGGGACCACAGGACAGGTGGCCAGGGTTCCTGAATTTCAAACACAAATCTCGTTAGATCCTATGAAGAGGCATTTTATTGTCATTAAGAGCATAGGATTTGAGGTCAGAGAGGCCTAAGGTCTAATTCCAGTTTAATCGGGTGACTTTGGGCAAGAGATCACCATTTGCAGACCCAGCAGGGGTAGGACTAGTAGTCTGATAAGAGGATGAAATGAAAAGCACATGTAAAGCATTTAGGCCAGGAGTCAGGGCTCTTTAAAGGATAGATCTTATTACAAGTATTATCATGATCTCATCCATCCCTGTCTCTAGTCAGCCCTGCATTCCAGCCATTCTACGTAGCTCTAGCTTGTGCTCACTGAATGATCCTTTCCTTCCTTTGGGGAAAACACCTCAGCCTCAGACTATCTCCAGCAGGTGGAAATGTTGCCATGCATAGAACAAGAAGGCTACAGCTTTGTCCATGGCCAAGGTGAGCCATACTGGAGATATAGCCTCTATGGTTGCATGCTTAGAGGATGGTTCAAAGTTCCAAAGTTCCACAGTATTAGAGTCAGCATCTGCAAACACTCATACTTCCACAGATAGATTGAAAATGAAGAAAAAGTCTGCGTCAACTTTTTCAGAACTATGGCAAGCAGATAAAAAAAAATCATACAACATCCACGCGAACCCTGGATGAAGAAAGGGGTTCTACTTTTCATGAAAAACTACTTTAAGGGAGATCCTGGAATTTGAGGAAGTCACAGTCAAAACACTGGTTAAACATTGATAAAGGAACTGAGATTTTGGTGACCACATGTGACAAAAATAGGCTTTTAAAAAATAATGTGCACAAGTCTCTAGACACGTAGGTGACTGCAGCCTCTAAACAGAAAATCAGGGGGATTGGACATGGTAGGATTTTTTCAGAATTCTAATATTAGAAAATCCAAGTGTGCAGACTGTAATAAAAGGTAAAGCAAAGAAAGAGATTACAAAGTATGTCCCATTCAAAGGAAGAGGTAAGAAACCTCAGACATCATATTTACTAGCAAAAATATTAAGTCAACTCTGTTAAATATGCTCAAAGAACTAAAGGAAATAAAAAATAGATGAACAGATTAGCACATCAGTAAAGAAATGAAAATTGTAAGGAGAAACAAACCCCAAACAGTATAATAATTACAATTAAAAATTCAGTAAAGGAATTACTTAACAAGTTTGAGCAGGCAGAAGAAAGAATTGCTGAATTTTAATATAGGGCTATCAAAATCATTTAGTTTGAGGATGTCTACATTCAGAAGAATGGAATTAGACTCATGCCTATCACTCTGCACAAAAATTAGATCCGTGTGGATCAAAGACCTCAATTTGAAACCTCAAACACCAAAACTCCTAGAAGAAAATAAAGGCATTACCTTTCATAATATAGGTGAAAGGACTTTCTGAACAGACGACAATTTCCCCTGGGAATTGATGCCAACAATTGACAAGTGAGGTCTCATAAGACTAAAAAGCTACTGTAGAGCTGAGGAAACAGTCAGTCCAGTGAAGACAAAAACGCCCAGAATGGAGGAAAATCTTTGCCAACTATGCATATGACAGAGGATTAATATCCAGAATATATAAAGAACAACAACAACAAAACAGTCAAGGAAACAAATTACCCAGTTTAGAAATGGACTGTGTCTAAACAGAGTGCTGTGGATATAAATGTTTTTGTTTTGGTCCCAGGTGTGGGATGTGCGACTAATTCAGATTGACCACAGGAGCAAACTATTTGCCTCATGCGGGCTCTGAGAGGAGCTCTTTGCCAGCTGCAGATGGTTTAAATCTGAGGACTCTGGAGAAAAGCCTAAGCAAGAGTGTGGAGCTCAGAGAAACAAGGCTGAGGCTGCTTCCCCCTTGTGGCTCCTGGTTGCTGTTGATACAGTGAGACAAGAAGTTGGAGATCTCCTGAAATGAGGATTCGACTGGCTCAGAGGAACCTGATGACCCTAACCAGCAGGAAGCAGCTAAAAACAAAACAAAACTATGTCCTTTCTCCTACTTGGTATTAGGGTGTTAGAAGGGAGGAGTGGAAAGAAAAAGATAAAAGAAATGAAAATAAAAGTTTTTTTTAAAGTACACCTACAAGGTAGTTCTCAATAAAGAAAATAAAAAAGCTAAGAAATACCTCAAAAAGTGTTCCCCATCTTCATCATCTTTAGCAGTTAGGGAAATGGAAAGTAAAACAGCTTTTCAATTTCATCTAACCCCAATTAGGATGACTAAGATTACCAAAAAACCGATAACAAAATCTGGCAAAGATGTGGAGAAAGAGGAACCCTGAATAAGGGTTCCCACTGTCAGTGGGAATGCAAATTTGTACAGCTACTCTGGAAATGAACATGGAGAATTCTCAAACATTAAAACTAAATCTACTATTTGACCCAGCTATACCTTTCTGTGGCATCCGTCCAAAGGACTTGGCATTTTATCCCACAGGGACTTGCTCAACCGTGTTCATTGCTGCTCTATTCACAATAGCTAGGAAACGGAAACAGCGTAAGTGTCCTTCAACAAGTGAACGGATAATGAAAATTTGCTACATATACACTGTGAATACCATTCAGCTGTAAAGAAAAAGGAAATCGTGAAAATTTCAGGTAAATGAATGGACCTAGAAAATATTGTCTTGGGTGAGGTAACTCAAACCAACACAAACCAGAACAATAAAAAGAGACTCTGGGGGGGAGGGGGGAGATGGCAGCACCATGAGAGCACTGTGTCTGAGAAGTGGGACAACACACTCCGTGCAGCGACCAGGAGACTGAACTCTGGGCCCTAAAACAACAGCGATCGTGTTTCCCAGGTGAGGGGAGGCTCCCACGGCGTGGGAATCCGTTGGGTCCACTCTCGGGCCACACAGCCAGAACCCGGAAGAGAACCCAGAAGAGAACCCGGGTAACTCAGGCTTTGGGTCTCTGGGCTGGTGTTGTAAGCCTGCATGTCCCGATCACTTTTCCAGGCTGATTGGTGGGCACAAGGGTGCCTGAGACTGGGAGTCCCAGTCGCAAAAAAAAAAAAACCCACGGGGAAGGAAAGTTGCAAGTCTGAACACGGTTCACCCAGTCTTTCCCTGGAAGGTCTCGCTGACCACGGGTACCCGCCGCCATCACAACTGAGCTCCTGCCGCACGGATTGCTGCGTGCCCAGCTCAAAATCCCTACTACCTCTTGGGAGGAGGCAGGAGGCGTCCAGCAGAATCTGCCACAGACCACATTGTCTGTACCCCAACCCGAGATCAGGGCTGAAAAAACCCAATCCTTTCGGGCACTCCCCCAAACGCTGCCATAACGCTGCCATAATGCTGCCGGCTGCTCCTAGAAAAGAAACTACAGCTTGGGATCTGGGACTGTGGTCATTCTACACGTCCTGAGATTCTCCTGGGTCCAGCGCAATAAGGTCTAGCAACAAGTTCTATCACCGGCGCCTCCCCTCCCCAACCCCTGGCAGAGAAACCCCAGATCAGGATCAGACTGAGAAGCCCCAACCCCTTCTGGCACTCCCCTGAGAGCACCGCCATAAGCTTGCCCTAGCGGAGGGGAAAGTCAGAGGGGAAGGAGAGAGAGGCAGCCTGCCAAGGACACAGCACCCTCTCTCCAGCTCACCCAGCAGCCCCTAGCAGAGAAACCCAAGCTCTAGATCTGAGGACACTCAACCCTACCTGGTACTCTCTCGGGATCAGCAAACATAGGTTCTACCGCCAGGCTGCTTCTGGCAGAGAGATCTGGGCTCGGGATCTGGGATTGAGAACACTCAACCTAACTCTTTCCCGCGCCACCCCGGGACCAGTCAACATAACCCCTTCTGGCAGAGGGAAAGGACAGAGAGGCAGCACACAGGAAAGGTGGACACCGAGTCCTGCAGCCACAGTGTCACAGAGCTGACTGTTAGCCTACCCGTTCACTCTCCGCAACAGGACCAAATCAGAGAGTAGAGAGCAAGGAGAACCCCTGTGCATTCCAACTGGTCCTGCAAGAGAGTGAGTGAGCCATCTAGGAAGAGTTTGCCCCAGACCCAGGGCCTCTCCACAGAAGCAACCAGACGAGATCCCTGCCACCCACACCCCTAGTGTGGGCATCATAGGGATTCTTGGGATAGCGACCGCAATATTGAAGCCTCTGCCTTACGGGTCCACCAGTGTAATCCAGGCAAACAATCCCTGGATCTCAGACAAAACTGCGTAATAGTGGCTTGCAGGCCACTGCAATAGTCAGAGAATCCGCGCATGCAAACTGCGCACGCTAAAAGTGCACGCGAATAGCGCCAGATCACATTCCTTACTTAGGCAAAACTGAAATCACAGTGCACACTCCCAAACCAGTGAACCTCTCTCATCTTCCTGAAAAAACAGTCCAGAAAACAGAAAGAGACGATCATAGCCCAAACTACAATCTCAAGGAACAAACAGTGAGGATTATAAATAACCAGATGGCTAGAGGCAGACGTAAGAACACTCCTAACAAAAATCAGGACATAATGACCTCACCAGCAACCCCACAAAACAATGGACACTTCAATTCATTAATATACAAGAAAATGACCTCAAAACTATGTTTCTCCAGCTATTAGAGGCCCATAAAGATGAAATGAACAAATCCCTCAGAGAAATAACCAAAGAAATCGAGACTAACCAAGAGGAAACAAATCGTACTCTCAGAGAAATGACCACGAAAATTGAGGCAAACAAAGAAGAAAAGCACAAAGCTCTCAAAGAAATATCCACATAAATGAAGGTAAATAAAGAAAAAATAAACAAAGCTCTCATAGAAATACAAGCAATTATAACCAAAGAAGTAGAGGCACAATTAATGATACATAGAGAGGAAAAGGACAAAAAATTAGAAGCCGTCATTGAAAAGCAGGACTCCACATTCAAACAGATGAAGGAAATGGTGCAAGACACGAAAACAGAATTAGAATCAATAAAGAAAACACAAATAGAGAAAAACCAGGGGCTGGAGAACATAGAGAAAAGATCAGGAACTACAAAGGTAAGCATCACCAACAGAATACAAGAGATGGAAGAAAGAATCTCAGGAGCCGAAGATACACTTGTGGAAATTGACACGTCTCTCAAAGAGAAAATAAAATTAGAAAAGTTCCAAACACAAAACATCCAAGAAATCAAGGACACCATGAAAAGACAAAACCTAAGAATAATAGGAGTAGAAGAAAAAGAAGACATCAGGCTCCAAGGTCCGGAAAATATTTTCAAGAAAATTATAGAAGAAAACTTTCCCAACTTAAAGAAGGAGATGGCCATAAACATACAAGAGGCCTACAGAACACCAAGTGGACTAGACCAGAAAAGAAATTCTTCATGTCACATCATAGTCAAAACACTGAACCTACAGAACAAAGAAAAAATTCTAAAAGCAGCAAGGGAAAAAGGTCAAGTAACATATGAAGGTAGACCTATCAGAATCACACCAGATTTCTCAATAGAAACTATGAAAGCTAGAAGGGCCTAGACAGAAATCATACAGTCCTTAAGGGACCACAGATTCCAACCCAGACTACTATACCCAGCAAAACTTTCAATCAACGTAGACGGAGAATTCAAAATATTCTAAGACAAAACCAAATTTAAACAATATCTACATAGTAACCCAGCTCTACAGAAGTTACTAGAAGGGAAACTCCAAACCAAAGAAAACAACTACATCTAAGGAAACAGAGGAAATAGATAACTACACAAAAAAAAAAAAAAAAAAAAAAAAACCAAAAGAATACAAGCAATGAAACTCAGTGACACCACCAACCCCACATCTAAAGTAAGTAACAATTGTTGGTCACTAGTTTCTATCAACATCAACGGACTCAACTCCCCAATAAAAAGACGCAGACTAACAGAATGGTTGCAGAAACAAGATCCAACATTCTGTTGCATCCAAGAAACACACCTATGCAACAAAGATAAACACTACCTCAGAGTTAAGGGCTGGAAAAATGTTTTTCAAGCAAATGGTTCCAGAAAAAAAGCTGGAGTAGCCATCCTAATATCTAATAAAATAGACTTTCAACCCAAGTTAATCAAAAAAGATAAGGAGGGCCACTATATTCTCATCAAAGGAAAAATCCACCAAGAGGACATCACAATTTTGAATATCTATACCCCAAATACAAGAGCACCGACATTCGTAAATGAAACAATATTAAAGCTTAAATCACACATTGATCCTAATACCCTAATAGTGGGAGACTTCAATACTCCACTCTCACCAAGGGACAGATCAACTAGACAGAAAACAAATAGGGAAATAAAAACACTTACAGAGACCCTAAATCAAATGGACCTAATTGACGTCTACAGATCTTTTCATCCAAACTCAAAAGAGTATACCTTCTTTTCAGCACCTCATGGAACCTTCTCCAAAATAGACCATATAGTTGGTCATAAAGCAAGCCTCAACAGATACAAAAAGATTGAAATAATCCCTTGTATTCTATCTGAGCACCATGGACTAAAGCTGGACCTCAACAACAACAGAAATAACAAAAAGCCGACACGCACATGGAAACTGAACAACTTGTTACTCAATGACAGCTGGGTTAAGGAAGAAATAAAGAAAGAAATTAAAGACTTCCTAGAATTCAATGAAAACAAAGGCACAACTTACCCAAATTTATGGGACACATTGAAAGCAGTGCTCAGGGGAAAATTTATAGCACTAAGTGCCTGCAAGAAGAAATTCGTAACATCACATACAAACAACTTAACAGCCCAACTGAAAACCCTAGAAAAAAAAAGAAGCAGATACACCCAAGAGGAGCAGACGGCTGAAAATAATCAAACTCAGGGCTGAAATCAATCAATTAGAAACAAAACTATTCAAAGAATCAATGAAACAAAAAGCTGGTTCTTTGAGAAAATCAACAAGATAGACAAACCCTTAGCAAAACTAACTAAAAAGCAGAGAGAATCTATCCAAATCAACAAAATCAGAGATGAAAAGGATGACATAACTACAGACACTGAGGAAATTCAAACAATCATTAGGTCATACTACAAAAGCCTATATGCCACAAAATTTGAAAACCTAAATGAAATGGACAATTTTCTTGATAGATTCCATCTTCCAACATTAAGTCAAGAGCAGGTAGAAAGACTGAATAACCCTATATCCCCCAAGGAAATTGAAGCAGTCATTCACAGTCTCCCCTCCAAAAAAAGCCCTGGGCCAGATGGTTTCAGCGCGGAATTCTACCAGACCTTCAAAGAAGTGCTAACACCAATTCTCCTCAAACTATTCCACAAAATAGAAACAGAAGGTACATTACCAAACTCATTCTACAAAGCCACAGTCACTTTGATACCTAAACCACACAAGGACCCAACAAAAAAAGAGAACTTCAGACTTATCTCTCTTATGAACATTGATGCAAAAATACTCAATAAAATACTTGCAAACTGAATCTAAGAACACATCAAAGATATCATCCACCATGACCAAGTAGGCTTCATCCCAGGCATGCAAGGGTGGTTCAACATACGGAAATCCATCAATGTAATCCACCACATAAACAAACTGAAGGAGAAAAACCACATGATCATCTCCTTAGATGCTGAAAAAGCATTTGACAAAGTCCAACACCCATTCATGTTTAAAGTCTTGGAGAGATCAGGGATACAAGGCACATATCTAAACATAGTAAAGGCAATATACAGCAGGCCTATAGCCAACATCAAACTCAATGGAGAGAAACTTAAATCAATCCCACTGAAATCAGGGACAAGAAAAAGCTGCCCACTCTGTCCATACCTCTTCAACATAGTACTTGAAGTCCTAGCCAGAGCAATAAGACAACTAAAGGAGATCAAGGGGATACAAATCAGAAAGGAAGAGGTCAAAGTGTCACTATTCACAGATGATATGATAGTATATATGACCGACCCCAAAAATTCAACCAGAGAACTCCTCCAGCTGATAAACACCTTTAGCAAAGTGGCAGGATACAAAATCAACTCAAAAAAAATCAGAAGCCCTCTTGTATACCAAAGACAAAAGGGCCGAGAAAGAAATTAGGGAAACAACACCCTTCACAATAGCCACTAATAACATAAATTACCTTGGGGTGACACTAACCAAGCAAGTGAAAGACCTGTTTGAGAAAAACTTCAAGTCTCTGAAGAAAGAAATCGAAGAAGATATCAGAAGATGGAAAGATCTCCCGTGCTCATGGATTGGTAGGATTAACATTGTGAAAATGGCCATCCTGCCAAAAGCAATCTACAGATTCAATGCAATTCCCATCAAAATACCAACTCAATTCTTTACAGACCTTGAAAAAAAGATTCTCAGCTTCATATGGTGAAACAAAAAACCCAGAATCTCCAAAACAATCCTGTACAACAACATATCATCTGGAGGTGTCTCCATCCCCGATCTCAAGTTGTTCTACAGAGCAATAGTAATAAAAACTGCATGGTATTGGCATAAAAACAGAAAGGAGGATCGATGGAACCGCATAGAAGACCAAGAAATAAACCCACACACCTATGAATACTAGATTTTGGAGAAATAAGCCAAAACCATTCAATGGAAAAAAGACAGCATCTTCAACAAATGGTGCTGGTCCAACTGGATGTCCACATGTAGAAAAATGAAAATAGATCTATATTTATCACCCTGCACAAAACTAAAGTCCAAGTGGATCAAATACCTC
This sequence comes from Meriones unguiculatus, assembly GCF_030254825.1. Lineage (NCBI taxonomy): Eukaryota > Metazoa > Chordata > Mammalia > Rodentia > Muridae > Meriones > Meriones unguiculatus. The sequence continues at coordinate 24,539,146 of NC_083369.1, forward strand.
AGCATAAAACCAGATACTCTAAATCTGTTAGAAGAAAAAGTGGGGAACAGCCTAGAACTCATTGGCACAGGAGACAACTCCCTGAACAGAACATCAACAGCACAGGCTCTAAGAGCAACAATCAATAAATGGGACCTCGTGAAACTGAAAAGCTTCTGTAAAGCAAAGGACACCGTCATCAAAACAAAACGACTGCCTACAGATTGGGAAAGAATCTTCACTAACCCTTTATCTGACAGAGGACTAACATCCAGTATATACAAAGAACTAAAGAAGCTGAAAAACAGCAAACCAAGTAATCCAATTAAAAAATGGGGAACAGAGCTAAACAGAGAATTCTCAACAGAGGAATATCAAATGGCAGAGAAACACTTAAAGAAATGCTCAACCTCATTAACCATCAGGGAAATGCAAATCAAATCGACTCTGAGATATCACCTTACATCCATCAGAATGGCCAAGATGAAAATCTCAAGTGACAACACATGCTGGAGAGGTTGTGGAGAAAGGGGAACCCTCCTCCACTGCTGGTGGGAATGTAAACTGGTACAACCACTCTGGAAAGCTATCTGGTGCTTTCTAAGACAATTAGGAATAGTGCTTCCTCAAGACCCAGCTATACCACTGCTAGGTATATACCCAAAGTTTTCTCAAGTACACAAAAGGGATACTTGCTCAACCATGTTTATAGCAGCTTTATTTGTAATATCCAGAACCTGGAAATAACCCAGATGTCCATCAACGGAGGAATGGGTACAGAAATTGTGGTATTTTTACACAATGGAATACTACTCAGCAATCAAAAAGGAGGAAATCATGAAATTTGCAGGCAAATCGTGGGATCTAGAAAAGATCATTCTGAGTGAAATATCCCAGAAGGAGAAAGACACATATGGTATATACTCACTTATATAGATAAGATATAAGATATGAGAAACATAATGAAATCTATACACCTAAAAAAGATAATCAAGAGAGTGGACATGGGGTAAGATGATCAATCCTCATTTAGAAAGACAGATGGGATGTGCATTGAACGTATGACACGAGTCTACTGAGCGCATCTGAAAGACTCTAACTAGCAGTGTTTTCAAAACAAAGACTCATGACCAAACCTTTGGCAGAGTACAGGGAATCATAAGAAAGAAGGGGAGTTAGTCTGATGGGGAAAGGATAGGAGTTCCACAAGGACCAAATATATCTGGGCACAGGGTCTTTTCTGAGACTGACATTCAACCAAGGACCATGTATGGATATAACCTAGAACCTCCACTCAGATGTAGCCTGTGGTAGCTCAGTAACCAATTGGTTTCCCAAAGTGAGGGGAACAAGGACTATTTCTAACAGGAACTCAATGACTGGCTCTTTGGCCTCCCCATCCCCCAAGGGAGGAGCAGTCCTGTTAGGCCACAGAGGAGGCCTTTGCAGCCAGTCCTGAAGATACCTGATAAAACAGGATCAGATGAATGGGGAGGAGGTCCCCCCCTATCAGTGGACTTGGAAAGGGTGGAGATGAGGGAGGGAGGGAGGGACTGGGAGGGAATGAGGGATCGGGACACGGCTGGGATACAGAGTTAATAAAATGTAACTGATAAGAAAAAAATAAAATAAAATAAAAAGAGACTATAGGTGGAAAGGGCGTTAGGAAAATCCCTGGATACAGTTGATATGAAGTGAAAAACAAAACATTGGGAAGAGGCTCCAACTGAAGGGAGAAGGGAGAGATGCCAGTACAGAAAAAGGAAGGAGGAAGCATAAATAACAAGTTATTTGATAAGGCCTCAAATAATAGCATTATTTCAAATTTACCATATATAGAAGTTACACACACACACACACACACACACACACACACACACAGAGAGAGAGAGAGAGAGAGACAGAGAGACAGAGAGACAGAGAGACAGAGAGAGGGAGAGATTAAGTCATCTGGGCTGAAAATGTTCCCCACAAGAACTATAGACTAAGAAAGCCCCCAGTACCAGACGTGAGAAACCTTCTGAATGATTGTTCAGGATAGTCCAAGTGACTCCCAAGACAATAGACATTATCTATGTAGCCCCTGCTTGCCTCTAAGGGGCTGCAGGTGTGTCTTTATTGCTGAAGACACCACACACTTAGAACCTATGATTCAGATGATCTGAGATGGATCTGAACTGGAAGCCTGTTTCCTGTGATCTAGTTTCCACAGGTCCAGAAAATACGATGCCAGCTGCCAGGGGAGGAAAACAATTAAACATACCTACCCAGCTGCAACCCCTATGAAGTACAGGAACCACTAGCATGGCGAGATACACGTAAATGTGCAGTAAGTGGTACACACATGTGAGTGGTAACCAACAGCTGTCTAATTAGACTTAAGGCTCACTCAACAAGAGGGAAACCATGCCTGGTTTGTAGCCAGCTTCCCAGGACGAGTGAGGCCATGAACCTGAAAAAAGAATCTACTCTCCATTTTGCTAGACCAGTGTAATCCCTTACTACATTCTAAATCTTCTCCTTATAGCCACAGAGGAATGTAGCCCCTCATTAAAGAAGCTTCTCTTTTCTGCAAATGGAGACCATAGCAGAAAACTACAACTGGACGCAATGCAGAGATCAACTGATTGTGGGAAGCCCTGCCATAACAGATACATTTATTTCACAGCTCCTGTGTCTATGGCTCAGGGAGCATCACAGAGGAGCAGGCAGAAGATTGTAAGGGTCAGAATGCCAAGAAGTCTGCCGTGAAACAGTCTCTCCTAGAATTGGCTGCATTTAAAAAAAACTACAGGAAACTAATGACTACTGGGAAAAGAATTAGCTTTTCTCAGGGATGGTCAGCCCTAAATCCCTATATACAAAAATAACAAAATGGACTCAGTAAGATGTATTTATATATATTTGTATACACATAAACTCATATCTAATAATAATAATAGAATATCAACTTGAAAGGGGGCCATGGGAAGGATTTAAGGGAGGGTAGCTGAGAAGGGTGGAGGGAAAAACAGAGTGGAGAAAGTGATGTAATTCTATTTCAAAGAAAAGCATATTAAAAAGAAATTCTTAGGAAATCTATACAAGACCTGTTATAACTAATTACTAAGTATATAAAATAAAAAAGAAAAGCTATTTCTCAAATTTGTATGGAGTTGTAAGTTAATCTCCAGTATGCAAAAGCTTCTTGAAAAAGAAAAAAAAAATCAAAGTTGTAGAGCTACCCTTTCCCAAGTTGAAAACTTACTATAAAGCTACAGTAATCTTTGGATGAGTAGGTAGTATCCCAGTCTGGCTAAGAGCTCTAGGCTTTTAGCCACCAGTTCCACCTCTCTCCATGCCATGTATCCAAGATAATTCTTCATTTGTTGTAGCCTGTAGATATCTTTTCCCTTTTCAGTCATTCTAGGCCAACACTTATCTCCATGCTTTTATGAAGAAAAAATAAGATAGCCTCAGAGATATTCGAAGAGACAAACTTGATCAAGGATGGCCAGGGAATGTATCATAGGACAACTGAGAAGTCAATACACCTCTGAGATATAGGACATGATTCTCAGAGCAAAACAGCCACCATGTTTATCAGATCATCTGTGCCTGCTTACAAGTGTCCATCATAACTGGGCTTATTGACTGTTGCCATTCCCTCATTAAGGGACACAGACATGTTCTCCACATTGTTTTTTTTTTTCGATATTAAGACCTTAATTGTTTAATCCTTACAGAAAATAAACTATTCCCTCTCTTATATCCCTAAATCTAGATTTAGATTTTTTTATTTTTTATTATTAGTTACATTTTATTAACTCTGTATCCCAGCTGTATCCCGCTCCCTCATTCCCTCCCAATCCCACCCTCCCTCATTTCTTCCCTGCCCCCTTCCAAGTCCTCCTCCATTGCTGGTGGGAATGTAAACTGGTACAAACACTTTAGAAATCAATCTGGTGTTTTCACAGATAATTAATGAATAGTGCCTCCTCAAGACCCAGCTATACCACTGCTAGGCATATATCCAAAAGTTGCTCAAGTACACAGTAAGGACATTTGCCTTACCATGTTTGTAGCATCTTTATTTGTAATAGCCAGAACCTGGAAACAACCCAGATGCCCCTCAACGGAGGAATAGATACAGAAATTGTGGTATTTTTACACAATGGAATACTACTCAGCAATCAAAAAGGAGGACATCATGAAATTTGCAGGCAAATGGTGGGATCTAGAAAAGATCATCCTGAGTGAGGTATCCCAGAAGGAGAAAGACACATATGGTATATACTCACTTATATAGACCTATAAGATATGATAAACATAATGAAATCTACACACCTAAAGAAGATAAACAAGAAAGAAGACCCGGGGTTAAATCATCAATCTTCACTTAGAAAGACAAATGGGATGGACATTGGAAGTAGGAGAAAACAAGCAACAGGACAGGAGCTTAACACAGAGGGCCTCTGAAAGACTCTACCTAGCAGTTCTTCACATTCTTTTTTTTTTTTTAAATTTTCTTTATTCATTTCTTTTATTCACTTTGTATCCCCCATGTGGTTCCCTCCTTCCTCCCGTCCCAATACTTCCTTTCCTCCCCTTCCCCCCCTTCCCCAAGTCCACTGATAGGGGAAGTTCTTCACATTCTTAAAGGCAGCTAATGGTCTGACTATAGCAAATTACTGTCACAGCATGCTTTATCTCTCCGGAAGCAGACCTGTGTTTCTGTAATTCTAAAGATTTATTTGTTTATTATTTATACAGCATTCTTCCTACACACCAGATCCCACTATAGATGGCTATAAGCCACCAGGTTGTTGCTGGGAATTGAACTTAGGACCTTTGGAAGAACAGCAAGTGTTCTTAACTTCTGAGCTATCTCTCCAGCCCCTTCTGTCATTCTAAAGACAAGTAGGCTTATTGGAAAGACACCCTCTTGTTCAGCAGACCTTGAGTGGCCACAAAATATTCCATTCCACAGTATCCATACAGAGAGACCTGGGGAAGTCTAGCCCCTCATCAGTTCTCATGACACTCTTCTCTCCCTCTTCTGAGAAACTTTTTTGGAACCTGTAGCTGGGGTTTTGTTTCACTAAAGAAGCAGGGTCTCCATTTCCAAGAGCTGGCTCATCATACAAATCCCAAGTACCACTACCTTATAATGCAACTGAAAATGTCTTTTCTTCCAAATTCCCCTTTTTGTCAAATACCAGAAATGGAAAGCTTTCAGGGTCCTTTGGGGGTATTTGAACAGCTTGCATCTAGTGTGGCCTGAATTCAGTATGAACTTATGGCCTCACACCCAAGCTAGTGGAAAAGATGTTCCAGAGCCTCTAGGGCTCTGGAAATTGTTAGTCCTTCCAGAACCACCTTTGCTTGGTGGAAGGGCTCCTTTCTACTCTCATCCTTCCCCGTCTCTGGAAACCTAAGATCCTATTCTCCCTGCTCCCTGTTTCGTCAATAACAAGCAACACTGTCTATTGTAAACACCCCTTCCGTTTAACATGGGGGAAAACTAAGCTTCCTACAGGGGCTATGGTGCTGGAGAGCTTGAAGGCATGCTATTCTCACTCTTTCTGACCTTCCCCAGAATTCTGGGCCTCACACCTTTACAAACTCTCGGCATTCTTATTACCTAACTCTGACATATCTTGCTTGGGGAAATACTGAGAAATTGAAACTCCTTGAACCCAACCACTGGCAGGGTTAACGATGCCTGCCATCATTTTCATGCCACACGTATTTTCTGTCCACTTGCCTAACTCTAATGATGTGCTGTGCCCCCCCCCCCATGAAGTTTACAGTAGTGCCAACAGGTACCCAGGATCCACTCCAGCTCAGCCCATCCTGTCTGGGTCCCCATAGGTCCTGGAACACCCTACTGAGGTCACGTCTGACTTTGTAGCTGACATACTGGGGAAGGAGAAAGGCAACAGACTTTGTCCTCAGCCCACTCCTCCTGCCTTAGTCCATTTTCTCTCCATGTCCCTCCTCTCCTCATGGAACTCACTTATAAATCCTGAAAAACCTCCATAAATTCTCAATTCATTCTGCAGATATTTCCTGTGTTGGGGTTTTCAGCAGCATCTGCTGGTTTGAAGTTCCCTCTTTATTCGTCCTGGGGGCACCATTACTCTCAACTTTAGCAGTTTTTCTGCTCTGTAGTCATGCCAGACTCCATTGGAGGAAGAGAAAATTAGTGAAAGAATAATTATTATTATTGTTATAAATATATATTTCATTTTGTTCCCCTCCCCTCCCCAGCCCTGATGAGAATCCCAGCCAGGGGCTGGCAAAGGATTGGCTTCTTCACAGGCCTCAGGACAGTGTGTTTTCTCTGTCAGATTCCAACATTTGGCCCTCTAGAGAAAGGCATTGGCAAATAGATTATTCCCTCCTTTCTGCCCAACTACCCCGTTCTCCAGCAGTTTTATTCACACCAAACCCTCCTGGATCAAGTTCTCAAATCTCCAGGAAGTATTCTTAGGAGAAAGAGACGGCACTTACTGCCTATGAAGTACTTTCAAATGCTTTGGCTTGATGATTTCTTGTATCTTTGTAAGGATATTTCATTTTGACAAAGAGGAAGAAACTGGGGTGCAGAGAAGAGGAGTTAGTGGTCCACAGTGATCCAACAAACAAGTAGAAGGACTGAGCATCAAATACAGCACCGTATGCATGTAAGTCAAGTGCTCTATCACTCAGCCGCATCCTGAGCCCAAGAACTAAGACTTCAAATCAGATGTGTCTGGCCCCAAAGCAGTTCTCAGTTCACTTGGCTCACTCGTTCCCTGACTGCACTCTCCAGAGTCTCGTATTTGGAACTGGATTGCCTAGGCTTGCTTCTCTGAATTTCACTTGACTACATAGATTCTCAGAATTCTATAGGATCATACATCCATTTGTTTACTATAGAAGGGAAAACTGAGCCAGAGAGAGCAGGCTGGTTACAGATGACATATTTGTGTGTTCTTCTTGCCCTGGAGGACAAGACCTACCCTTTTTCTTTCATTTCTTAAATGTATGCCTGCCGTGTGAGTACACACACACACACAGACACAGACACACAGCACTTTGCATAGTTGTCAGTGTAAAACCCATTACTTGTTTAGGGACAGCAAGGTGATAATTACATGGACTGTTCTGCTAACTCTATGTGGCTCAATTTCTAGATAAAAACATGGAGGCTTTAAGGGGAAGCAACTTGTTCAAGATATAGTAAAGAAATGACTATGGAAGTATTATAATTCAGGGTCTCATAGGCTGTGGAGTCTATGCTCTTCCCAGGATGGTGCAAAGGTAGCAGTTTTCAAATGAACACTAAATATTACTGGACGATGGTGACAACTTCACATGATACTTCCATTTAATGTTCATATTAACGATATGGGGTTTCTTCATCATATTAGTGACAAAACATAGGCTAAAGCAGCTAAGAAACTTGCTCAAAGCCAAGAAACTAGTGAGGGGCTATGCCAGGTAGATTTGATCCAAGATTTTTCTTTGCCCTTCTGGGGGACTAGAACCTTCTTTATCTTCAGATATTTGATGCTGGAGGAAATCCCACTGAAAATTAACCTATTTCTAGTGTCACAAAAAATGTTTTAAAGGTTATTTGAATTCATTATAAAAGGCAGAACCAAAATTACAACAAAGTCAGGATAAAAGTAGAGCTCTGTGTTAGTTCTTAAGGGAAAGAAAAAATGACTCAAAATTGGTTGCTTTATTATGTGATTTTTTTTATGATAAAACCATGTAACGCATGGCATAACAGCTTTTGCTTTTCATAGCACAATCTTAAAAAGGTCATTTTATTAAAAAAAAATTCAAGAGCTTTGGTTTTCCCCAGGAATTCCCTTAATAACTAGAGTGTTAGCTCATTATTTTTGAAGTCTTTATCTTGTCCTCATCCACACTGACTCGCTCTTATTCAGCTGTTAACTAGCTTCACATGTCAATGGCTTTACTGAGATGCCAGCAGTTATCCAACTCACTTAAGTTGCTTTCATGAACTCAAAAATCTTCTCTAAGATTTGCAGTTTACTTTGCAAACTGATTGGTTTTATACTTGCTCTTTTCTTTTTGTTGTTTATTATACCCAACAATCAGAAAAGATGAGTAGCTGTTAGGGCCATTCTGGGAGGAATGCCATTGTAATTTTATAATTGGTGAATTTACTAGAGAATATCTTAATGGTATCTGGCTGTTCGACCCAACCTATGACTACAGGGGCTTACAAAATTAACACTTGGACAATCAGGACACCTTTGCACTACCTCAGTAAGCTCCAGGCAGTTAATGGGTAGTAATCGATAGGTTCACTGATTAGGGAAGCACTGGACTTGCTTTTCCGTTGCTTCATGTGCTACCCATGCTACTTTGTGTAACTCTCTGTCACTTCATCTCAAGAGCCTTGGGCATCTTCTCTGCAGAATGAGAATATGGTGTTGTATTAACTACTTTTGTAATGTCGTGACAGAATATCTGGCAGAAACAATTTGAGGGAAGAAAGATAAATAATTTTGGCTCATGGTTTCAGAGAATTTGCGTCCATCATGCTACATAAAGAATAGTAGGAAATCTCAGTCCATGGTAGCAGGATCTTATGGTGGACACTTTTCACATCATGCCTGAGAAATAAAAAAGTGGGACTAGAACCAGAGGTCAGGTAAAACTTTCAAAAGCCTGTCCCTAGAGACCTATTTATACCAGATAGGGCTCACCTCCTACAGGTTCCATAGTCTCCATAAATATTGTCACCCCGAAGGAAAATAAGCCTTCAAACATGTGAGCCTAGAAAGGGCATTTCAGACTCAAAACATAACAGCAGTATTTTAGCACCCACCCATTTACTCCAAGTGATAGCTACTCCAAACATGTTCTATCCATTCCTTTTGCTATTGACAGCCTTTGGGGTAAGTACATGGCCCAGTCTCAGCCAGTGAAACATGAAAGGGAGCCTCCCTGGGGGTCTTTGGCAAACAGTTCTTCCTTCTGATGGTGACAAAGAGTTTCTGTCTTGCTCCAGGTGATGCTAGTGTCTGGTGGCGATTGCTTGCCCTTGTTGCAGCCCTAGGCAGGCATCAGGGGAGTCAGCTTAAGACGAAGTTTTGCTGAAGATAGCAGAACAGAGAAATTTGAACTCCCTGGTGATGCTTTTGAACTGTTGATTTTGCCACTCCTGAGCTCACTCTACTTCTAGAATTCTGTTATCTGAGCTAACAAATTCCCTGACTGGCTGGGCTGTTTGAGTTATAGTTTCTATCAATCACTTCCAGCTCAAACCATCCCAAAAGACATAAGAATTTATCTCACACACTTTAGAATAAAATAAGATAATCCATGTAAAGGAGCTTAGTACTCAATAGACATTATTTTCAAGTAGCTAGACATTCAAATGTGTTTTCTTGTTTGTTTACAATCAACAGCAGGTTCTCTTCTGACTCCTTCTTAGAAAAGGAACAAGTTGAAAGTGTGTCTGTCTCTCTATACTAGTACTTTTCTGAATTTAGGCTAAAGTGATACAGAGAGAAACATGGTCTTGTCCTAGAACGCTTAAGATTTGATGACTTTCTAATGAATTGCTTGGGTTGAATGCAATTTAACATTTTTTTTAAAATATCTGAAACAGGGTCTTATTGTGTAGTTGTATAATGTCCTGGAACTCATGTAGGACAAGCTGGCCTTGAACTCAAGATCATTTCATCTCAGCCTCCCAAGTGTTGGGATTTCAGGCATGCACTCTGCCTGCTCTCTCTTCCTCAGTTTTCCCTTCCTGAAGTAAACACACGGATGCATAAGCCCATAGAATTCTGAGAATCTATGTAGTCAAGTAGCCCATTGCTTTTATAAGACTTTTCAGTGTTTTCTAAAAAGAGATCACACTGAAGGGTTTACAGAACCAGAATATTTCCATGTAGAGGAATCAGCTGAGGCTAAAAAAGAGTTCTTTCTCTAGTGTCCCTATTTTAGGGAATGATATCTCCATTCATTCAGAAGTCAGGAGTCATCTTTCATACGTCCATTTCTCATCAGTTATCCCCAATAACGATGTTACACCAAGTCCTATTAGGAGGACTCAATGAAGATGAATTAATAATACCAGAAAATCAGCACTTAGTGGATGCCCAATACATATTAAATGCTCAACAATAGAGGTGGTAGCTGTTATCTTTTTCATGAAACATACCAGCCCTGGGATCAGTGCCAAGCTATTCCCATAGCTTCCTTGAATATAGCAGTACTGGCTGACATTTTCATTAAAAAGAAATGAGCAAGAAAGGGACAAAGGAATAATGTAATTGGCAAAATTACAGACAACCTACAAACAATCCACTTGAGTCAGTTCTGTGTATTCCTAGTGAAGGAGAGAACCTTCAAAGCCTGTCTCTTGAAATGTGACCCTGCCATGCATAAACTGTGGAGATAGTTACCCATATCTTCTCTTTAGCCTCTGTCAATCTTAGCCTTGTAGCTTCCTGAACCCAAGTGCTTGGACTGCTATCTCATTAGAACATAAATAGAACATGAGGAGTAGCAACTCCTCACCCTTTGATTTCCTACCCGTAGTAGGTCTCTGGTCTGTGAGACACAACTCGCTCACAGCTAGTTGATAGAGACACTGAAGGGTTCTGTCTTCTAGAAGAAGACCTATGGAAGGATAGGTTGGCAGTCTCGTTGGCTAGATGGCATTGCTGCCTGATCCAGACAATCTTCCCTACTTATTCCTACCTTCTGTGAGTACTGCTGATAGTGAGAAGATTCAGAGGCTTGCCCTTGGCTGACGGAAGCCACCACATTCAACTGTATAGGAGAGTATGTTTCCTGTTTATTGGGAGCCCATTAAGGTATGTCACCCCTATAATGGAATGGCTCTGTGGTATGAAACTCCGCATGCACTCTGGATCACTTTAAGGCAAAACTACCAGAGATCAGACCTTTTCTTGCCTCCAACCTCTTCTGTAGCATTCTTTCCTGCCTCAAAGACCCTTCCAGAGGGGCACGCCCTCCATATCTCACATATCCTTACCACATTTTACTTCTAAGGACACCAGGCAAAGACACTCATTCACAACTGGAACTTGTGTCCCAAATTTTATTTGGGAACTGCTTGGAAGTATTGAAGTATTGCTTGGGAAAATGAACAGGTTTCAGATCTAAAGCAGAAGCTGACCCTAATTGCATAGCCCTCCCTCAAAATGCATACATGTTGGCAGGCAGAAGGACAGCCTTCTTTTCAAAACCTTTCACAGGATCCTGGCTTCTCACAGTTGTATAGAACTTTCTCCAGGAAAAGATGCCTACAATCTGGCTCTTTCCTAGGTACAGTTGATCATGGTTAGGGAGCAAGCACATTTCTGAGGAATGAAGAAGAAAGATGTTAGAGGTTGCTGAAGTCTCTCAAGAAGGGACTCTTGCTCTTTAGGCCAACTCCATCTGGGTCCTTCATACATATCTACTAAATCAATATTGGCGTAAGTGGTGATAATCTGGTAGAATGGCCAAAAATAGATTTAATTCAGCAAGAATGGACCATCCTTTCATTTCACTACAACTTTCATAGCCTGTGACATCTCTATGTTTTCATAAGGACAAACCAGGGCCATCATCAGTTTCATGCACCTACCAGCCTTCTGACAATCTGTATTTTTCTCCCAATGGCATGACGATGTGAGATATTAGCATTGAACAATAGTCTGTTGGCATTGCAATTTGCACCTAGATTAGCTCCAAGAAAGGGCTGCTTGACAGTAACACGAAATCGCTCAGCCTTATCTAGAGTTAATGTCATATTTCAAATAATGAATACGTGTGCAGTTCAATTCACTGCCTCTCCCTCCTTTCAAGGCTTAGGGACTTGATTCACAAAATCCATCAGTAGAGTAGTGTTGTTAAAGAAAAAGTGCCTCTCTATTCCTCAAGCGGATGTCTTCTGAATGCTTTCCCCCTCCATTGTCATTGGCCGTCGGTTTGCTTGACGCTTGCTGTTTAAGAAGGATTCCGCTCTAGATCTCTGGCGGCCCTCCTTTGCTGCCATCTCAGCTCTCCCTCCCCGGCAGCTATTCCTTCGTGTTTCTAAGACTGATTCCAGTCAGAGGAATGTCGGGTACGACTTAAGAAAAGACTTTCTGACCTTAAAAAAAAAAAGATGTGAGGTTCTGGACTGCAGGAAAGTAGTGTGATGAACTTAGGGGTGTGGATGTAACCTCTAATCCACAGCCTGAGCCTTCATGTAGCCTGCCTATTACTTGCAGTGACCCAGTGGTAGGGAGTTCACCAAAATTCAAGGGAGCCAGTTTATAACAGGATAGATGGTTCTGAAGCTAGTTTTAAACCTGCCTCCCTAGAGCTATCATGTCTTACTTAGTCACTTTAGGTCATAGAGTATGTGTCTGTCCCCAGTGTCTTTCTGAATTTGAAAATCTGAAAATCTTATAGCTCCTCAGGGGACATGGGCTGCAAGCCCACCCCAATCTCCCCACTCTCTGCAGGGAGTGTTGCACTTCTTGCAACAAGTGTGCCCTCAGTGTATGGGACCCCTAGGGTGAACACACCTTCCAGAGGCCAATGAAGCACAAGGCATTTGGCCTGTGTACTCACAGAAGCCAGTTCATAGTAGCCGTCAGCATAGTATTTCTGCTTCTGTTATTCTTGCCACCACTGAAAGGGTCAGTTTACAGGATTGGGGTCACAGAGCCTACTCTAGCCTGACTAGCCTGATCATGGTGGGACCTTGGCTAAGAGTTCAGCTGCCTGGCCCTGCTTCCTCATCTGTGCATGGGGATTATTAGGGTGCCTGTTGGAAATGGTTGTCATGGAAAGTAAGTGAAATAATGGCTGGAAAATGCCTGACACAATGCACGAGCTCAGTATGTATTAGCTCTCTTTCACCTCCCCCATTCTCAGCCCCAGGGCCTGATTAACAGCTGGGGGCATCTCCAGGCCTGTGTGTGAAGAGAATGCCAATGGGTGGGATAGCAGGACAGTAAGCAGATGGCCTCAATTTCCGGGGATGAGCCTAATTTTAACTATTCCATTCTGTGATCATATCATGCATTAGACAATCTGGCCTGATTTGGAGTTTGAAAAATAGTATCACAGGGGTGGATGATGACATATCACCAATGATTTTCTCATGTATCCCAGCATGCCTGAGATGGCACAACTTGGGTCCTGTCAGGAAATTAGGCCAGGCTGTTACAGAGAGAAGTGCCAGAGGGAAGAAGAAGGAGGAAGAGGAGGAGGAGGAGGAGGAGGAGGAGGAGGAGGAGGAGAAAAGAAGAAGAAGAAGAAGAAGAAGAAGAAGAAGAAGAAGAAGAAGAAGAAGAAGAAGAAGAAGAAGTCCATGTTTTTGTTTTTGTTTTTGTTTAATTCTGTGGCAAAAGATTTTCTTGGTACTTAATAAGTATTCTGGCCAAGGGTTGTTATTTAATCTGGAACAGGGGAAGAATTCAGGCTGAGCCAGTCTGTGTCTGATCACAGGTCTGCTGTGTGACTTCCTCAAACAAGTCTCCTCACCTATGAGTCTGTGCACCCCACTGTGAGGTGAGAATCTGGCTTGGGAATCTTCTAAGGGTCTTTAGGCTGGAAGTCCCCTGATCTCACTATGGTCAGTCCTATAGAGACTTTGCAGTCTTTGGCCCTCTTTGAACCATCAGCCCATTTCTCAGTCTTTCTGCCCTGCTCCTTTCCTTTCTGCGTCCTTCTCTCTGCCTCTCCTTAGGCTCTGTCTAGCTGCTCTACCTCTTCCTCTTATGTTTTCCAAACTTCCTGCCTTTCACCATTGCTCAGGACACGTTTCTTCAGTAAATACCCCTTTTCTCCAGCTTTGGAGGTCCTTCTGCCACACACAGTGACTCTGCCTGCACTCAGGGCACAGATGTAGCCAACTTCGGGCTTGAAAAAGGGTAACTGGCCAAACAGAATAAAGACCCACTCTGCCTCCCATGTTCCTCTGCTGCCACCTGTCGTTAGTCATGGGTGTCTCCATTCTGGGGTTTGCCTGGGCCCACAGGGGCCAACAGGAATCCATTACTTTCAATGTCCTGCCAGGCCTGATTTAAAGCTCATCCTGTAATCCGTCTTGCACCCCCCTCTGGGCCTGTCTCCTGTTTCCTTGCCCGTGAAATGGATGGAACTTGTCGTTGGCTCTGGCAGAGATCCTTGAGGAGCAGGGGCTTGAGGGACACATGGCTTTGCATCCCACCCTGTTCCTGTCACTTGCTTGGTGCATGAACTGCTGTGACTGCTTCCTCTTCTTTGAGGCTCTTGGTCTTAAATTGATGATATGGGGAGACATAGATGAGAGAAAAGGGCTAAGTCAGATTGCTTCCCATCAGGCAAATTGAATGTGGGAAAGAAGCTAGAAATAAGCATATCAACTGAATCCATATACATTGGCCGCACCTCCATCTCACCAGCCATAATTTCCCATTCATATACCCATTCAGTTGCTAAGTTATTCATTTCTGTACAGGCTCATTCATTGGGAAACAGCGCTCATTCTGTTTTGCCACTGGCTCTCTGAGGAGGCAAGACTGGAACTTTTCCAGCCTCTTTACCTTCTTCTGTGACACAAAAGGGTTAGAACAGACAAGGGGAATTGGACTCCCTTTCCTACTCTGACACTACAAAATGTGATTCTCCAGCTCTAGGTAGTCTCAAGATATGCTGGGAAAACAGCAATTACAAATCCCCATCCAGAGACGGAGAATACCTCACCCCATGTCCCAGAATGTTCCTGCTAGCACCTACTAGACCTCTAAAGAGCCTTTGCAGGGTATCCTTTCTTCCCATCAGAGAACCTATCTAGGGCCAAACATCAGGTCACAAGGCAAGCACAGAGAGCTAAACATTATCTACCCTGCTGGTGAATGAAGACCCAAAGTTCTTGCCACAGAAAGGTCCCTTGAAACTCTGCTGGCAAAGCCAGCCCCAGGGATGCCAGAGTCTTGAACTGAGGCCAGGAAGAGCTAGCTGAAACTGGGCCATCAGACTCAGAGTCCTATACTCCTCCCTCTTCAGGTTTTAAAGCCACTGAATGGCTCTGCATCAAGTGACACTTGAAGGCAAGGCCTTCATGCTCTGTAAAGGAGTCAGCCTCTTTTGGTGGCTGGTGGCCTTCTGGCCAAAGATCGACTCCCAGAAATATGGAGCTGAGGTGAGGTCTAGGATAGCTGCAGCCTCTTGGCCTGTTTGCCCACTGTGGGCAAGATGCCACGCTGGAAAACACTACCAGGAAGTAGCCGCCCAAAGGAGCAGCTCCTCACCTCTCTGCCCCTGCAAGCTCCACCCCCAGCCTCCCAGAAGGGACGTCTGCCCACATCTGCTGCTAGCCGGTACATCTGCAATGGATTACAGGGCCGGCCCTGGCTAAGGCTCATCCCAGATGTGGATTCCCCTGGAATGTGCCTTCTCTCTAATTGTCCAGCCTCTGAAGGGTCTCACCCCCCTCCTCTCCATCCGCCCCTGCCTCTGCTGCGCCCCAGTGAGAGAGTGTGCAGCACGTGGAGGCCTTCCTCTTTCCCACAGCTTGTGCTGGAACAGCCACAGCTGGGACCAGGGCCAGCCCGGTTGGGGGCCCGCACTCTCCTCCAGCCTCGTCCGTGGGGCTGGGGAGCGGGAGGTCTCAGCCCATTCCCCCTTCTTTTTTTTTTTTCTGGGGCCAGGCACTGGGGGGCAGAACCTCTGGAAAACTCACTATAGGTGAAAGAATTTGGCTCCAAAGCACAGGCTCCCCTAATCCCTGGCCCTTCCTGGGAATGCCATTAACCTCCCCAGCTCCACTGATGGAAAGAACAGGTCTTCTCTCAGCTAGGCCGGCTCCTCAGAGGCTTTCAAATGACAGCCTGGCTGCATGAAAGTGGCTCTCCTGGGTCGTCGCAACCAGCATCTTCATGCCCCAGTAATTCTAACACACTTCCAAGGAGTGACATGAGCCCTGGTCTTTCCAGCTTTCCACGATTCCCAGCAGAACTTCCAGAATAAGCTTTAAGGCACATGTCCCAACCTGGACTTTAGGTTTGCAACCTACCTCTTCTACAGCCTGGTTGTGTGTTCCTGGACAAGTGACTTCACCTCTCTTAGGCTCAAAATCCCCCCTGTACAAGATGAAGATGACACCACCATTATTTCTGGCTGAGATGAATTGAGTGCCTACTGGTCTTTGCTAAGTACATTCCATAGCTTACTTCAAAGGAGTCATATGTGCAAGGTATTCTTTTTTACTTTTGCTCTACAGGCTATGAAACTGAGTTATTTAAAACATGCCCAAAGGGACACAACTCATAACATTAAAGCCCAGGTTTGATGACAGGCTGGCCAATACCTGAGCCTTCAGACAAGGATTCGATGAATGGAACCAAAGATAATCTTTATTATTATTTGATTACTATTTGATTACTGGAGCTTATTATTATCTGTATTGTTACCATGTGTGTGTGTGTCTGCCTGTGTAGAAGCCAAAGGATAACTTTAGGTGTCATTCGTTAGTCACTGTCCACCTTTTGCATTGAGATAGGCCTTCTTACTGGCTCAGAACTCACCAAGTAGGCTAGGCTAGCTGCCTAACAAATCACTGGGAGACATTTGTCTCCACCTCCTTAGTTCTGGGATTAAGAGCATGCCCTGAAACCTGTCTTTAATTTGAATTACTACTCAAAATAATAATTGATCATCTCTTTGACTGAAAAATCGTTTCTCAGTGCCCACAAGTTAAAGCTCAAATTTTCCAGACTAATGTTTTCTAAACCTAGATAGGCTCTGGTATTTAGCTTTCTCCCTGCTCCCTTCCCTCTGCCTTCTGAGACCTCAGTTGTGATTCCCTCTCATTCTCATTGAGTGGACTGAGACTACATTTCAGTGCTCTCAACCTGGAACCACCTTTCTCTGCACACCTACTGCTCTCCTCCACCTTCTTCAATATTGAGGCCAACTGTCAGTTTCCAAAGACTTCATGGAGATCCCAGTACTCTCTCATGAATCCAGAACGTTTTGCTGTTGTAGTTTTTTACCTTGTAATTTAAACAGCAGGGTTCTTTGGGCCTGGATGATTCTATATATGGGTGGATGGATTCCAAAGATGTTATTCAATTTGCCTTCCTATGACTTAGTTGTCAGTGCCTACACGAGCTTTGGATGAATTTTGACACTGACCAGCAGCTTGGGAAAGACATATGGAGGAAAGGAGAAGAGAGAGGAGAGGGAAGAGGGGGAAAAAAGGAGGGAAGGGGAGAGGAGAGGAGAGAGCAAGGGAGAGGAAAGGGGAGAGAAGGGAAGGGAGGGGAGAGAAGGGAGGGGAGAGAAGGGAGGGGAGAGGAGAGGAGGGAAGAGGAGAAGAGAATGGAGAAGAGGAAAGGAGACTGGAAATTAATTGTAATGCTGAGTCCTGCTATCATGTCTCCCTTTATTGCTGTCAAGGTTCTTTTCTTGCCCACTCTGTACACCACTCTGTAATATTTCCTTTGAACAATTTGCCCTGCCCCCACCCTTGCCCTGGCAGTGCCAGAAATGGATCCTCCAGTCCACAATACCCCAACTAAGGGTTGGACAGATGCTACCACTTACAAATGTAATTTGTGCTTTAGTATGTGTGTGTGTGTGTGGGGGGGGGGTGTGCCTGAGCCACGGACCTGTGCTCATGCTTCTGCTTGCATGTTGTTCTTCCTTACTGTTAGAATTGCTGTCTTCCATGTAAAGGGCCTGTGTTCACAGAACTGAACTCAGGGGAGAGCTCAAGGTAGGTCTGAGAAGTACAAGTCCTTCCTTCTCTGAGAGATGAGACAGAGAAAGGCCAAGTCACATGGTCAGGATCTTTGAGACTCATCTGGAGTCATGATGCCTCTCTATCCCATGTTGGTACAACAGGGGAATCATAGTTCAATGAATAAAACCAGAGTCCCCAACTCTATTAAATCCTTAATTTTCGTTCTAAGTCCCCTGTAGAGAGCTGCTTGTTTGTCAGGCTGCTTTGTTATTGACTATTCAGTGAAAAACATGTTTCCACCCTGGCCTTTACCTTGAGAATAACAGGATATTTTGCTAAGCTCCTTTAACTTGTTTATGTAATCTTGGAGATCACACAGAGGAGTGGTCGAGGAAAACAAGTTTGACTGCTCAATGAACCTCTACATTGTATTGTTGTGCTTTGCTCTGAGAAAAGGGCTGCAGAATAAACCAGGGTGAGACAGTTATTTACTGACAGCCCTCTCAAGTTTTTACTGACAGCTCTCTCAAGCTGATCCCTTATGTCTTCTGTTATTTCTTTCAGTCCTCACTCCCCACTCAGGTACTGTTCGACTCTGCAGTGGGCTTCAGCAGTCCCCTATGGAAGCTTCTCCTGCATGAGCTACCTTGGAGGATATCTGAGAGAGGCATGAAAATTGTCCATCTAGCCATAGCATTTTGGTCCCATTCAAATACCTTTCTTTTAGTATGCCTTCTCAAGGCACCCACAGCAAACCCTTCCCACTTCAGTACTGCCTGACTCCTCAGCACTGCCTTCACAGTCCATGTACCCCAGCATGCACCCCTGCTCTCTTTCTTCCATATAGTGTAAGGTGTGTCTTTCTTGTGGTTTGTGTCATTGTCTCTCCTAAAATAACAGTCTGTGCAACAGATCCAGTAACTGGGTGGCTGATTGCCTAGCTGGTCATGGCTGATTGACAGACACATGGACTTTCTGGCTATCTGAGTGATGTTGACCTACTGACTAATAGAGAAAGACAGTTGATGGACAGGCTGAATGACAGTCAGATGATATGACAGACTGACCAGCCCTGGAAAGACTCAAGGGGATATAAGAACACCAACACACTATGCTGAAGTGAGAAACATACCGGGAATGCCTTGGAATGGCTGCTGTCAAGACACCTCCAACAGCCTGTCACCAATGAGAACAAGAGGGATGTGGTGAGGCTAGGGGAGAGGGGCTAATGGAAAACAGATGTGCTGCTAGTCTGCCTCAAGGAGAGCACCTATGTGGAAACCTGACTTGCTTCTGCCACCAAGACATTCCCAGTGGGCACCTTGAAGAAAACCAGGCAGCAACTTAGAAGACTGGGCACACGGGGCATTTGACCCTAGCATGCTAAGCCTCATGGAACAGTAGGAATATCAACTGCATTCTTCTCTCTGTCAAAGCCTTCATGCAGGTGATCTTAAGACAAATAATAGACCTCATTTGAATTTTTAGGAAAAAATGAGTCTGCATTAGGCACATAGGATCTTGAGCTGGTTCCTAGTTAGTTCTTTGCAATTAAGTTATTTCATTTCTCAGGAAAATCCTTAGTATCCTGCTGAAAAGCATAAGTGTACCTGGGGTCTGCTTCCTCAAGTTTTTTGGGGTCAGTAATTTTATCTCCTTGTGTCTATCACTACACATATAGGATATTGGAGGGGATACATATAAATATTGGAAGCAAGAACGGATTTCTGCCATTCTTTCTTTGATTCTTCTCTTCAAAATTACAGGAAAGAAGATACAGTTTCATGGGGAAGACCTGTGGTGTCTATCAAAGAGGACTAGACTGAGGCAACAAGAGAGATCTCTGGAGTCAGAGAGAGAAAGACAGGGAGGAAATCACACTTGCAGGATACTGGTTCAGTGGTCACTCACACATAATTATAGCCATAACAAACACATTAGAAGCTCAAAGGCCTATGCAAAACAAGGTGATTTATAAGGAAAAACATAAAATGAATTAGCATTCTTGACAAGCCAATTGTTTTCAGGGCCATGGAGCCAAACAGAGCTCAAACTACCCTATTGGCCATTTTGTACCTCACCCCATTCTTGCTCCAACTACTTCTGCTGTTTCTTATTTATCTTCTCCTAGCAAAGTCAGGCTGTTACTCAGGAACTACAGATAAAGAGGGGTAAGATGGGCAGATAAAACTATTAGAAGGAAAATTTCCAGAGTGTTTTAAAGGGCAACAAAAGAGCCTTGCCAGCAAGAAAAGGCAGCATGATATCAGGACAGCAAGGGAACACAGGCATGGACATTTTCTAGTGAATAGAAATGGAAAGGGCCTACTTGGGAGTAAGAGATATGAGTTGTAATCCTAGTCCTACTGTGAGCCAGTTCTATGATGCTGGAAGGTTAAAGAGACATACGTTTTGACCTGACATTAGAAAGAACCTTCTGGAAGTTTATGCTGCCCAAATATGAAATAGTGAACTCTATGGGTATACTAATAGAACTGAAGTTTAACCCATCCTTTTGGATAGTGTTGGAAAAGCACAGGCATAAAACAACGAAATGAGATACTTCCTTCCCACATGGGATCTGTGAGCTAGGAAAACCATTTGCATGGTCTAGATTTTGAGTTCCTCATCTGGAATGAAGCTATGATTATTTACTTTTACTAATTTTCTGTGACAAAAATAAATTAAGGGAGGAAAATAATTTTGGTTCATAGATTCAGAGGGTTTCAGTGTACAATGGCAGGTGAATTACAGTGGGGCAGTTCAGTCTGGATGGCAGGAGTATGAGGGGGAGGCTGTTTACATCACAGTGGGCCATGAAGCAGAGAGCTAGACAGGTCTGCCTCTAGTGGCCTACTTTCCCTACCATTCCCTAGCTCCAATGTTCCCACAATTTCTCAAAATAACACCACCAGGTAGGGATTCAAAACATGCTTGTGGTAGACACTTCAGATTCAAGCTGTAAGAAGAGAAATAATGAGAAGCCCTGACCCATCTCCTTCATAATTATGTTGAGAAGCCTGGAAGGCATGCTATGTGAACAAATGCCATGAAAAAGGCAAGAGAGCCAGAAGGATAGTACTAGGTATCATTGCTTTCCCATGCCAGTGGCTTGCTATGGGAGCAAGCAGCTTCTGGTGGAACTCTTTTGAAGTGACCAACTTCCATAGCCTGTCAGGCTCAGTTAAAGTCCACCTCACCTCCTTATATTTGGTGACCACCTTCCTTAACCTCATCAGTCTGACTTACTGTTCCATCCTTTGAATGCTGCAATCATAAAACTCACAATTCAGTTACCTGATAGTTCTCTAATGTCATCTTGAATGATTCTGAAATGCTTTTGTGGTTGTTTGCCCATTGCATTTCCAGAGTGTATTTAATTCACCACAGATTTTGTTCCACAAAAAGCATTCAAGGGAAAAGCCAGACTAGATATTATGCACCTTCAGCTGGGCTCTATCACTCAGGGTGGCTGATTACACAAACTAGAAACAGTGTTAGGCTATTCCCTCATATGCAAGGGTAAGCACACAGAACCAGCCAGACATTTGAGATCTAATCCTTGAAACAATGGAGACGAAGGCCAGCCAAGATCCTACATTAGTAGCAGACTGCTACACACTGTTACTAACATTACCACCTCTGTACACTTGCCTCTGTGCCAACAGACTTTGGGCTCTACTCTAGTAATCACACATTATCTCTTACTATGAATTTGGAACATCTGATTGACAGTGCAGTACTGAAGCTATGGCTGTTAGGGAGCTGGACTGTCTTCTTTGGGCTTTGTGCTGCTTCCTACCTGTTTTGAGAATGTCCTCAATCATGTAGGGGGCTTACATACTGGCCACTTTCCTGTGGAGAACTGCTTGTTTGTCAGGCTGCTTTGTTACTGAGTATTCAGCAAAGAACATGTTTCTACCCTGGCCTTTACCTCGAGAATAACAGGATGTTTTGCCAAGCTCCTTCAACTTCTTTGTATGCTCTTGGAGATCACACAAAGGTGGTTGAGGAAAACAAGTTTGACTGCTCCACGAATCCCTTCCTTGTATTTAGTCTTTGTTCTGACTAAAAGAAGGAGCTGTGGAATAAACCATGTGGTGCCAGTTTTTACTGACAGCCCTCTCAAGCTGATCCCTTGTGTCTTGTGCTATTTTTTTTAATCCTCACTCTCCACTCAGGTACTGTTCAACTTTGCCAGTGGGCTCCGGCACTTACCACTGACCCATTGCTTCAATAGTTCTTTGCAGGGTGTGATTTAGGTGTTAAAAGACATTTTCAGAGTTCTGACAGAGGCCAGCCTCCAATATTACATACCACATTGCTGTGGTCAACCCCTCTACTTGTTATACTCTGAAGCAAGCCAGGAGAAGTAGTACACGGAAAATTATTATGTCTCCCCAGTTTCAATATGTATATCCCACCTGCATCCAGGTTTCGAAGTCCACTCTAACCAACTTTCAACTCTGCAAGCTTGATGTTTTTCTGTTTACCATCTTATTTCCAGCTTTACCTTATCCTTTCACTCCTGGTGTGTTTTTCTGTGTTCCAACTTGTTAACTCTCAACAGTGTGCTATGTCTTCATCTCTGCAATATCATTGCAAACTGCCTCAAATAACAAGTGCCTCATGTTCCCACCAGACTTTCTTTATACTTTTTCACAGAGTAGCATCCACATCACCATCCAGTGCAACTGCCAGTGATGTCTGGTGTCATTTCAGGAAGGATGGATTTTGGGACAAGGGTTATTCAGTAGACGATCCAACTTGGGTCTGATGTTGCACATAAAAGAACTGTGATAGTTCTGTTTTTATGTTTAACTGAAGCTTTAGCCAACAGTGTCTGAACGTACTGGAAATATGTTCTAGAGAAATCTGTTCTTAGAGAAGCTACACAAGAGCTACTAGCATCTAATTCAATTCAGCCTGGAGATTAACCAGACTTACAGAGGTTTTTCTTGAGCATTTATAATCACTGCTTTTAGTTTCTTTTCTTTATGGTGCTGGGAATGTGTGATGGTTAATAGTGACTGTTAATTTGGCAGGATATAGAATCACCTAGGAGACAATACTATGGGTATGTATGTGAAGGAAGGTTATAGATTGAGCTAATTGGGGTGGCACCATTCCATGGCCTGCGGTTGGTTTTGAGCAGTATGAAAAGGGGAAAGTGAGGGGAGCATCAGAATTCCTCACTCTCTGCTTCTCAGCAGTAGATGACATATGAATAGCTGCCTCATGCTCCTGCCACCATGCTATTCCATCATGATTGATTGTACCCTCACACTGAAGCTGAAATGAAACATTTCTTTCCTTAAGTTGCTTTTGTCATAGCAATGAGAAAAATAATACAGAAAATTGATACCAAGAAATGGGGCTATTGCTCTAACAAACCTGACTGTGTACTTGCAGCAGGAATGTGGAAGAGTCTGCAGTGTTGGGCTAGAAAAGCCCTTGAATGCTGTAAGCACAGCTTACTGGGCCGTGATGGTGGGAATTTAGAAGACCAGACTGCTGAGATACATTGAGACAGTGAAAAGCAGGCTCATGAAATTTCCAAGATGGAACAAATACCTTATTTGAAACTGAATGAAAAGGATGTTCATGTAACAAATATTCTGGCAAAGATTCTGGCTGCATCTTGCCACTGTCTAGAGAACTCAGGTGAGATTGAGATCAGGAGTAACGAACTAATTTGACACAAGAAATATCAATGCAGGATAGCATTCAGGCTGTGTTATGGTTACTGTTCACTACACTTATCCAGGGCTACAGTAGGGGGAGATATGAAAAATGTCATTTGGTAGGGAAAGGAAGGAGTTTAAAGTTGCAGACCAGGTGTTAAGAAAACACCATTACACAATGGAATACTACTGAGTAATTAAAAACAACGAAATAATGAAATTTACAGGTAAACGGTGGGAACAGAAAAGATCACCCTGAGTGAGGTGTCCCAGAAGCAGAAAGACACAGGTGGTATATACTCACTCATAAGTGGATATTAGACATATAATATAGGATAAACATACTAAAATATGTACACCTAAAGAAGCTAGGACCCCGGGTAAGATAATCAATCCTCACTCAGAAAGGCAAACAGGACAGACATTGGAAGAGGGAGAAAGCAGGGAACAGGACAGGAGCCTACCACAAAGGAACTCTGAAAGACTTTACTTAGCAGAGTATCAAAGCAGATGCTCAGACTCATAGCCAAACTTTGGGCAGAGTGCAGGGAATCTTATGAAAGAAGGTAGAGATAAAAAGACCTGAAGGGGACAGAAGCTTCACAAGTAGAGCAACAGAACCAAAAAATCTGAGCACAGGGGTCTTTTCTGAGACTGATACTATAATCAAGGACCATGCATGGAGATAACTTAGAAACCCTGAACAGATGTAGCCCATGGCAGCTCAGTGTCCAAGTGGGTTTCCTAGTGATAGGAAAAGGGACTGACTCTGACATGAACTCAGTGGCTGGCTCTTTGATCACCTCCCCCTGAGGGGGAGCAGCCTTACCAGGCCCCAGAGGCAGACAATGTATCCAGTCCTGATGAGACCTGATAGGCTAAGGTCAGAGGGAAGGGGTTGAGGACCTCCCCTATCAGTGGACTTGGAGAGGGGAGGAGGAGGAGATGAGGGACGGAGGGAGGGAGGGAGGGAAGGAGGGAGGGAGGGAGGGAGGGTGGCATTGGGAGAGCATGAGGGAGGAGGCTACAGCTAACATACAAAGTGAATAAACTGCAATAAATAAATAAATTTTAAAAGGAAAACACCATTAAAGAGAAACCTCCTTCTCTGCACATAGAATATATTAAAGGTGCCCTGAGGGCAAGACCTCACCCATCAAAAGTTCATTTTCTTCTGAAAGGACAGAGTCTAAACTGAGAATGCCACTGAAGTGGTTCTCTGATTTTAAGCAGTATCCAGAGCTTTTACGAACTGAGGCCAGTTCTAAAGGCACACAGAGGCCAAACATCTACTTTAACTATGGTACAAGGCAGATAGTCTACATCTCCAATTTGTGGTAGATCTTGGCAGTTTTATACAAATTGTTCCTGTTTTACAAGCATGAAAAATACCAGAGTGAGAGGGTCATGGAAGCCTGTGTATAGGTTTCAGAAGGCCACTGAGGCTAAGCCATGTATGGCAGGTCTTAGGGTTGCGGGGTAGAGGGTAGTCACTACATGAAACTAAAAATGAAGCCTAAGGCACAGTGGAAACTCCAGGATTTTGGAGTTGTCAGGACCATGAGAATGTCTCTCAGGGAATGCTGGAAGAATGAAGTGTAGCCACAGTGATCTTTCAAGAGAAACTATATATGATGCAGGTGGCAGAGTTGGAGGGGTGGGATTTTTCAAGCTCGTTGGAGCCCAGATGATTCCATCATAAGCCACAGATACCACACCAAGGCTGAAGGATTTAGTATTTTCTCAGCTGAGTTTTGGCCTTGCTTTGGTCTATCTTTTCTTTATGTCCCCATTCCTTTATTTTGGAATGGGGATGTTTACTCTGTGCCCTTATATGCTGGAAGTGTATAACTTGTTTTGGATGTTATAGGAGCCCATAGTTAAGAGAGAGCCTGCCTCACCAGAGATTCTATATTTATATGTTTGAATAGAGCTAAGATGAAACTGAATAAGTTTTGCATTATTAGATGACAATGAGCCTATGGAGACAAAAGGTGGAGCAATGAAGCTTTAAAGTGATGGGTTGGGATGTCAAATAGACAGAGGATGGGCTTTGTGATTGTTAATACTGTCAACTTGACATGATCTGGAATCACTTAGGAGACAAACTTCTGTAAGATAGTTTCTAGATTGATAATTGAGGTTGAAGACCTCAATAGCACTATTCATGAGGACTGGGGTCCTGAACTGAATTAAAAAGAGAAAGCAAGGTAAGCACCATAATTCACTGCTGTCTGCTTCCTCACTAGTGATGCAGTGACAAGCTAGCTGTCCTAGGCTCCTGTTTGTATGACTCTCTCACCCCTCCAAATGGTTTCCTCAAAACATGGGCCCAAATAAACACTTCCTTAAGTTGTTTGTGTTGGGCATTTTGTCACAGCAATGAGAAAAGTAATTCAGAATGGAACTCAGGGCTTCATTCTTATTAGGTAAGATCTCTACCATTGAGCTACAGCCCAGAGTCCCTTACTTAGTGTAGCTGCCATCCATTCGATATACCTTACAGTAGCTACTTCTGCTCCAACAACCAGGACTTGAATTTGGGCCTAAAACATAGGCTCAGCTGCCTCAGCCGCCTCAGCCTACCTCTAAGTACTGACAGGAGCCTCAGTTTCTATTTTGCAATACCAAAAGTAATTCTGGCTGGTTGTGAGAGTTAATTACGTCCACAAGATTCACTTCTATAGTAAGGACTTTTCATATATATATATTTTAAATTTTGCTGAGAAGCAACTGTTCAGCTCTACATCACATTTCCTGGTATTCTTATAGAAATAAGTCCCTTATCTATTTGGTTCTGTGGCAATAAGCAATACACGGAATTAATAAATGTCACTGACAGACTGAAATAGCTAAGTATTTGGTGTGTATTCCTGACAGTCTCTTTCTCTTTCTTTGCAACTTTGAGACCTTTGTTTGAGGTGGTAACATTACTGGGTGGATGAAACTGGCTCTCTGGATGTCAAGAGGGAGACTTTAAAGCTTCCATAACTTTGCAGACCACATTAAATTTAGTAGTTAGCATTTATCTTTTATTATGTTAAGTTGTCAAGATTTTAGAATTGTTATTACAGGATGGAATGTGCAATAAATGGACTGAATGGCATGACAAATAAATAATAAGTCATAAGTGCATTCCCATGTTATCTTTTGTGTCCCAGTGTTAAGGAGCTCCAGTCAGTACCTTTTTGACCCATGCTTGATTCTTTGCAAGTTACTTAGGCTCCTCTTTTTATTGCTTTATCCATTAGGTTTGAATCTCTGCCAGAAAGCCAGAAGTTAACATATGCTTCCCTAGTAGTTTTTTTTTTTTTTTCACTCCAATTGACTTTTAGTGCTTTCTAGCTATTCGTGGGGAAATGTTTCAAGATCTAGTGGATGCCTGAACCTTTCAATAATACCAAACTATTTCCATTATGGTTTACACACACACACACACACACACACACGCAGGGTCTTAGTTATTTCTCTATTGCTGTGAAGCGACCTCATGAGCAAGGTAACTCTTATAGAACAAAGCATTTCATTGAAAGTGTGCTTACAGATGCAGAGGGTGAGCCCAAAACCGTCATGGCGGGGAGCATGGCAGAGACAGACAGGCATGGTTCTGGAGCAGTAGCTGAGAGATTACATCCTGATCTGCAGGAGAGAGAGAGAGAGAGAGAGAGAGAGAGAGAGAGAGAGAGAGAGAGACTGAGAGAGAACACTAAAGTCGAATGGGCTTTTACATTCCAAAGCTCCACCTCATAACATACCTCCTTCCACAGGCCATATTTCCTAATCTTGAACAAACACTTCCACCAACTGGGGGCCAACTTTTTAAACATATTAGTCTGTGGGAGCCATTCTCATTCAAACTGCCACAACCTCAACACACACACACACACACACACACACACACACACACACACTCATTGTTGATAGTTATTTATGGCTAAGGCATAAGAGGTTAGCTGCATTAAACAATAGTACAACAGAATAAATATAACAATAAACAATATTGCTACTCTTGCTCTTTGGAGCCATTATTACATACAATGAGAATTTCTTTAGTACAAGTACTTCAGTACTCTTGTATTTATGGTTGTGAGGTTACTGTTTAATGGCTGAGCCATCTCTCCAGCCCAGCATTGCAATACTCAACAGCTGTTCTGACAAGCAAGGGCTACAGCTACGTAACAAGTGGATAGAGTATACTATGTGGATATATACTGGACAAAGGAATTATTTATATCCCAGGTGGGAAGGCATGGGATCATTTAAGATTTAATCACATAATCAGAATGGCATTTTTATTTTTAAAATCTCCCATTTAATGTATCCAGGCCATGGTTGGATACATTAGGCAGACAACTGAAACTGCCAAGTAAGGGGGTAGCGGATACTACACACTAAAATCAGCTAGCAACCATGGCTAAAGCATTTTGTGCTTTTAACCAAAGTGTTACATCAAGAAAGGCATTCTGCAAATTCTCTAATGTGCCTCTTCATTATGGTTCTAAGGCATTTCTTTCTGTAAAAAAATAAAGGTATCTGACGGGTCTGATGCTCTTTGGGTGGATGACACCTAAATGAACATTGGTACAAAGTCCCAATTTATTTCTAATATCAGAGATCAGACCTCTACTCTTGCCTGATGCGTCTAAAACAAAAAGGGGGAACTGTAGAGAGCTGCGGAATGCCGCGCCTTAAAGATGGAGCTGGTTTCCGCCTTCCACCTTCCCGATGGTGAGTGCTCTCTGTCAGGAACAACTCCACATTTGGCTAAGGCTGAGGATCTGGCTTGCTTCCATGTATGTGGACCTATCTGCATCGCCCACGTGGCACGCTGGGGTTGGCTACCCAGAGGCTATTTAAGCTGTGGGCTGGCTTTCCCCAGGATCCGATGATTGTTCAAGGTTCCTGAATAAACTGCATTGAAAAAAAATAATAATTAACTGAGCTACTCCTCAAACTTTGTTCTCAGGAGGCAGTTTACTGTGAACTGTACCCCAGACTTTACCTATTGTGATGTTTTTATGCACTGTATATTCAAATGAGACTTGGTTGCTGGACCTTGATATTGTTATTGTGAAGCATTTCCTGTTTTAATATTCTGTGAACATTGTTCTCCATCACCTTCTGATTGGTTAAATAAAGAGCTGAATAGCCAATAGCTAGGTAAGAGAGAATAAGGGGGAACTTATAAGCCCACTGAAGGGTTCTCCAGTGGGGACCAGAGAGAGGGGAGTTGCCATCAGGACAGGGATGAAGAAGCAAAGCCAGGGTGAGACTACGGTGGCAGGTTAAGGGGCCATGTTTCAAGAAATAGGTCAGGCCAGTATTTGTCGCATTCGAATAGCTGAGTATCTGCCTAGTTAGGAGTGCCTGAAGCTATTGTAAATAAATATAAAGTCTCCGTGTAATTATTCAGAGCAAGGGCAGGCATAGGAAACCAAACATTTATACATAGCCATTCCCAAACAACCTTATTGAAGTAGCAGTCTTTGTTTTGGTACCCAGTAGTATCCAATATAAGTATGTCCTGTTTTTTCACCTGCCTCAGGTCTCTATGTCTCATAAACTTCAGTGTTTACTCACTTGGATCTTCCATGTAATTCCTGCCACATCTCTCAGAAAACAAGGGAGGCCTCATCTCTCTAGAAATAAACCCATCACCTCTAAGAACTAACTTTCTCTGTCCAATTTCATGAGAAACATCTTAGACTTGAGCCAAACTGAAGAAAACAAAAACAAAACAAAACAACCACCCAATTCCATGGTGAAGCATCCATTCCAAAACATGACCATCTTCCAGGGGCTCTTTGACACCAAAACCCTGCTGTCTCCATCACATCCCTTTGCTACTGGAAATCACCATTACTGCTTCTGACACATCATTTTTGTCTTCCCCTCCAGGTCATTCTCCTGCTAATTCAGGAGACACAGAAGCCCAGCTGTACTCAGGAACTATGCTATGCTATGCTTTGTTTGGAACACAGCTGCACTGTGATAGTTAGACACTGGTCACAGAATGACCTTTCTCTCCCTTCCAATGTAGCCCTTTAAAATCAGAAGAGTTACACAGTAGAGTCTTTTACCTGGGTAGGAATTGTCTTATTGAACCTGGAACAATGTTAAGAATAGAGCTTTATTTCTAGCTCAGGTCACCTGTAATATTCTGGAGAGTCACTTCTGTATTTTCTCCCTCTCCTTTTTCTAAATTAATAGTCTGGCAGGCCTTTATTCTTCTTTTCAGGACAGTCTACAAAGCTGCTGTTTCTTGGTGGCTCCAGGAGTTTTTCCTTTGAGCCTCTCTCTTCTCTTCTCCTCTCCTCTCCTCCCATTTTCTCCTGTCCGCTCATTCCTATAAAGCCTCTTTGCCCTCTTAAGATGTCTCCCCAAGGTTCCATAGTTTTTCCTTCTTGGTTTAAGATTTAAGATTTGAGGTGTGTATTCTAATATACAATCTCATTTGCTGGCTCTGAATGGAACAAGAAAGAGCTTTAGCCTCTTGAAGGTAGAAAGGGAGATGAAGAAAAATGTTCTCGCTCGCCAAGCACTTTTTAAGACAATCAGACCCTTTGCACCGACCAGAGCAACTGCCTCTGAGCATGTTCCTTGTGAACAATGCTGCAAAAATCCCTATTGATTGGTTTCTCTTTTCATTATGTCAACAAAATATTTCATTTTTCCTATCCCAGTCTGGTATATTCCATCCCTGAAAGGGTTTAGGGAGAAAAATAAGCTGTAAGGCACATTAAACACCTCTCTGGATGGTGTATTAATCTGTATTTCTTCTCAACCTCTCTAGACATTATTCCATTGTCATTATTCACTCCATTCATTCATTCATCAAAATCCACTCTGCCAGACCTTAAGCAAGATGTTGTCCCCACTCTATGGTAGCTTCCCGACTGTGGCACAGGCGCACAACAGAACCAGTCAAGTATAATATTCCCAAGTCAGTTGGATTATAAAATGAAGGAGGAGTGAGGGAAGACAGAATGGAATCACCTAGCTGGAGAGGACTTCAGGGGTGAGTGGAGACTGGGGCCTGGAGGATGACAGTAGCATGCTAAAGGGCAACAACTCTGTCATCTAGTGCTGCTGGAACAGAAAATACAATGCAGCGTGTGGCAAGAGATGAGGCAGAGAAACAGGTTCAAGGGGCAACCTTGAGATTAAACTAAGGAAGCCGGACTCACACATGAATTGTTTAGTACAGGATTAATGTTTAACGAATGGATGGATATGTTATGTCACTGGTATGATGAAGTGATGACCAATCAGAATAGAGACTGGCAAGAGGCCTCAACAATGTTCAGACCTCACATGCTTGACAATGTAGGACAAGACCATATAATAGCAGAGATTACATTTCCCAAGACTTCAGTAGAAAGTGAGAGTGGAAATTAGACTTGGATCAATTTAAATAAAAGGAGAGAATTGACTGTTTCTCATCACGATAACAGGGTAAAGAAACCCCTAAAGAGATTTATATTGGGTTTGGTGTTTTCAGATGCTTCCCTGTGTGTATGGAGGACCACCAGAATGAAAGATAAACTTGTAATAGATTTGCCTTGAGGAGCTAGCTTGAGGTGAGCCAATTCTGTAGCATTTCCCCAATGCCTCTTCAACCTGCCCAACATATTCTTGGTAGATCACTTAAATAATCAGAGTGCCCTCTGGTGGAAAAACCGTGGATCCAGGGATGAGAAAAGTTAAACTTGGGTTGGTATGTCTATGGTTAGGTAATAGTCTATGCTACAGAATTGGCATATGCTAGCCCCCTGAGTTCTGACCCACCGAAACTGGCTTCACAATGGAGCCAGGTGGCTTGGGTCAGTGGTAGGAGATGAAGATCATTATGAGTGAGCATATGTGCTGTGGAATGTGCTGCTTGGAGGCAATAAGCTATGAGAGGTGGTAGGTCAGGTCCTCTCACAGGTAGTGAAATACCTGTGGTTCCCTCCAGTGTCCTGTTCAGCCTCTAGTTGGCTTTATGTTTGCTGTTAGTGAGTAGTATAAAGGGGCATTTGCACCTCTTTGAATCTCCTTCCCAGATGGGGCCACTGTGTAAAGAATCCACTCAGAATTGCAGATGCCTGAGATGGGGTTGAGAACACAAACTTGGAAAGCTGGATGCCAGAGTTCAAAGGCCACCTGTACCATCTCATTAACTGTGCAAACCTGGGTGAGGTATTTAACCACTTTGAATCCCAGATTTTGTATCTTCAAAATAGGGATGCTTACCTTTGATGGAGTTGTGAGGGATGACTGAAATCATAGATCTAAGATTAAGACAGCAACTGGCCCATAGTTAACACTCAAGAAATAGTAGCTATGAGTCTGGAGAGGTGGTTCAGTGATTAAGAGCAATGATTGCTGTTCCAGAGGACCTAAGTTTGGTTTGCAGCACCCACATGGCAGCTTACAACCAATTTAAAACAACTACAGTTTCAAGGAATCTGGTGCCCAGAAACATATCCAAGCAATATACCTACACACACACATACACACACACACACACACACACAGAAATGGTAGCTATTATTATTACAAAGGGGGCTCTTGGAGAACAGGAGAAATATTGTACAGATTGACTGTTGCAAATGTGGGATAATGAAGGGAAGGGATCAGAGTTCTTGGTATGGTACCTGTTTCCATGGTGACTTGAGGGTTGGGGGTATTCGCAGTGGTCTCTGTGGTTTCCCAGGCACAGACTTCTCTCCTTTCCTGGGCCTCTAACATAAGTATATAATTGGGTGTTCTGACAAGCTAGGATAAATGTAGTCCAGGAGTCTACACAGCAGGTGTGGCTACAATGGTGTGGTCTTCAGGCTTGTGGTAACACCAGGATGATGCCCAAGATTCTTCAGTCTTTGCCCCTTAGAAGACTGTGGTAAGCTGGTCCAAGAACCCTTGAAGCCTGGAACCTGGACTCTTCTAGCCTAAAGGGAGCCTTGTAGTTCCTGAAGCAGGAATCTGCTAGAAATCTCAAAATTCCCAGATGGACAAGCTCATCAGCTTTGGCTTCCCTTTGATGTCAGCATGTGATAGCAAGATCCCTGGGGAATGCAGGCCTGCCTCTGGGAAGCTGGCAACTATTCTGAGATGCGGTGTTTGCTACTCAAGTTCACAAATGTCCAGAGCCCTTGCCAAGCGGCCTTTTCAGTCTGACCCTTCTCTCTGAGGAACAATTTTGATTGCAACCCTAATAGCAGCAGTACATTTCTCAGTGTCTCCTGGGGAAAGAAAGCAGCCTCATGCAGATTTATATTCAAATCCAGACACTAGCAATATATTTCCACATCTTTATTGAGATAGAACCTGTACACCACCCACCTTACCTGTTGAAAACATATAATTCAACAGTTTTCATGTTTACCACAACCACAATCGATTTCACATGTTCATCACCATAAAAGGAAACATATTCATTATCGCTCACTCCCCATCCCCTCCTCCAAGCTGTTAAAGAAAACCAGAGCTAGAAAGTAAAGTGGTAAAGGCAGAGTTTAACCAGGAACTACTACAATAGGGAGAAGAAACCTCACAGTAGAACCTGGCTTAATTCCTAACTCAGCATGGACAATCATGTTGTATAGCCCACAACAGGCTTGGCAGCATGGGATCTGTGGGTGGAAAATTACTCTGAGGAGATGCCAATGGTAGGGTCATTGTAGACAAGCCTTTTAAAATGTTCAGCAAATGATTATGCATACTAGTATTTTGTTCAGGATTTTTGCAACTACAATCATAAGAGACATTGGTATATAGTTTCCTTTTCTTGTGTCGCCTTTTCCTAGATTTGCTATGAGTGCAATACTGTCCTTAAAGAAGAGGTGGGAAGTCTCCCTTGCTTTCTACTCTTGGAAGCTTGCAAAGACTGGTTATTTCTTCTTTAAACATTTGGTAGAATTCGCCAATGAAGCCATACAGAACAAAACTTTTCCTTCCCTCTTTCTTTCTTTCTTTCTTTCTTTCTTTCTTTCTTTCTTTCTTTCTTTCTTTCTCTCTCTCTCTCTCTCTCTCTCTCTCTCTCTCTCTCTCTTTCTTTCTTTCTTTTTCTTTCTCTTTCAATCTCAGTATCTGTTTAATGGTTCCAGGAGCCATGTAATAAACCTTATGATCCAGTTGAATTTAAAATTTTCCTTTCTATTTAAATTTTTTATAAAGTATATTTTGATCATGGGGTCCATTTTGTTTTGTTCAACTGCTCCTGGTCATGAGAGTTGCTTCTTGGTTAGGGGTGGGATTTTGTGTCCGCTTCCTCTTCTCAGTGCTAAGAGTATTTTTTTTTTCTGGTTTGAACCTGTGCAGGTTTTGTGTGCACTGTCACAGTCTTAATGAATTCATATGTGTATCAATCCTGTTGAGTCTGGTACATGCTATGTCCTTGGAGTCACCGACCAACTCTGGCTCTTAAAAAGCTTTCACCCTGTTCTTCCTCATAGAACCCTGGATCTTGAGGAGAGAGGTTAATGAAGACATCTCACTTAGGATTGAGAGCTCCAAAGTGATTAACTCTGCACATTGTCCAGTTGTGCGTCCCTGTGTTTATTACCATCTACTGAAATAAGGGAGGGTTGAATGAGGCACTCATCTCTGGGGGCAGCAATATGTCATTTTATTTCTATATTCCCTTAGCAGAATAATAGAATTAAGTTTCCCCTTGGCACATGAATATTTAGCCTCAGGTTTGTGGATACTTTAACAGTACCAGATATGGATTCTATCTCATAAAGTGTGCCTTAAAATCCAACTAAAAAGTAGTTGGTTACTACCATTAACATTTGTGCCAATATTTGAATCAGTATTTCTTGCATGAAAGTTGCTGTTGTAGGTCACAGGATTTTTAAGTAGGTGGATACTGATGATTAACTTTCTCCTCTGGTAGCATGCAGAATACCTTCCAGCACCATGACTGGTACTCTGTAAGGGTGAAACTTCTAGATAGGCACCAGCTCAATTTTCCCATGTGTGATGACATAAACAACTGGTGTCTTCAGTAGCAGGACCTTAGTCCTGATTGATGTTGGCATAATGTTCTTGTGGAATGTATACAATTTACCCTTGAATTTGTTCATTCAAGCGGTGATTTCTCTACCCCACTATATGGTTTCAATCTGGGCATTGCATTGTTCTGTTTATTCTAAGCACCACCTGTCTCAAGTTTGTGTAACCATGCCACCATTTTTTCTCTGTATTGGCAATAAAACAACTAGCCACAATGCTGAGCAATGGAGAGAATAGAGTGGGACATCTTGGTCCAGAGGGGAGGAAAAGGAAGCGAGTGGGAGGAGTAGGAGAGAGAGATCAGCAGGAGAGGACTTGGAACCATGAGAAAAGATGAACTGGACATAAGATATGACTAAAAGCAAGGATTATGTGGGAAATCTGAATGGGAGTAAACTATGCAGGCTTGAAGGTTTAGG
The DNA here is from genome assembly GCF_030254825.1 of Meriones unguiculatus. Taxonomy (NCBI): domain Eukaryota; kingdom Metazoa; phylum Chordata; class Mammalia; order Rodentia; family Muridae; genus Meriones; species Meriones unguiculatus. The sequence continues at coordinate 24,573,921 of NC_083369.1, forward strand.
ATGGAGTAACTATTGCCCAGCATTGTGTTCTAGGTTAATTAAATAAATCCTAGCCTCTGTGTGGTGATTTGTGTATACAGCTCATTTAGGAATAACCACTGTTTAACTAAAAGAGAAACCAATAATAAATGTTAAAGTCAACAACAGGTTAGGGAGAACAATCAATAGCATTAGCAATAGTCTTTGATGTTTGTGGTCCATGGGACCCTTTAGCCAACAACTCAATAAGCTGTAACCCATTCCTGGCACTGAAGGTTTCATTTAGTGGCATAAAATGTCTAGTTGGATTATTGTCTCTCCCACTATATGATGACTTCATTTAAATTTTCATACATTTTAGAAAGCTTAGACAGTAGTAGGTTTCCATATTGTTTTTCAAAAGGCTTTTAGTGTTAGTTGTCCATCTCAGTTTTTCCTTTTTTACCCCGTCCCCCCAATTGTTCCTCATTTATTCTCCTATTTTAGTTTCCTCTTTGTCTCCCATAGCACTGTATTCTATTTACTCTTCCTTAGGAGATCTCCTCCATGCATATCTCTTACTAGGTACCAAACATCTGTAGTTATTTGGTTTGTAGCACACATATTTAAAGCTTAAAAATAACATCCAGATGTAAGAGAAACCATGCAATATTTGTCATGATTTCGTTTTTCTTAATAGCTGAATAGTATTTCATTGTGAAAATGTACACATTTAATATTATTCATTCATTGGATGACAGGCATATAAAGTGTTCCCAGTTTCTGGCTATTATTGGTAGAGCAGTGATGAAAATGGACGAGCAAGTATTGCTATAGTTAGATGTGCAGTCCTTTGAAAACATGACCAAGAGAGTAGAACAAAAGGGTCTTGGGGGTAGATTGATTCTCAACTTCCTGAGGAACCTCCAGACTGACTTTCATATTGGTTGTGCCAGTTTGTAGTGACTAAGTGTTCCCCTTTCCGTATATCCTCCCCAACACATGTTGCCATATTGACCTCATTGAACAATATGAATATATTCATCTTGTCATATTGAACAATATAACATATTGTTATATTGACCTTGCTCATTCTTGCCAGGATGATATAAAATTTCAAAGTAGTTTCAGTTTGTAAATCCATCATGCATAAAGATACTGGACATTTTAAAGGGTTTCTCAGCCATTTGTGTTTCATCTTTTGATAACTCTTTACTTCCGTACCCCATTTTTAATTGGGTCATTTGTTTTCTTGATATTCTTGTTTTTCTAAGTAACTATTCTAGCTATTAATCCTCTATCAACTGGTAAAGATTTTCTTATTCTGTAGACTTCTGCTCTTTTCATGATTGCTTCTTTTGTTGTCCAGAAGTTTTCTTAGCTTAATGGGGTCCCATTTATTAATTATTTGTCTTAATGCCTATGCTTTTGGTGTTCTGTTCAGAAACTCTTTTTCCTGTGCCAGTGAGTTCAAACTTATTTCCTACTTTCAAATTCAGTGTATCTTCTCTGACTTTAAGTTAAGTTCCTTGATCCTTTTGGAGTTTAGTTTTGTGCAGGGTGATATATATGGATCTAGTGTAATTCTTCTACATACAGTCATTCAGTTTGACAAGTATTATTTATTGAAGATGCTATCTTTTCCCCTGTGTGTAGGCTTGGCTTCTTAGTAAAAAAAAAAATAATCAGGTGCCCATAGATGTGTGGATGACTTATGTCTGGGTCGTCTGTTCAGTTCCATTGATCAACATGCCTATTTTATGTTAATATGTTATTTTTATTATTTTGTAGTGAAAATTAAAATATGGGGTGGTCAAAACTTTTAAAAAGTATTCAGGATTTTTTTTAGCTATCCTAGGGTTTTCTTTTTTGTTAATAAGGCTGAAGATTGTTTTTCTAATTTTTTTAGAGATATAGTGTTGTAATTTTGATAAGAGACTGAATTGAATATGTAGATTGCTTTTGTAGTATGCTATTTTCACAGTATTAGTTCTACTGATTCATGAACATAGGAACCTTTCCACTTTTTGATGTCTTCAATTTATTTCATTATTATTGTTATTATTTACAATTTATTCGATTTGTATCCCACTTGCAGCACCCTCTGTTATCTCCTCCCAGTCCCACTCTCCCTCCCTCCCTCCCTCCTCCTCTATCCCTCTTCCCTAGTCCACTGACAGAGGAAGTTCTCCTCCCCTACTGTCTGACTCTAACCTATCAGGTCCCATCAGGACTGCCTGGATCCTCTTCCTCTATGGCCTGGCTAGGTAGCCCCACCAGGAAGAAGTAATCAAGGAGCAGGAACCAAGTCTGTGTCTCTTCTCCCCTTACTAGGGAATCCACATGGAGACTAAGCTGTCTATGGGCTATGGGCTACATCTGAGCAGGGAGTCTAGGTCCTCTCCATGTATGGTCCTTGGTTGGTGCTTCAGTCTCTGCAGTACCTCCTGGGCACTTTTTTTTTCCTTTGGCTTTGTTGGTCTCCTTGTGTGAATCCTGTCCCTTCTGGGTCTTTTTATATTCTCTTTCTTCCATAAGACTCCTTGTGCTCTGTCCAAAATTTGGTTCTGAGTTTCTGAATCTGCTTCAATCCCCTGCTGGGGACATCAGGGGATCGAAGCAGATGGTGTCTTCAGATTCTTTCTTCACTTTTTTTTTTTCAATGCAGTTTATTCAGGAACTTTGAACAATCATCTGACCCTGGGGAAAGCCAGCCCACAGCTTAAATAGCCTCTGGGTAGCCAACCCCAGCGTGCCATGTGGGCAATGCAGATAGGTCCACATACATGGAAGCAAGCCAGAACCTAGCCTTAGCCAAATGTGGAGTTGTTTGTGACAGAGAGCACTCACCATCGGGAAGTGGAAGGCGGAAACCAGCTCCATCTTTAAGGCGCAACATTACGCAGCTCTCTACAGTTCTCCCTTTTTGTTTTAGACGCATCAGGCAAGAGTAGAGGTCTGATCTCTGATATTAGAAATAAATTGGGACTTTGTACCAATGTTCATTTAGGTGTCATCCACCCAAAGAGCATCAGACCCGTCCAATACCTTTTTCTCAGAGGCGGGACCTGGGGCATCAACCCGCATGCAATCAGACATGCTCTTCTCTGGGTCGAAAGTGGCTGACCCTGAGTGCAGTGCTTAGCCTCGCATCCTGAGCGTAACATTTTAGCTTTTTATGGTAGCCAACCATGCTTGGGGAGACTGTCTTGCTTCAATGGCTGTAAAGGCCTGAATGATCATGGCTGCATTATGCTGTTGTGAGACTCTAATCTTGCATATACACCACAGGCAAACCAAGGAGACCAACACCAGAAGGCCTGCTAACACTCCCATGCCCGCCCATTCCTTCACATCTTTCACTTGCATGGTTAGCGTTATTTCAAGGTTTTGTTGTTATTGTTTTTGTTTAGGTTTGTTTTTAAGGCTACTGTGAAAGTTACTATTTTCTGATTTCTTTCTCAGTATGTTTTCCATTTGTATATAGGAAGGCTACTGATTTTTTCTTTTATTATTATTATTATTATTATTATCGTTTATTACAATTTATTAAATTTGTATTTCTGCTGTGGCCTCCTCCCTCTTCTCCCAATCTCATCCTCCCTCCCTCTTCTCCTCCTATTCCCCTCCCCTAGTCCTTGATAAGGACCCTAGCCTATCAAGTCTCATCAGGACTGGTTGCATTGTCTTCCTCTGTGGCCTGGCAAGGCTGCAGCCCCACCACCACCACCAGGTGTTCAGAGAGACTGCCACTGAGTTCATGTCAGAGACAATGGCTACTGATTTTTGTGTGTAATTTTGTATTCGTTTACTTGGCAGAAGTATTTATTGGCTGTAGGAGCTTCCTGGCAGAGTTTTTAGTATATAAAATGGTATCGAATGCAAAAAAAGATACTTTGACTTCTTCCCTTCCTATTTGTATCACCTTGATCTCCTTCAGTTGTCTATTTCTCTAAGACTTCAAGTACTATTTTGAAGAATACTTGATAATACAGATCTCTCTGTGTTTTTTTGTTTATTTGGCTAAGGGTTTGTCAATCCTCCTGATTTTTCTCAAAGAATTAACTCATTTCATTGATTCTTTGTGTTTTTTTCTTCTATTTTATTGATTTCAGTTCTGAGTGTAATATGTTGAATCAGTATGGGGAGAGTGGACCACCTTGCCTTGTTCCTGATGTTAGTGGAAATGCTTTGAGTTTCTCTCCAGTTACGTTTATGTTAGCTGTGGGTTTGCTGTAATTGCCCTCATGTTGAGGCATGTTCCCTCTATCTCTAGTCTCTTCAGGACTTTTCTCATGAAGGGATATTGGATTTTGTCAAAGCCTTCTCTGAGTCTAATAGAATGATCATGTGTTGTTGTTGTTTTTGTCATTCAGTCAGTTTATATGGTGGATTATGTTTATGGGTTTACATATGTTAAATTATTCTTGCATCTGTGGGATGAAGGTAACATAATAGTGGTAGATAATCTTTTGGAGGTGTTCTTAGATTCAGTTGGTAAGTATTTCATTGAGAATTTTTGCATCTTTTTTGTTTGTTTTTGGTAACAGGGTAATAGCTTTGTAAAAAGAATTAGAAAATATTCCTTTCAGTTTTTGTTTTGTGCAATAATTTAAGGAGTACTGCTGTTAATTTTTCCTTGAAGGTCTGGTAGAATTCTGCACTGAATCCATCTGGTCCTAGGCTTTTTTTTTTTTTTTTTTTTTTTTTTTGGCTGGGTGGGGAGATTTTAAATTACTGCTTCTATTTCACAAGTGGTTATGGATCTGTTTAAATTGTCAATTTTTACCTTTATTTAACTTTCGTAAGTAATATATATGAAAAAAAATCATTTATTTCTTTTAGGTTTTTCAGTTTGGTGGAGTACAGATTTTTTAAAGTGTGATATGATTTTCTGTATTTCCTTGGTGTCTGTTTTGATGTTTCCTTTTTGTCTCTAATTTTTTTAATTTGGATCTTCTCTCTGAGTCTTTTTGTTGATTTAATTTAGCTAAGTGTTTATACTGATTTTTCTCAAAGAATTAACTCATTTCATTGGTTCTTTGTGTTTTTTTTTCTCTTCTATTTTACTGATTTCAGTTATGAGTGTAATTATTTCTTCCTACCTGTTTTTAAGGTATCATTTATTATTGTTTCTCTCAAGCTTTCTAGTGTTTTGTTAATTTACTAATATGAACGCTCTCCAATTATTTCTATATAGGCACTTATTTGTTATAAACTTGCCTCTTAGAACTGTCTTCATTTTCTCCCATAGTATTAGATATATTATGTTTCCATTTTTACTCAGTTCTAATTTTAAATATTCTTATTGATTCCTGTCTTGACCAAATTTTTGTTCAGTAGTGAGTTGATCAGGTTCCATAAGTTTGTACACTTTCTGATGTTTCTCTTGTTGTTATCCAGTTTTACTTCACAGTAGTCAAATTTTCTTATAGCGGTTGAGATTTGTTTGTATCCTAAAATGTGTTAAGTTTCGGAGAAAAGGTTCATGAACTGTTGAGAAGAAAGTATATTTTTTAGTGTTTGGGTACAATGTGATATAGATGTATTTTAAGTCTATTTGTGTTTTTTTTTTTTCCACATTATTTACCTCCTACATTTCTCTTTGAGGGTTTTTGATTGTTTGTTATTGGGGGGAGGGGATACTCTATTCATTGGCAAAAGTAGTGTATGAGTCAAGGACTATCATTGTGTATGTTAGCTATTTTTTCTGTCACATGCTAGAGTCATATGAAAGGATGGAACCTCAATTGTGTAAATGCTTTCATAATAAGATCCAGCTGTAGACAGACATGCCTATATGAAAAATCTAAGAACGACTGAGTTATTCATTTATCCTCCTCATTTTTGTGACCTGGAATTATCTTTTTCATGTTTATTAATCTGAAGGTGAGGCTTACCTCTGAGGTTTTTGATACCTTGAGTTTTTACTTCCAATTTTATTTCAGTTTGGGTTTTCTTTAGTGTTTTATTTCTTTCTTAAATTCTGCTTTTATGACTTGAACTCATCATTCATTCAACTGTGTTTTCATGATCTTTATTTATTTATTCACATCCTCTTTAAGGTCCTTGAACATATTCAAAATTGCTATTTTGAAAGCCTTGTCTTGTGCTTCAGTGAAATTGCTTTTCTTAGGGCATATTATAATAGGGTTGGTGGTTTCTGCAAGAGGTATATTATCTTGGTTCTTCATGTTTTTTGCACCGGACCTAGGCACTTGGTATTATGATTTTTTTTTCCAGAGCTGAAGACCGAACCCAGGGCCTTGCGCTTGCTAGGCAAGCGCTCTACCACTGAGCTAAATCCCCAACCTCTATTATGATGTTTACAGTTATTCTTCATATAGCAATCAGGTTTCATCTTTATAGGATAAGTTACTGTTGCTTATGCTGGATCCTAGATAAATGTGGTGACTGTGAGGTCACTTATTCCTAGACCATTTTAGCCACTGGGGGAGAGTATGTGTGGTCCAGACTGGTTCTGCAGGTCGGTGGGTGTCACAAAAGAATAAAAATGGACTAGAAGCTAGGCCAAGACTTTTCCTGTGGGTATTGTCTTTATTTTTTTTAAATTTAATTTTATTTCTTTTATTATTAGTTACATTTTATTAACTCTGTATCCAGCTGTATCCTGCTTCCTCATTCCCTCCCAATCCCACCCTCCCTCCCACATCTCCTCCCTGCCCATTTCCAAGTCCACTGATTGGGGAGGACCTCCTCCCCTTTTATCTGACCCTGTTTTATCAGGTATCTTCAGGACTGGCTGCAAAGTCCTCCTCTTTGGCCTAGCAGGACTGCTCCTCCCTTGGGGGGTGGGGAGGTCAAAGATCCTACCATTGAGTTCCTGTCAGAAATAGTCCCTGTTCCCCTTACTTTGGGAAACCAATTGGTTACTGAGCTACCACGGGCTACATCTGAGCAGGAGTTCTAGATTATATCCATACATGGTCCTTGGTTTGAAATACAGTCTCAGAAAAGACCCCTGTGCCCAGATATATTTGGTCCTTATGGAGCTCCTATCCTTTCCATGTCATACTAACTCCCTTTCTTTCATATGATTCCCTGCACTCTGCCCAAGGTTTGGTTATGAGTCTTAGTATCTGCTTTGATACACTGCTAGGTATAATCTTTCAGAAGCCCTCTTCAGTAGGCTCCTGTCATATGTCCAATGCACATCCCATTTGTCTTTCTAAGTAAGTATTGATCATCTTACCCCATGTTTGCTTTCTTGTTTATCTTCTTTAGGTGTATAGAATTCATTGTGTTTATCATATCTTATAGGTCAAAATACCAACTCAATTCTTTACAGACCTTGAAAAAAAGATACTCAGCTTCATATGGAGAAACAGAAAACCCAGAATCTCCAAAACAATCCTGTACAGCAACAGATCATCTGGAGGTATCTCCACCCCCGATCTCAAGCTGTACTACAGAGCAATAATAATAAAAACTGCATGGTATTGGCATAGAAACAGAAAGGAGGATTAATGGAACCGAATAGAAGACCCAGAAATAAACCCACACACTTATGGACACCTGATTTTTGACAAAGATGCCAAAACCAAACAATGGAAAAAAGACAGCATCTTCAACAAATGGTGCTGGTCTAAGTGGATGTCTACATGCAGAAAAATGAAAATAGATCCATACTTATCACCCTGCACAAAACTAAAGTCCAAGTGGATCACAGACCTCAACATAAAACCAGATACTCTAAATTGGTTAGAAAAAAAAGTGGGGAAGACCCTAGAACTCATTGACACATTATCTTTATTTTTAAATTAATATTTGAATCCTAGAGCTGGAAAGATGGCTCAGAACTTAAGAATACTGGCTGCTCTTAAGAAGTCTTGGCTTGCAGCGTCAGCATAGTGGCTCAGATGTATAACTCTAGTTTCAGGGGATCCAATGCCCTCTTCTGCCCACCATGGGCTTGTTATACATGTAAGACGGACATGCATACAAGCAAAACACCCATACACAGATAATAGATGATTCTTTTGGTAAAGATATATTCAGAAAGTTATCTCCTTTAAGCCATTTCAGCAGTGTGTATTTGTCTTAACTTGATATGTACCTATAAACTTGGGATAGTGTAATTTGTTTTCTTTTAAGATTTATTTTTAACTTTGTATATGTGTGTGAGTATATGCATGTGAGTAGACGTGCCTTTATATGCCACAGGTGTTACGTTTCCAGAGTTGCAGTTAGGCAGTTATGAGCCACCTGACATGGATGCTGGGAAGTAATCTCAGGTTGCTTGAAATGGATGTATTCACTGTTAACTGATAAGACATCTTTCCAGCCTGTAATGATATACTTTGTAAAGAAAAGAAATTTGAGATCTGAATAAATGGCTCAGTAAGAACTCTTGTTGCTCTTATGGAGAGCCTAAGTTCAATTTTCAGAACCCACATGGTACCGTACAACCTTCTGTAATTCTCAAATTCCCATTCCAGGGGATCTGACCTCACAAAGTCCTACTTCCTAGCCTGGATCCTTGGGTCTCAGTAACTTTTTTTTTTTTTTTAGTTTTATAAAATCTTTTAAAATGTTTTTATTAATTACACTTTGTATCCCAACAATAGCCCCCTCCCTGGAATCCTTCCAATCCCACCCTCCTTCCCTCTTCTCCACCTGTGCCCCTCTCCAAATCCACTGATAGAGGAGGTCTTCCTCCCCTACTATCTGACTCTAGCCTATCAGGTCTCATCAGGACTGGCTGCAATGTCCTTCTCTGTGGCCTGGGAAGGCTGTTCCCCCCTGAGGGTGCAGGCCACTGAGTTCATGACAGAGGCAGTCCCTCTTCCTATTACTATGTAACCCATTTGGACACTGAGCTGCCATGGGTTACATTTGTGCAGGGGTTCTAGATTGTCTCTATGCATGGTCCTTGGTTGGAGTATCAGTCTCAGAAAAACCCCTGTGGTCAGATATTTTTGGTTCTGTTGGTCTCCTTGTGGAGCTCCTGTCCCCTCCAGGTCTTTCTCTCTCCCCCTTCTTTCTTAAAATTTCCTGCACTCTACACAAAGTTTGGCTATGAGTCTCAGCCTCTGCTTTGATACCCGACAGGGTAGTGACTTTTCTATAGACCTGGTAGTTTAGAGTCCTGATTTTTTTTAACTTTTGCTATAATCAAAAATTGCGCTTAATAAACCCGAATAACTCTAGAGTTGTTGTGATGTTCACCTCCTGAACTTATCAAGTTCCCAGACTTATTAAACTATGTAACCCCCTGGACAACAGCTAAGCTATGCACACTATTCTGGTCCCTGCTCTGACTACATCTAGGTGAGAGGGGTGTGGTGTAACCAAAGGCTGAAGCTGGCTACACCAATAGTCATGGAGATTATCATCAATCAAACATCTGCCTATTCTGTAATGTAGGTGGTGAAATGTGATGTATGAGTAACCAAGAGATGAACAAAGGGGGAAATAAAGACCATGTTGACAGAAGGTTAAGTGCTGAATAGATACACAGTCTTCAGGTACGAAAAGTTTGGTGAGGTCCCTATCACTCAGAATAAGTAGTAGTCTTCTGTAGGAAAAAGATAGTGGTTACCTGAAATTCAGGAGCAAGCATCAGGTCACATATACTGCTAGTGTCCTTGATCCCTTGCATTCAGATAACAGTCTCCTCCGATTTCTTGTCCTTAGGATAGGAACTCTTCTTTGTTATTCAAAAGCCTACATTCAAGATTAAATTTCTGATGTGACAGATGAGCCTTAATGTCCTTCTATCAATGATGGGATGTCTTTGATATCACCTCCCAAATACCTGCTTATCTAAACCTCTTACTTTATCACTGAATTCTGAAAGACACTAGTGGCCTGTCCTCACTAAGTTGCTCAACACCAGCAGTTTGGTAGATTTTAACTAACCTATTGCCTCTTGTTCTTCACTCTGCTTCATTCTCCACATACACTGCATCATTGGGAACTACATTTGGAAACATCTCTTCCTTCAGTACCACTGTCAGTGCTGTAATCTGAGACTTATTCTCTCTTCCCTTTCATTTAAATGGTCTGTGTCCAGCTTAGTCTTCCATCCGTATGCCTAACAGTCATTTTTATTGAAAATATCTGATCTTGCCACTGTTCTACTTTGAAAAATCTTCCATTGCTACCTAAATAAGCTAATATTTACCTCAGATATCATCTATATGACTTGACCTGGCTTTTGAGGCTTTCTTATATGGCCTTTCAGTTTAAAACCCCAGCCATTTTTCATTATACCTCAATCATTTTATTTTATTTTATTTTTACATATGTGGATGTGTTGTGTGCTTGTATGTCTGTGGACCACATGTGTTCCTGGCACTTGTGGTGGCCAGAAGAGGGTGTCAAATCCCCTGGAATTAGAGTTACCAAAAATTCTGTGTGCCATGTGAGTGCTGAGACTATAACCTGGCTTCCCTGGAGGAGCTGTCAGTGCTCTTAACCACTCAGCCATCTCTCTAGCCTCTCCAAAACTGATACTTTTAACCTCAAATCACACACCACCTCCTCTTGACCTCTAAACAATTAGTTGCCTTCTCATCTCTTATATTCCCCTACAGATGCCTTTACTATATCACACTGCTTACATTTCTGCCTTTCTCATTCAATTATGAGCTATTTGAGGACAGAGAGCATACCTTTTTCATTTACAGTCCAGTGACAAGCATAGTGATGGACGAGATGTCATCTGGCAACACATGTCTGGTGAATAAGCGAATTATCCCTGAATATTGTGCCTTCCCTCCATCTTCCTTTCCCTTAGTACCATGCAGAAATTCCCCCTTCCAATATAGTCTTATATATCTGCCTATCTACTTATCTTTCTCCAACATTCTATCTATAGTATCAGAATACATTCCAAGAGAAAAGGCAAAAGGAAAGCGGGAGCATATTTCAAATTCCACCTCCTTGATCTTCCACATTCTCCTGTGATTAGAGAAGTATGCTAGACCCTGTCAGAACAGATAACATTGTTAAGACCTTGAAAACAGCTATAATTTATTCATCCTGGTGAGATTCTTTTATTCAATATTCTGATGCTTACTCACTCACTAATCCTCGCTGTTTGCATCTGTAAGACATGTAATGCCTTGTCATTCGTTCTTCACTGATGCTGATGTCCACTGCTGATACAGTCACCCAAAGACTTCCAAATTGTGATTCAAGAATCAAGTTTTATGAGTTTCTCTAATAGAATAGCATAGAACAACCTTTTTTTTCTTATTTTTTCCTTGTTGTGAAAACACACACACACACACACACACACACACGCACACACACACACACGCGCGCGCACACACACACAGCCCAGGGAAGGAGAGGAGGGGAGGGAAGGGGAAGAAATAAGAGGGGAAGGAAGGAGAAGAGAAGGAAGGGGAAGGAATGGAAGAAAAGGGGAGCAGAGGAGAGGAAAGGGGGCAGGACAGAATGGGATGGAGACAGGACAAGACAGGAGAGAAGGAGAACTGAAAGCGACTTGAAAATCTTGCTTGAGATCAATATTACTTTCTTCCACCAGTGTCCTGAGAAATCCAAGCATCAGAGATGTATTCAGTTACTTTTCTGCTCCACCCCTGAATTTCCAAGCAGGAAAATCAGCTTCTACTATGCGAAGGAACCCAAGAAAATACTGACCTGGAAAAAATTCTAACCCCCAAAGAGCACCTTCCAGGAGATGACTACAGATCCTGTAGGAAATCATTTAAGCACAAATTCCAACTCTTCTTCACCTTGACCTCTGCCTCCACCAAAGCCTCCCTGCCTCCTTAGCCTCCTCATCTACACTCTCTGTCACCAAAGCTTCCTCTACCACCAAAGTTACCCCCACACGGCCTGAAAAGTGGCTTCATCACTGTGTTCTGGTGACATTGCTCCAGCAATCTGTGGTATCCCTGACTCCATGAGTCTCAGGCTTCTCTAGTTCATTGATCTTCAGTTCTTCCTTCCACAAAGTCCTAGCCTAAGACATCTAGAAATTCACCTGGGTGCTTTGCCACTTTATAGCAAGGGTGGCTTTTCCCTGGGGTTTCAACTACCTACCTCCTCATTTCTGTCCAGGACCTCATCAGAGCAGTCTTCACTGTCTATATTTCTGTCAGTGTTTTTGTCACAAAGAAGACTGGGGCTTTCTTTACAGATCATGCTGCTCTTCTGAGTCATCACCAGAATTGTCTTTAATGCTCCAACTCAGGACAACAGGAGCTTTTCCTAGCACACACTTCAAAACTGTTTCATCTTCTTCAGCCATCATTAGAGCAATTTCCTCCTGCAGCAGATGGGAACAAATACAGAGACCAGCAAGTGGACAATGTGCAGAGAGAGAGAGAGAGAGAGAGAGACTTTGGAACACTCAGCCCTAAATGAGATGTCCTCATCAAATCCCTCCCTTCAGGGTTCCCTAAAGAACCCTGTGAAGGAGGAGGCAGAAAGAGTGTAAAAGCCAGAGGGAATGAAATACACCAAGGAAATAAGACCTCCTAAAGACAGTGGGACTGACACAGACACAGACACTGTAGCAGCATGCACAGGGCCTGCACAGACCTGGGCCACATGTAGACCCAGCACAAAAAGAAGTGAACACAAGCCCTATCACTAACCCAGAAGCTATCTCCAATTGAAAACTGCTCCCAAATGAAAAATTAGTTTTCTTCAATGGAATCTTACTGGGTATAGAAGCTACACATAAGGTTAGGCCTCATGCCCAGTAGTAGATGGCTATTACAAAACAAACTTAATGGTGGTTTTGTAGATATTTTGTCCCATATTGCTTTCTTTGTTAATTTTATTTAAATTTATTGGGGGGGGGGTCTAGCTGTCTCTTTAGTTCTTATCACACTGAGGTGCTGGGTCACAGAGAAGGCACTTAATTGGGAAGGTCATCTGATATCCAGGCCACCCATATCCTCTCTTCACTCACCAACTCCCTTGGCACTTGTTTGGGGCAGAGGGGTCTACTTAACTCTCATATTCTGGGGAGAACGCAAAGGTTGGCACTCCAGACTCAGCAGGTATGGGGAGGGGCTTTAGAAAAAGAAGTCAGAGTTGACAGAGTGAGCTGGCAGCTGCCCCCAGCCAGCAGGGCCATAGAGGAGGCTGCAGGGGGGACTTGGAAGGGGGTGGGTGAGCTGGCACCAGCAGGGGAGCCCCACTGTGGGCCGGCAGGGCCTCCACGTCATCTCAGCAGATACAGCAAAAGAGCTAGTGGAGGATGCCCGGACTCCGGGGCTTCTGAGAAACTGCTGACTTCTGGTCACCTTTGCCCCACAGCGGGCCCTGCTGATCTGAGTAATGATGGGGTCCAGCGAGCTCCACTGTGGCCAGACTCTGGCCCCAGCACCCGGCCTCCCCTCCACCACGGCCTTCCCCCCCACCCCCGGCTTCCCCACTCCGGCCTCCCAACTCCCCCCCCCCCCGCCCCGCCTTTCCCCTCTCAGGCCAGAAACGGGGCTGGGGTGGGCAAGTGAGGGGAGGGGAAGACGGAAGGAGGGGGAGGAGGAGCTGAGGGATCCCCAGGAGCTTCGGAGGTGAGGAGGGCCAGGTTCTGGAGGGGGGATAAGGGAGAGGGAAGGGGTGTGGAGGAAACTTTGTTACAACATGGAGTTTCCTCCCCAGGAGGCGGATGCAAACACTGAACCTGGGAGCCATTACAACGCTCCCCCTTAAAAGGGCAAGGGCTTTGGCGCTTCCAGGTTTGACCTAAGCTTTCATCACTTCTGGGGCCAGCAAGCTGGGAGGTCACCGGGTTCCTGCAGAGATCCAGGGAGGTGTCACCTCGCTTCCTCTGCAGCCGCATGGCAGAGAGGACCTTATTTTACTTTATTATTTATTTTATTTTACCTGTTTTTTGCTTGTATATTATGGCTTCCAATAGAGAGAGCACATGCTTTAAGTGCCTTGGGCATCTTGGATATCTTCTTAAGCATCCTCACATGGCAAAAAATGCAAGTGCAGAAAAGGATAGAAACTGTACTCACGGCAAGAGAGAGAGAAAGGGCTTGTTCACTCAGCAAGCCCTTCTATAGAAACTCTGCTCTCATGACCTACACATCTGACAGGCCCCGCCTCCCAACATGGCTGCATTGGAGAAGAGATTTTTAGCACATGAACTGGGGAGACACAGTCATAGCATAATAGTATCTGTCTAGGAATCTGTCTGTTTTATCTAAGTTATCTTATTTGTCAGCATACTGTATTTCCTTATGATCCTTTGCATAGCCACTTGGTCAGAAACCTTACTCTTTCTTTCCTGGTGTTGGTAAATTAAGAACCCTGTATTTCATGGATAGTATACCTAAAGTTTTCTCAATTTTGCCAGCCTTATCAAAGGGGCATTTTGTTTTTACAACATTGCTTTTCTTTTTAGTTTTTCTAGTTCATCAATTTTCATTCTAATCTTTGTTATTTTCTTCCTTGTTACTTCAGGGTTAGCTTGCTAATCTTTTTTCTCAGCCCTACTGCCGATTTTCATGCTCTGTCATCCTGGGTAAGTCAATTAATCATTCAGAGCTGTAGTTCCCCATTTATAAAATGCTGGGGCCTACCTCGTTGGGGGATGAGATGGGAGAATGTAGATGAAGTACTTGGTTCTGAATATGGCACAGGGGCCGAACTTAACAAATGGTAGCATCTGTTAATTTTTTCCAAAGTAGCCTTTTTTTATTTACTTGTTGGTTTTATTGTTTGTTATGAGTGTGTGTGGGAGCACACATAAGTAGAAGTCAGAGAAAAACTTTGTATGGTCAGTTCTCTTCTTCCACCTTCATAGGTGCTCTGGAGGTGAAGCTCAGGTCCTTAGGATTATATGGGGAGCAGCTTTACCCACTGAACAATCTCCCCTTGATGCTTCTGTTACTATTTTGTGCACTTTATCTATGTGACAGTGCAATTGTACTCAATGATGTATTGCAAAAGTGTAACCAACTGCAAGAGTAACAAAATCTTTTACTTATGGTCAAGGCCAACACATGTGAAATCCAGAAGATGATGTGAATAGCTGACATCCTGTAATCCATGGACTTGACTTGGATGGGTACTTAGATTGCTCTCAACTCCTTTCCTTTCCTTTCCTTTGAAATTCCTTTGGACCCTCTTCCATCCCCAGGTTCTGTAAGACCTGGGGTCTCACAGCTCAGGAGTTCAATCGCGCCCTTCCCAGAAACTCCCCCAGACCAAGACTCGTTGCAAAAGCAAGAGATTTATTAACCATTGTACAATGGGGTCACCCCCGCTGGTCAGTAAAGAGTGGCACCGGGAGACAAAGGCCTCCTTTAGGTTTTTAAAAGAAAAATTGCGGGAAATTTGAAGTTGGAGTTTTGGCAATTTAGGATTGGATTTGGAAGTTATAAAGTAAGATAATTGGTTAGTCTTAGGAGCTCAAGCTTGGCCAGTCCTGCCAAGTGTGGATGCAGCTGCAATTGAAGGTGGGGTGGTTAGCTCATCCTTGAAGATTAGGGGCTACAGACTTTTGGCTGGAGGTCAAAAGCTACTCAGAAGTCTAGGTTCGTTGCTAAGAAACGCTATCTCAAGGAAAAGAGTCTGGTCCTTCTTTTGCTGAGTGAAGGTCATTGCTTGCTTGCCCTTTTTTATATCTGTCCTCACAGATAGGGTCACATTTCTTCACTCTCTGGAAAGGTACTAAGAGGCTTTAGCTTAACCTGGACCTAAAACTCAAAACTATAGGCTTTAGAGGACATATAGGTTACAAAGTTAGTCTAACCTTTTCAGTTCCTTGCCCTTTACTACCACTGTAATCTCTTGAACTTCTCTGGCCAAGATCAGTAGAAATGCTTCGTTCTTCCCATGAAGCACCTTCCAGATCAACAGACCTCTCTGTTACACATAACCATTTCCTCTCCTAAAAGCACAACCTATGACAATGATAAATTACTTTCTAACTTGAAATGAACTTTTGGTAGGAAGAATTGGGTGGCACTTAGTGTGAAAAGTCCCCACCCCCCACCTTTCACAGCATGAATAAAGATCCTAACAAGCATTCCAACAGAAACTCTTGACTTCTATGAAGAATATGGCCACTTACCCTTAGTCAATTTGGAGAGCCTGTAGGACATCAGAAATTTTTGTATACCAGATAGAATCTAGGAATATGAAGTAGATCTTCACTGAGTATATTCAAATAACTGTCAGTAAGTCATCCCGTTGGAGTTCTCAGCAGCCTTTAGAAGACATGCCCTGTGTCTTCTCTTCAGACACTTAGGAAGCTCTGTTCTCTGGCCATTTTTTTGGTTTCATAGGTTCCAACACTAAATAATACTTTATGGAGCCTTGCTAATTTCTGATGATTTGGAAATTCTTACTCAAAAGTCATCTTACCTTCCCACGTTCTGTCCCTGCATTCTCCTTTGTTCCACAACCTTAAGACTCAACAGGTAATCCGACAAGTGCTGTTACTACCTAGGGCTTAGAGCACTCTCTGTCTCGATTATTTCCCTCATGGTTCATTATGTTGTACTCTGCCAGTGGTCTTCAAAGTGAGGCTTCAGACCAGAAGTACCAGCATTTACCTGGGGTATGGTTGGAAATGCAAATCCATTGCTTCATTCAAGATGAACTTAATTAGAAATTTCAGATGGGACCTGGCAATCTACTTTTTGTTAGTTCCTGGAGGTGGTACTCATGCCCACTTGAGTTTCAAGAGCCATTATTACATTTAGGATCCAACTCCTACTCCCCATCCTGTTTTATTTTATAAAGCAGCAAACATCCTGTACACCTCACCACCCAACGAAGAGCTGTCACCCAGCAGTACTAGCTTCTGTCTATGCAAAACATTCAAATACTGAAGCAAAACCTTCTTATTCAGTTGTCACAGTAGTTTCATTTGTATCCAGGATGCTGTGTTATTGCACCTGTGAACTCTTTTTCAAACTTGAACCTTATCTGTGCCTCTGGCCCCTTGCCACTTATTCCACATGTATGTTACTGGCCATATAGGGCTCTCCTGATATCCAGAGGGATGGAGAGAGACCAAGATCATTCCCCTCATAGTATCATGCATATAGAAACCCATATATACATTTTATCTTTTCGTCATAGGCAGGGAGTCTTAACTGTGTTTATAACAGTTTCTTACATTTAATTCAAAGATTATTTGAATAATGAGGAGAATACTCCTCACCTTTTGATTTCTTCAAATTAAATGGCTTTTCATGGTAGCCAGCTCTTGAAGCCCAGGGAACAATGCATTGATGGTGGCTAATATTTATTGCCAAATACATTGGCTCTACAATCACCCAGAATACAGACTTCTGGGCATATTGTTAGAGGTTATTTATATTGGATTAACTGAGTTGAGAAGATGTACCCAACGAATGGGTAGAATCATGCCATGAGTGGACACTTAGACTGAACAGAAAAAAGCAAACAAGAAGAGCACCAGGACGTCCATCTCTCTGCTTCCTGACTGCAGATGCAATGTTATTGGTCACTCATGTTCCTGCCATCCTGTCTTCCCCATCACAGTGGAGTATCCCTTCAAATGGATATTTCCAAACCAAATAAAGTAAGGCCCATTCTTCTTTCTCTTTTTCTCTCTTTTGTTTTGTTCAGACAGGGTTTTTCTGTGTAACAGTCTTGGCAACTCTCTTTGTAGACCAGGTTGGCCTCACACTCACCGAGACCAACCTTCCTCTGTCTCTGGAGTGCTGGGAGTAAAGATGTGGGCCTACACTGCCTGATTAAAGCTTCTTTTTGGTTATTTAGTCGCAGCTGAGAGAATAGTAAAAACTATCCCCCAGGTCACCTACACCATCATGAATGTTCTCTGATTCCAAGCAAGACTCACTGGTGTGACAAACATGACACCAGCATGTTGTCAAAAAAAAAAAAAAAAAGGACTTTCTTATGCTAGGTTGGAGAAATAAATAAATTCTATGGTTTGTGTGGACTGATATATTTCCCAGTAGGCAATGATTTCATGTTTGAGATGTACTTCATGTTGGCCCACATGAACCCTCTTGGTTATTTTCAGCCAGAGATACTTGATATGTTCCCTTCCATTATCCGGTTTCACATAATGCCCATCATACCACATAGTTATAATTTCAATGCATTTCCACACACTTCTGTAATCCACTGAAGAATACCATAGCACTTTATATGACTTAAATGTGTTCCTTTCTATGAGGGGGAATCAGACTGGCCTTAGTTAGAAAAGTTCAATTTTAATTTTCTCTAGACTCTGGCTACAGAAATAATGTAGGCTTGGAGCTATACTTTACACATCCAGCCTGGAAGTTCCTTTGGCAACAAAAGAGCTTGTGTCTGTCCTTTACTAGATTCAATGCCAGTGTAATCAGGTGGGAGTCATAGGAAGGAGCTCCTTTATCTTAGTACTTCACAATGATAATGAATCCTATGAAGGCAGGCATTCAATAGCATTCAATTCAGGACCGCTAAGGACATCTAGAGAGTAGATACCCACCTATAAAGAGTACAAGGTAAGCCACGGTATTTCACTGAAAACTCAGGATTCCTAATCATTTCAGTTGTTCTCTTAGCCTGTATTTTAAGTTTTTAGTTAAAACATTGCACAGCCTAATAGATTCTATATAATATTGCCTTATGTGCATATAGCATGCATTGAAAAATAATCACCTTTTCTACTAACCCAACCCCAATTTCTAGTAATCACTACTGTGCTTTGAGAGAGAAAGAGAGAATATAACACTTAACACTGGTGTTCTGCTATAATCCATCCAATGTCCTCCGACTCCTTCCATTTTCTTGAACATGACCGGATTTCATTCTTCTTTGTGGCTGAAAAATGCTTCATTGTGTAAACGTACACACCACATGTTCTTTATCCCTTCAGATGCTGATTGGTACCTAGGATGATCCCATTTGTTAGCTACAGAGCATTATCGTACTTCGGTAAACAGGGGTGTGCAGGTGTCTGGCATGCTCGTTTCGTATCTTTTGGATACATACATAGAAATGGGATAACTGGTGTCATATGGTATATCTACTTTTAGATGTTTTGAGGCATCTCCATATAAATGTAATGCTGCACTAATTTACATTTCCACCAATATTGTATAAGAGTTCCTTTTGCTCCATGTCCATAGCCGCATTTTCTAATTTTTCAGACAATAGCTATTCTAACTGGAGTGAGCTAAAATCCTTGTAGTTCTAACGCCTAATGAGAGTGACCATTTTTTTCATAGATTTGTTGGTCAAAGTATTTCATCTTTTGATAAGATTCAGATCATTTGAAATTTTTAATATTTATTGTTTTTTCCTGTGAGGTGTTTTTTTTTTCTTTCTTTCTTAGTTTCTATTGTGTTTTGCATAGTAACCCTCTGTCAGATGAGTCACTGGCTAAAATTTTCTAAGCTGCCAATTCACTCTGCTGATTGTCTCCTTTGCTGTGCAGAAGCTCTGTAGATCAATGTGCTCTCATTTGTCAATTTTTGCTTTTGTTTCCTACTCTTGGGGTTATAGCCAGAAAAAAAAATACTGTCAGTGTCTTATACTGTCAATATCTTGAAGAGTTTTACTGGAGTATGAGAGTTTTGGGTCTTAATATAGGTCTTTGACTCAACATTTTGAGTTGATTTTATTTTTGAAACAGGAAAGCACTATGTAACTCCTCATGATCTTGAACTCATGATCTTAGCCTCCTGAGTGCTAGGATTATAGGCATGTGCCACTATGCCCAACCTGTTAATTTTTATACAGGTGGAGAAATATGTATCATGTTTCAGTCTTCTACAGTAGCTTATTTTTAAATTTCTTTGTTTTCTAATAAATGTCGTTGATTATAACTTTATCTCCAAGTATAACTTTGGCTCTTTCCCACTGATTTTGATAATTTAATGTTGTCATCAGCGTTCACCTCTAAATAATTGACATTTTGTTTTTTTATTTCCTTTTCAACACATTAATTTAGAATATATTTAAATATCAAAATGTTTGGTATTGCTATGGTCTGATTGTGCTTCCTTTGTTCTTACATTGAAATTTAATCACTGATGATTATAAAAGCTAGAGCCTTTGCGAGGAAATTAACTTTTAAAAGCAGAGCCTCTATTCTTGGGATTAATGTCCTTATTATAAAAGAGGCTCCAGGTGATTGGCTAACATGTTCCAACTTGTAAGGATGTTACTCATGAAGAGTTCTCCTTGGTTCTTGTCTTTTCCAAGGAGAGATTTCAGCTGAGAGATCCACATAGTTTAAGGATATACATATATTTTTTATTTAGCAAAGCAGAGTGCACTCTCCAAAAAGATATTGGAGTGAGCTGTCCTGAAGAATGGATAGCAGCTCATTAGGTTCTGTCTAGTAAATTTAAAGGATTTTCTTAAGTCCCCCAGTGTGACATAATTGTTAAGGTTTTTTTCCCCCTTGGGTACCTCCATTTCACCCCACTCTGTTGTGCATGTTCTGTGGTCAAGATGTCCCTACAGACTTTTTTTTTTCCCTCAGGATGTTCACTGGTGGATATGTATGGTTGGTGGGAAAGTATGTTTGTTTCTCAATTTCAAACACAGCAGAAAGAACCCAACTGTAGCTTTAAGAATGATGAACCACAACCGTGCATCCAAGCCACCAGGAGATACGGTTACCAAGAGAAAGCAGCAGTTTCCTTGGTTACCTCACATTTAGTTCCCTTTCCAACCTGCCAGGGTACATCTAACCTCAAAACGGATGCTTGCACAGGACAACGTGCTCATTCCAGCTCATGTTTGCCTGTCTATCTACTAGAGGACTGGCACAAGGACAAAGCGTAATCTATGCCTGAGCCAGGAGCAGGCCCTCACCAGATAGCAAATCTAATGATACCTCTTGGAATTTTTAGCTGCCAGAATCATGAGAAATGAATTTGTGATCCCTATAAGCTGTCTGCTCTGTGGTATTTTTACAACAACACGAACGTGTTAAGAACTTCATTTATCTTTTAACTTTTAAGGCATATTGAATTATACTCAGTAATACAGTCTACATAACATAAACATTTAAATGTTTTCAAAGGGCCAGATGTGATAGCACACACTTGTAATCTCATCATATGGGAGGAAGACAGAGGCAAGACACTTGTGAATTTAAAACCAGCCTGGGCTACATAACAAGAGCTTGTCTCAATTTTTTTTTTAGCAAGATACTTAATTTGTATAAACAATCCATATACGTTTGAAAGAATATATGATTTTACTGGTTACAAATCCTCATATCTGTATACATAATTACATGTAAGCTGTTCACATTGTCAAGATAATTTATATTGTTAGTCAATACCTTTCTTCTTTTAATTTATTACTTTTGCATTATGACTTTCAATTTTTTGTTTATTTATATTTTTATGTATGGGTGTTTTGCCTGCTTATATATCTATGCATTACATGTGTGCCTGGTGCCCAGGGAAGCCAGAAGTCAGTGTTGAATCCTCTGGAACTAGAATTATAGACAGTTGTGAGCTACTATGTGGATGCTGGAATCAAACCTACATCTTCTGGAAGAGCAGCTAGCGCTCTTAATCCCCGAGCCATCTCTCAAGCCCCGTTTTTATTTTTTGATCTAGTAATCTTTCAATTTCTGAAAAGTACGTTAAAATATTTCACTTTGTGTAAGGAATTAAAGTTTTATTTTTATCTTTATTGTTTCACATATTTTGAAACAACCTCCATAGATACATATGACTTCCTCCTTGCGTTATATCTCACTGATGAACTGTTCCTTTAATTAATATGAAAATGTCAACCTTGTCACCTTAATGCTATTTCATTGGCTGATAAAAATGCCTGCTTTCTTTTTGTTAGTATTGTCTGACATATCACTTTCTGTCCATTTGAATTCTCAATCTTCTAATGTCTTTTATTTAGGTACTAATTTTCTTCTGTATTTACACTAAAACTCCCTGTGATTTATTAAGTAATTTTGATCTTGTCACATAGTTTTATTACAAATACATATGTGTTTCCTATTTCTCTTGATATTTCTCTTTTTATTCTGGAGTGAAAAGCGATTTTCTTTGTTCAACTGAGGTGAAAGTTAGGCATTAAGACAACAAGGATTGGATGATTGGACAAGTGAAGTTTAAAGCTGTGCTTATCGGTGTGACCTAAGTTACAGCAACAGATAAAATTTACAAAGAATGCTAAGTTCAGAAGAAAGCGTAGAAGAATGAATTGCAGCGACAACGGTGAATGGATAAGGCTACCTTAACTAGGATGGTTAGATAAAGCTAGTGATATGTGTGTATTTATCTTTAGGGGCCATAGATGGTGTGGCTGTCTATCTGTCTGTACATAGTAAGAAGAGGTCAGAGATAGCCTCTCTGCAGAGGCACTTGTATCTGAGACATTGAATAAAGAAAAGAGAAATGTTCAGGTGGCAACAGGCATATCAGACAGAGGGAACAGGCGACAAGGTAGGTTTTGAAGCCTTTAGAGCAAACCAAGATCAGTGTGGTTGAAGGCTAATGGAGAAACAAAGAAACTGGTGAGAGAAAACATCAGAGAGATGATGGTTAGTGGCAACAAAAGCAGTGTCTTCTAAACCATGGTTGTGAGTTGATTGTGAATGGGATATCTTTTTTATTTGTTTTTGCTATTGCTGTTGGGTTTGATTGATTTATTTAAATTAGCTTTTAATAAGGCTAATTTTGCTTCCTGCTTTTTCTTTTCCTTTTTGAGAAAGGGTATCACAATCTAGCTCATGCTGGGCATTGAACTCTCAGTGCTCCCGCATCAATACAATAAGTGATGGGATTACAGGCCTGTTGGAATCACCTCTTTCTGCCTCCCTTTCTCTTTCTCTTCTCTCTGTGTGTGTGTGTGTGTGTGTGTATTTGTGTGTATGTGTCTCTCCCTGTCTCTTTCTCTCTCTGTCCCTCTTTATATTTCTAAGCAAATGCTCTACTACTAGGCTCCATTCCTAGCCTTAATTTCCAAGCACATAACAAATTAGCGAGAATCATATGATGAACATTTATGCATCCATCATGAAGCTTCAACAATTAACATATAATCTCATTTCATATATATCCTCTACTGTCCTCATACATATTTAAGTATTAATCATAACTCAGCATATCCTTTAATCTATAAATACTTTATTATACAGCCCCAGAAATGAGTCTGTGTTTTAAAATATTACCACCATACACTGAAGGGATTTATCCATTAAAGTGGTGTGGTGTGATGTCTATTTAGAAAAATCACTCTGGCAACTTACGAAGAACAGATTATAGGTCCTCACGGGTGGCACTGAAGAGATTGGCAGGGCTCCTGCAGTGGTTCAACAGACAGATGGTAGTGGGTAGTCCAAGAGTAGCACTAGAGATGGATGTAGGCTGGGATAATGTGGATACAAAGGTAACAGCAGTCCACAAACCCGGGGAACCTTGTAATTACAAAGTTCTAAGAGAGCTTCTGCTCTAAGACCACCACAGTCCCTTTGTCAGATGTTTTCAGAAAAGATGATGGTGCCGGGAGAGTCTACCCCGGGATGGACAGGGAGGGTCACTTTGTAGGTCATCCAAACCACTGGGGCTGAGGTGTACAAATATTTGTTGCCTGAGTAATCTCCACTCCCTAGCTCTGAGGTACCCACAGAGTACTGACCATGATGACATAAAACTAATAGCACTGCCAGGATGGCTAACACACAATAGTCGATCAGTTGATCCAGTGTCTTGTCTAGTAGTTAGGCTGCTACATGCCCACCAACATCAAGGCTACTGAAAGCCTAAGCTGGGTAGCTAGACCAGCCAAGAGTGATGTATCCACAGAGGTCCCTAGCTATAGCCAAGAAGGAAAAAGAAAGAACAAGCTGGAAGAGTAGAACGTAAGATTGTGTTGGGAGACAGAACTAGGTTGTAAGATGTCATGTGGGTGTCTTGGAGGAGGATGTCAAACACATTACATTGTTGATGTGAAGAGAATCAATGAGAAGATGGGAAACCATGCATACTGCACGTGAAGGTGGTCTAGGGCATAGGCTGCAAATCATCCAGGATGTCAGAGGCTAGACCTAATTATCTGGTTTGAGATCAGATGGAGATAGGCGTGTTTGATACCAAGAATCTGGTCAGGCAAGATGAGATGCTGGACAGCGCTTCTCTGCTCATGTACCTCATTCAGGGTTACAGAGGAAGATCTTTGTCTACCAAAGCTTTCAGCTAACCGAAAATCCAGGATGCCCTGAGTTTCTTTGGTAAGGGGATGGAAAGCTGTAGGGTCAGTCTTGTTCAGTTGTGATATGTGGGTGTTGGCTGCCCCAGGAGTAAAATTCCCTTCATTTTCTCAAGAGACTTTGGTCAGTAGTAGTAGCACACAACCTTTTAGCCCTGGTGCAGGCTTTCCACTTCTCATACAACTTCAGGCTCTGGAAATGTGAGAGATGACTCTCTACCTCCCAGTCTTGGGAAGAGGAAGCTTCCTTAGCTCATGCTCCAAAAATATCTCTCTAGAAGCCACATACTTGGCCAGCATTTCAACTACTGGCAGAGTGGTTTGTCCAGCTGCTTGAGAGGCTCACATTAAGTGCTGACAATAGTAGATCAAAGTGAAAGTCACTGCCCTACAGCGGTGAACACAGGAAATGAGTGACTACAAAAGTCAGCAATTTATCTACTAAAGTCAGCCCAGGTCAGGGCCTCTAGGGGGGCTGTAATAGGCTTTGCAAAGAACTCTGGATAATGATGTTGAACAAGATAATGATGGATGATAATGGTGATGATAATGATGGTAATATAACTGTTAGTATTTATTGAACACTTACTGTGTAGCAGACATTATGCTAAGCGATTCATGCACACACGCAAACACATACACACACAAACACACACACACACATGCATATGTACATTTGGACTATCTCAAGAATCATAACCACCCTGAAAAACTCTTTTTTGCTGCTTTTTTTTCTTGCTGTTTTATTTATTTACATTTTTGAAATTATAATTTAATTACAACATTTCTTTTTTCCCTCTCCTTCCGATCTCCACGATTCTCCTCACTCTTCAAATTCACGGCCTCTTTTTTTTTTCCCACTAATTATTGTTTTGAATGCAACCTCTTGAATCCATATCATGTTATTTTATTTTGGGGCATGACCACTTGGCACAAGAAACCTCAGAAAAAATAATTGATTCCTCCAAGAGTACCAGCTAGAAAGTGACTGAGCGCAAGTTTAAGTGCATTCAATCTGACTTCAGAGGCTGAGCTCTTAACTCTCTGCTGGAGGAACCCACTGAGGGTCTCTATATTAGTTATTTTTCCCCTCGCTATGACAAAGCACCTGACAAATGCAACTCAGAGGCTTCCTTCCATTTTTCTTTGGCTTGGGATAGAGGCTGTAGTCCACCCTGTTAAGGAAGGTATGGCAATGAGAGGGGTTGTAGCTGTATTGACAGCTGGGTGAAGACGCAGATAACATCACCTCAGGAAGCAAAGAAAGACAAACGCTGCTGGCTCAGTTCCTTTTCTCCCTTGTTTCTTTTTAACTGTTCAGCAGCAACAGGGATGGTGATATTCACATTCATGGATGGGCCTTCCCTCCTCATTTAAGCCTCTCTAAAAACACTCTCACAGACATATTCAGAGCTGATTTCCTATGTGATACTATAGCTACTCAAGTTGACGATGAAGATTAACCACTGGAGAGTCCATGCAAAATATAAGTCTGGAGCAAAACACCAGTTAGGTATATTGCAGTGGATCCCTGGGGTCACAACTATAAGGTACCATGGAAGATACTATGCCCTGGATAACCCTGAATGTGAAAACGAGGTAGGCATTGAAAGTTGGGTGGAGGAAGGGCAAACCCAAGCATCCAACACTTTGATGGCTCAGAGTGAATAAATAGTGTTTCTCCCAATATGAATGTTTGGCTTTGAGTTGTATATTGTGAACTTACCCAAACCCATGTATCCATTTTGGTTAAATGAAGGACTCAGTGTAATAGTTCCAGTCATGCATAAAAGAATGATTGGCTTCCAGTATACATTCTAGTCATATTCACTGGGGACACACTTGATCATATTTCCCACTTCTAGTACCTGAGACAGCCAATCCCTTCTGAAACTGTTTATCATGTATATTATACCAGAGCACACAAGTTTTCAGCAAGACCACGGAACTCCAAGACATAGAGGCCAACTGACCCTACCTTGACTCTCAGTGACACATTATTTAAATTTTTTTCATTGTATATGTTGACTGTGTGGTAACATTAACTAAAGACTTTAATGTATAATGAGTGTGCTTCCCTTCATATCGCATTCTTCTCCCCACAGAGTTTAGCTTCTCCATTCATTTCTTGATTTTATGTATCTATATAAAACATAGGAACCACAAATTAGAAAAATCATGCTATTAATCCGAGACTGGCCTACTTTGCCTCCCATAATTAACTTCAGTTACATGCATTTTTTTTTCTTCAAATGACATAATTTTGTTCTTTATGGTGGAAAAATGTTCTACCTTTTCCTTATCTATTCTCTGTTGTTGGACATCTATGTTGGTTTCATAACTCATTTTTTCAGACAATGGTGAAATAAATGTTGATGTGTAAGTATCTCAGTGATACATTGATGTGTAGTCTTGAGGAAAATATTCAGGATTGGTACAGCTCGGTAATATGGTAGTTCTAGTTTTAGTTTAGTTTTGTTTCTCAGAAATCTCCATGTTGATTTTCATAGCAGCTAAACTAGTTTATGTTCCACCAAGGAGTGTGTAACAATCCCCTTTACAGCAATTCCAACATCTGGTATTATTTGTTTTTTAATGACTGTCTTTGTGACTTGGTTGGGGTAGAATCTCAGTGTACTTTTGACTTGCATTTATCTGATGTATAGTGAGATTAAACACATTTTCATATTTATTGGATATTTGTACTTCATCTTTTGAGAGCTATTTATTTCATTCTCTATTTATTTATTGATTAGGTTGATTTTTTTAGTTCATTGTATATTCTAGATATTAATTCTAGGTATATTGCTCGGAAATAATTGTCTGCTATTTTATAGGTTGTCTTTACACTTTATTAACTGTATCACTTTGTGTGAAGAAGCCTTTTTGTAATTTTATGAAGTCTCATTTTTTAAATGTTAGATTTATTTACTAAATGAAGGCAATTTCATTTCAAAAGTACATACCCATATCTATAATTTAAGCTCTTTTCCCTTTAACATATACAAAGTTTCATGTAGTTCATTAACATGTTTTTTTTGACCCATTTGGATTTGACTTAACTTTAACATTCATTCATTTATTTATTACCCTCCCGTGTGTGTGTGTGTCTGTGTCTGTGTGTCTGTGTGTCTGTGTGTGTGTGTGTGTGCGCGCACGCGCGTGCGTGCGCGCAAGCACCATGGCACATACGGAGACGCCATAAAACAATTGGTGGGAGTCACTTCTTTTCTTCCACTGTATACACCTGGGTCCTAGTCCTAGGTGTTGAACTTGGGTCACCAAGCTTGACAGCAAGTACTTTTACCCCATGAGCCATTTCACTGGTCCTGGAAGTGCTATATAGGGCAAGAAATAAAGATCTAGTTTCATTTTTCCATATAAGGTTATCCAGTTTTCTTAAAACCATTTATTGAAGAGGGTGTCTTTTCTTCATTGTTTATTTTTGGCATCATTGTAAATTAATCATATGCCTGTAGTTGTGTGGGTATATATAAATATATATGGATCTTCTACTCTGTTTCATCAATTTATGTGTTTTTGTGCCAATATCATGTTTTTTGTTTTGTTTTGTTTTGTTTTTATTGCTATGACTCTGTAGCACAATCTAACTTGAGCTCAGGTACTGTTTGTTATCGTTTTTATGTTATTCTATGTCTTTGTACTCCTATATGAACTTTGAGGTTCTTTTTATTTCTGGGAAGAACATCATTAGAATTGAAACTCTTTTTACTTTATTAAACTGGGTGACACAAACCCATATTCATGCAAGTATGTAATGTATTTAAATTATATTCTCATATCCTAGTGGTTTCCCCTTCCTTTTTCTTTCCTCCTTCCATTAGTGCTCACTGCTCTCCTAGATAGTTTTACATCTACTTTCATGTCATCTATGCACATATGATTTTACATATTTATAAAATCCAGAGGATCTACAGATGATTGAAAATGTAATATTTGTCTTTCTGAGAGTGACTTTGTTTAATATGATTATCTCCAGCTGTATCCATTTTTCTATAAAGAACATAACTTTATCTTTCTTCATGGCTTAAAATTTTTCTTTTGTGTAAGATGAACTATAAATGGCCAGGAACCATATAGAAAATGTTCACTGTCTCATTAGCCACGAGAGATATGCAGATTAAAACTGCATTTAAGTTCAGTTTCATTCCAGTCAGAAAGGCAGTTATTAAAACAGCTCATGTTGTTGGTCAGGATGTAGACAAAAGAAAACCCTTATATACTACTAGTTAAAATGTTAATTAGTTCAGCCACTGTGGAAATCAGTTTGAAGATTCCTCAACAAACTAAAAATAGGCATTAAAATTCTGATGGATACTGCATTGAGTACATAGACTGCGTTTTAGTAATATAGTCAATTTTTACAATAATAATTCTTCAAACTATGAAAGGTCATCATTATTGTTCTTTAGTGTTTGAAAGTTTTCATTGTAGAGGCCTTTTACTTCCTTGCCTAGGTTTAACCTTATATTCCCAACTTTAGAGTATTTTTGTTTTTATATTCTAATATTTCATTTCTGTTCTTGTCTTTTCTCTCTTCGGTCCCTCTCATATACCTCCTTTCTCTCTATCAAATTCATGGCCTCTTTTAATATATATATATATGCACAGCACACACATACACGCGCACACCCATACCTAAATACATAAATGCAACCTGCTCTGTCCGTAAAATATTACCTATTTACATATGATCGAGGGCTGCTTTTTTGGTATCAGATAGCTAGTAGCGATCCTATATCTTGGGAAAAAAATTTTCTTCCACTCTCAGCATTCTCTAATCGACTGTAGTTATTTGTCTAAGATTGAGGCTCCATGAGCTTTCCTTCTTTTGTGTTAACATGTCCATTAGTACCATCATTGTTTAGGTAGCTATGTTGGTGAGATTTCATGGATGTAGCTTCTCTGAAACACAATCTCACAGCAAAATTTCTGTTCTTCTGGCTTGTTTGATCTTTCTGCCCCTTCTTCTACAATGATCTGAGAGACTAAGGTGCAGAAATTATATTGTAGATGTGGCAGTGGAGACAGAGCACCATATGATCTCTTCTTCTGGACAATCTAATCTGTTGTGGTGTTTTTGTAATGGTCTCTGTTTCAAAGAGTAGTTTCTTCAGTGGAAAGTGAGAATTACACTTATCTGTGAGTATAAGGATAAATATCTGCAAGAATAGGAGGGTATCATTAACAGTGTCAGGAGTTGGCTCTCTCCCATAGGGTGTGTCTCAGGTTGGGCCAGGCATTGGTTGGGCATTCCCTCAATCTCTGCTTTGTCTTTATCACTGCATATATCATATGCAGGGTAGATTTGGGGTCAGGTTTTTGTGGGTGAGATGATGCATGGAGTGAACCTAGGCCTCCTACACAGATGTAGCTGATGGGCAGCTCTGGCTTCATGTGGGTTCCCTAGTAAGGTGAGCAGGGGCAGTCTCTGACATGGACTCTGTTGCCTGCATTTTGATTGCTTCCCCATCACAGGCCACATCGGAAGTGAATGTGCTCAGTCCTGAGAAAACTTGTACTGGAATGGGTTGTTAGCAGAATAATCTCCTTTTGTGAGGAGTAGGGGAGCATAGGATAGGGAGAAGAGGGAAGGAAGGCAGGATAGGGGGAAGAGGGAGAGAGAGCAGAACCAGGGGGAGGGAAAGGAGGGGACTACAATTGGGATATAAAATGAATAAATAAATTAATTAAAAAAGAGTGAAAAAGTCATGTATGATTTTACAGGTAAAAATGTTCAAACAATTCTGTAATGGTGTCAAATATGTGAAGCTATAATTACTATATTAGAACATAGCACTGGTTTATAAATATTCTATGAAGCAGCAACATGATGCATATATGAAACCAATAGAAACTGCAGGAAGTATGTAATGATAGAATTTTCTAATGGTAAATACTCTTCTGTAGAGGGGGCATATATGAAATCACAGATGTCTGAGTGCATACACAAAAAACACTTGATGAAATTTATACAAAATGTTTAATGTGATTACGGATATTATTATTATTATTATGGTTTTAGTATACAAAATTGGCTTGAACAATATTAGATTAAATATATTTTCTGAAGTATTTCATTTTATATATTAAATTATACATTATGTTAATAAAAATGTATGAAATATAAATATGCTGAAAATAAACTTTATGCTATATGTTTATATGTAATACCTATTGGAAATTTTAAAATTAAATATTTCTGAAAAAAGGATAAATATTTATCTTTTTAAATTTAATTTTATTTTTTATTATTAGTTACATTTTATTAACTGTGTATCCCAGCTGTATCCCGCTCCCTCATTCCCTCCCAATCCCACCCTTCCTCCCTCAACTCCTCCCTGCCCCTTTCCAAGTCCACTGATTGGGGAGGACCTCCTCCCTTTTCATCTGACCCTGTTTTATCAGGTATCATCAGGACTGGCTGCAAAGTCCTCCTCTGTGGCCTAGCAGGACTGCTCCTCCCTTTGGGGGTGGGGAGGTCAAAGAGCCTGCCATTGAGTTCCTGTCAGAAATAGTCCCTGTTCTCCTTACTATGGGAAACCAATTGGTTACTGAGCTACCACGGGCTACATCCCAGATGTCCATCAACGGAGGAATGGGTACAGAAATTGTGGTATTTTTACACAATGGAATACTACTCAGCAATCAAAAAGGAGGAAATCATGAAATTTGCAGGTAAATGGTGGGATCTAGAAAAGATCATTCTGAGTGAAGTATCCCAGAAGGAGAAAGACAAACATGGTATATACTCACTTATATAGACCTATAAGATATGATAAACAAAATGAAATCTATACACCTAAAGAAGATAAACAAGAAAGTGGACACAGGGTAAGATGATCAATCCTCACTTAGAAAGACAAATGGGATGTGCATTGGACTTAGGACAAGAACCTACCGAAGAGGGCCTCTGAAAGACTCTACCTAGCAGTGTGTCAAAGCAGATACTAAGACTCATAACCAAACCTTGGGCAGAGTGCAGGGAATCATATGAAAGAAGGGGAGTTAGTATGACATGGAAAGGACAGGAGCTCCACAAGGACCAAATATATCTGGGCACAGGGGTCTTTTTTGAGACTGACACTCTACCAAGGACCATGTATGGTTATAACCTAGAACCTCTGCTAGGATAAATATTTATAATGCAGTTAGAAATTATGTTTGTTTAGTAAAGTGGCAAATTTCAGTTCTCCTCCAAGATCCATGATTTCACTAGTGCCAGGTAATTGGCTAGTTTTCTAATACTAGGCATGGTGCATGTTGAGTGAGTCTCAAGTCCAATTAGTGACCAATATTGACATGCATACCTTCGATCATGATTTCTTATGGTTTGAGAAAAAAGAAACAATTCTGAGTGGGATTATTTTTCTGATTTCTTTCTCAGTATGTTGATTATTTGTATATAGGATGACTGCTGATTTTTTTAAAACATTAATTCTGTATCCTGCCACTCTACAAACTGTTTATCAACTCTAAGAGTTTTCTGGTTGTATCTTTAAGGTCTCTTATGGGTAGCAAATTGTTGGCAAATAAAGTTGGAATGATTTCTTTCTTTCCTATTTATATCCTTTAATTTCCTTCTATTGTCACATACTTCAAATATTAAATTGACTAAGTATTTATACAGAGGAAACCATTGTCGTCTTCCTAACTGACTTTAATGGAAATGTTAGCTACAACTTTCTTATATGCAACCATTGTTAGGTTCGTGTATGTTCTTTTCATTCATCAGTTTCTTCGGAGCTTTTATCATGAAATAATTTTAGTATTTATTAAAAGCCTTTTCTATATCTAGTGAGATAATCATGTAGTTTCTATCTTTGAGTCCATTTATGTGCTAAAATTACTTTTATTGATCTGCATATGTTGAGTGATCCCTGTGCCTCTGGAAAGAGTAGATCATTTCAGATGGAATTCATGCACTTTCATTTTCTCCCAAGAGTCCATTACAAATGGGTTGTAAGCACCACTAGTAGGAGGTTTGCTGAGTATGCAAAGGATATACACAATATTTCACCCTCTCTTAAAGAAGTTCCTTAAGGTTAAGGTTTGCTTCCTTCAGACTATAATAGTTAAGCTAATTATAGAGCTAAATCACAAGGTGGTTCAGTCTTCTGTGTAACTATCGTTTTTTTTTTTTTTTTTCCTTTTGAAAGTTTGACTAGGTAATCCAGGCCATTTTCATTCTGGAGATTGTCTTGGCTCTGTTTCTAAGTTCTAGGATTATAAGCACGCCCACCACGCTTGGCTTCTTTTGTCTTTTTTACTACTTATTTTTTTTTTTTTAAAGACAGAGTCTTGCTGTGTTGCCCAATCTGGCCTTGATCTCACTACGTAATCCAAGCTGGCCTCAAACTTATTTATCCCGTCTAGGTCTCCTGAGTACTGCAACAATAAGCAGGGATCACTGTGCCATGTTTGATATCCAAATGTTACTCTGGAAGTTAGTGTGGATACATATGGAAGCGGTTGTTTAAGTGTTTGGTACTCTCC
The DNA here is from genome assembly GCF_030254825.1 of Meriones unguiculatus. Taxonomy (NCBI): domain Eukaryota; kingdom Metazoa; phylum Chordata; class Mammalia; order Rodentia; family Muridae; genus Meriones; species Meriones unguiculatus. The sequence continues at coordinate 24,606,546 of NC_083369.1, forward strand.
ACTCCTCACATTCACTTTGATGTTTCCCATAGATTCTCTAACCTGTTTAGCATTCTGTAGGTAAGCCCATACCACTGTTGCATGCCCTCTCAGTGATCTTGATCTTGGCAGTCATAGGAGACAGTCTATATGTCTTTAACTATTGGGGATACAAATCAAAGACACAGCCTATCAAGGATACTAGAACTACCTAAAAGAAAACAAGAGTCAGTAGAATTGTGTTGGTGCCGATATTTTGATGAGGCACACTCTGATGTGCCATGGTCCCTGATATCACTAGGAAAACATATAATAATAAACTGTATTTATCAGTCATCATTGGCTTTCCTTCACAAATGTTTTTTTTTTTTCTACAGCCTTTAATATTAAATATGATCGTGTGCTTTGCTGTGGCTCATGAAAAAAGGAGCAGAATTGACCACAGGCTCTTCTGGGTGGAAACTCTGAGTCAAGGTATTCTTCTTCCATAGTACAACAAACAAAGAAAATAGATTGAGACAGAGGTCCTGTCGATTTTGAATTCAGGTGGTAATTATGCTCATAGCTTCAACAAACATGGACTGGACATGTAACAAGAAATAAACCTTTTGTCCGACCTAAGCACTAGTTTTGAGGCTTACTTGTTACCAAAACACTTCTTAACCTTTTTTGATGGATAGGCAACAATTCTTCTCAGAGATAAAACTTAATAAATCAGCACACATACAGATAACACTTTAAGATTTCAGCTTCCCTTGTTTTTCCCATTACCCACTAATCTCAACTCTGTGTAAAATTGAAAAGAGTAGGAAAATCAAACTTTGACTGAATCACTTGACTTCAGCATAGCAAATATGAGAAACCGCTTTCTCTTTTAATTAACTCCAGACTCTTGGCATTAATCCAAGCCAATTCAGAGTGTTACTCATAAAACTGGACCTAAAAGACATTGGGGAACATGAGAGGGTGGCAAGTAGTGAATGGCCTTCCATATATTTTTGAGGACACTGTCCCTTGAAATCAGCTAGAATTAATTACTCATAAAATATGCAGCTGGCAGCCAATATCTGTGATCTTTGTGCTTTAGCTCTTATTTTCTCTCTTTCAGTTTTTATTTTCTCTCTTTCAGCTCCACCCATATTTCTACTTTGACTTTGTCTCTTATTCTCTACTTTGTCCTTACTCTTTGGATTTGATAATTGCATGTATCTTGTTTGGGTTTTAGGACCACTGGCATTTGTTTATTGGCTCTTACCACTCCAGGACAGCATGGATAGCAGCCACAGCAACACCTTCCATAATTGACATCTCATTATGTGTCAGCCACTGGACTAAGCATTACCTAATTTTATTTAATTCTCACAAGAGTGCAGAGAACTAGATATTATTAAAATGTCCATCTTACAGATGAAAAACAAGGCAAGTAGAGATAAAGTCATCCCCAGGATTTTACATTCCTACCAGGCTCTGGTTCTTAGAACTTTACTGTTTCTCAGCCGTTGACTGGCTTTTTGAAGGAATCCACTGCAGTCTTCATAAAAGAGCAAATGAAGCAGCTACTTTGGGTAATCTTAATAATCAGAGCTGTCCTATGACTCTTGCCATTGACTTTTCTAGCCTTCTTGGACCAAAAGTCAAGAAAAAGGCTGGCTCATATCCTCAGTTACTACCCAAATATCATTCTGCAAAGGACTTCAGTCCAGGAAATCTCAAAGTTGTCTCTGCTAGCACCACCTCTGAGCTAACCAAATTGTATACCTTGAAAATCCCGAATTCTTTTCCTGAGCTTAAGCCTGTCAGTCAGCTTCCAAAACTATCTGGAAGGCATTTGAATCCTTTTTATTTGATTAGAGTATAGAGACTTGGCATTTATTTTGTTTTTATAAGCTTTTCCTATGATCTGAACAACCAAGGTGGATTTTCCACAGAGGTAACACATTTACTCTTTACTCTTGCATTAATTTTTTTAGGAAGCTAACTGCAATCAACATAAGCTCTGCAGGAGCTGGCAGGATGACACAGAGGGGAAGGGTGCTTGCTGCCAAGCCTGAGGATCTAATTTGATGAAAGACCTGTGTGGAAGAAGAGAACCAACTTCTATAGGTTGTCCTCTGACCTTTTACACACAGGCTGTGGCAAATATGAGGTCTACACACACACACACACACACACACACACACACACACACACGGTAAATGAATAAACAAATACGAAAACAAACCAGGGAATAAATAAACAAGCAAAGGAAAAGCTCCACAGGGTGAGAATAAGAATTCCACTGAACTTCATCTTTAGCTCGATAGTACAAAACTTGTCACTCTTCTTAGGTTCAATTACCAACACTACCAAAAAAAAAGGTCTACATCAAGACTGCCTGAGGCTTCCAGAAGACAGTAGGTAGTTCCCAACTTCAAGGATGAATCCCTTCGTGTTGCACATTATTTGCTTGTGGTTCCCTCTTTTTTGAGATATTGTGGCTCCAAAAACACAGGACATATATGACATATATGTGACATGGTAAGAGTTTGGTATCAGACAAATACTTACACAGTGAAGATAAGGTTAACCTCTTGCCAGTATAACTCTCAAACAGTCAAAGAATTATAGGAGAAAAGTACTACTCTACTAAAAGGCTTTGGCCAGCCTAGGATAGCTCAGAAATATCTCTGCTATTATGCTGCACTACCAAGCCACCCAGCTCCATTCTGAGAACCAGCATTAACTCTCAGGATTTCCAATGTCTATAAATCTAACTTTTTCCTCCTAAGGCAACAACATCCACATAGTTTATTAACCCAGAGAACCATAAAGACTACTGAAGTCTCACTGAGATCACCAGAACTCTTTCTACATAAGATGCATTTCTTGTGATCTATGTGGAGCCTGACCCCTCCTAGGGCCACAGGGCCACAGAGTATGGAAGTTCTCTCCATGGTGATATATTTAATCTCTTGTTCTAGTTCTATATTTTTATCTGTCAAATATTGCTGCTTTGTCAAGAAGGTCCCTCAGTTTCAGCTCTCAAGATCATGCATTTAATGGTTTGCAAAGTCCTCCCAGTACACATGAGACTATCACCCACCGCCGGCAAACCAGAGAAGTCAAAGAACTGGACCACAGAAGGCAGTCACTTGGTCTGCACACTGACCTACCTCTGCACTACAAAGCATATGTCTAAGAAGTCCTTGTCCCACACCACACCCTTGCCTTCTAATTGATTATATGTTCCTCTCATGCTTTCTCAATAACACAGAATACCCCTACAGTTACATATCACTCAGGAAAACCTAACTTGATATGGTACTGTGGGGAATTTCACTACATTTATGGCAACAGGTATTAAACACTGGCAGTGGGGCTTGTGGTATGCCAACAGCTTTAATAAATAGCCTTGAAGGATGCTCCCTTATAACACTGGATGAACTATGATTTTTTTTTGAGCTATTCCCGCAGCTGAGTATAACCTCTAGCCACAGGTTATACCTGCTACACTTTTGGAAATGATCACTTAGATAATGTGCAAAGAATCAGTTGGTAGTAATTCAAGATGGGGATCAAAGCAAACTTTTTCTAATTCTCTGAAAGGCTTATGATGCTGTGGAGGCTCACAGAAAAGCTCTGTTAATTCTTTTAATTTTAATTTTGTTTTGCTTTTTATTTTATTTTTTTTCATATGATATATTTTGATTACATTCTTGTCTTTCTCTCAGCTCCTCCCCACCTCCCTATCTACCCAATTTTACGTTTTCTCTCTATCTCAAACACACACACACACACACACACACACACACACACACACACACACAAGCAAACCAACCAAACCAAGAAAACAAAAATCAAAACAGACAAGCCCCAGTAACAAAAAATAGCCAAACAAAACAGAACATGCACAAAACAAACAAACATGGATGGAGTCCATTTTATGATGGCCAACTACTCCTGGGCATGGAACTGCCCTAGAGTGTGTTTGATATCTCTAGTGACACTATTGTAAACAAAACTGATTTCTCTTTTCTCAGGAGGCATCAATTGCAAATCACTTTTGTGGTTAGGGTGGGACTTGCTGTCCACTTCACCTTCTCAGTGCTGAGATCTTTGTCTGGTTTGTATCTGTGTAGGTCTTGTGTCCACTGAGACCCACAGAGAAACTTTGTTCATTCTTAAGAAACACAACCAAGAAGGGTAGTTTGGTGGAATGAAAATACTTATAGAATTGTAGGATCACTTAGCAATCTCAACATTCTTCAAAGTAGATAGAGCATTTTAGGAATGAGGACAATGTGAGTGGCATTTTTTTTTTAACTTCCCATTACTCATCTTGAAGTTTCTCCTATAGAGTTCTCTAGAAATAAAGCCTAAAGACCACATGGTTCACTCAAAATTGGAACTGATCCATTTTTATTGTCTCTTTCCACTGAATAAGAGCTCAGAGTACTAATGGTAGGCAAGTTGGGGAGTATGCTAAGAGAACACACAAGTAGGCTATCACGTTTGATGAGAGATTCATTCTGCCTTACGGTTAAGGTACACAATCCGTTCACATTGAGTACTCTTTTGCTATTTTTCATGTCATGCCTTTTCATTCTCTCTCTCTTTCTCTCTCTCTCTCTCTCTCTCTCTCTCTCTCTCTCTTTGTGACAGGATCTTTTTTTTATTTTTTTATCGGTTACATTTTATTAACTCTGTATCCCAGCCATGTCCCGATCCCTCATTCCCTCCCAGTCCCTCCCTCCCTCCCTCCCTCATCTCCACCGTGCCCCTTTCCAAGTCCACTGATAGGGGGGACCTCCTCCCCATTCATCTGATCCTGTTTTATCAGGTATCTTCAGGACTGGCTGCAAAGCCCTCCTCTGTGGACTAACAGGACTGCTCCTCCCTTCGGGGGTGGGGAGACCAAAGAGCCAGTCATTGAGTTCCTGTTAGAAATAGTCCTTGTTCCCCTCACTTTGGGAAACCAATTGGTTACTGAGCTACCACAGGCTACATCTGAGTGGAGGTTCTAGGTTATATCCATACATGGTCCTTGGTTGAATGTGACAGGATCTTTTTACGTAAACCAAGCTGACTTTGAACTCACTGCAGAGCTCATACTGGTCTCAAATCCAGAGTTCTTTCTGTTTTGCCTCCTGAGTACTAACTAGGATTACTGGTATGTACCACCATATCCAGCTCATTTTGCTATTTCTATATGCTTTATCTTTTCCCTATGTTCTTTCTCCACTACTTTTTCCATATTAAGTATATGTTTTCTAGTATATTAGGTTTCTTTGTTTTGTTAGTCAGTTTTTACAAAGATTTGTTTGCATGTATGTGTTTTTTGCTTATATGTATGTATGTATGTGTGTATGTATGTTTACCACACATGTGCCTGAAGCTCAAGGAGGTCAGCAAAATAAATGCTAACCAATAGGGATGAAGCTTCTAGGTGAGTGACAGCAGGATTTCTTCATGTTCTATGATTCCAATATGTGGTATCTTCAACAATAGAATCTTACAATCAAGTTCTGAAGGGCCACCAAGAGGAATGGCAGTAACTTGTAATACTTTGAGAGTCTATGAGACCCCATTGACCCAAACCCTCAAAATAAGCCATACCTGGCTCTGTTTTTTTTTTTTTTTTAATTTAATAGCCTATGGTATCTGAGAAAGGTATTGTCCCCTTGATCCCATTATAGGTTAAGATTAATGTGTGTGTGTGTGTATGACTTCCACATCATGTATCCCAATCCCACTCATTTCTGTCTCTCTGTATCCACCCTCTACCCTTGCAAGTCCCTCCACAAAAGAAAACACAAAATTTTAATAACAAACAAACAAACAAACAAATCATGCTGTGGAAGCTACAATGTGTCACACAGTGTACCCTTTTGTCCACACATCTTTACATGCAAATGTTCATAGTCTGGTTCAAGGCCTCTGGCTTCTGCTACACTATCAATATTGGATCCTCACTAGGACACCTTTCAAGTATCCTGTTGTTCCCCTGTGTCGTGGAGACCATGCTGCCTTGGATCTGCAGGAACTAGCAGTTGATGAGGTAGATGTTGGGGTGGGCCAACTCAGAGTCCTGGATTTGGTCCTGGGAAGTAGCTGAGCTAGTAAGCCTGAAAGCTCTTCAACACCCAAACCACTTGAGCTGGCTCTCCCAACACTTCTTCAGTAGCTTACCCAAGTGCAGCAGCCAGCAAGGGGCAGGGCCAGCTCTCCAGCTCTTATGCCCTCTGGCTGTTTAACCAGCACCCACCCCACCAGGGACAGCTCTACTCTGCTTTCCAGGGTAAGTTTAAGGCTGCTCTGCTGATGCCATACCCATTGAGGGGCAGGGGCAGGTCTGTGCAGCCCTTGGGCATCAACATGGCCCTAGGCAGCAGCCCAGACCAGGACATCCACATGGCCTTCGGTAGTAACATGGGTCATGGACATCAACAAAGATCCCTGCTGCCGAAAGCCATGAAACCAGGTATGGCACTCAGTGGCAGCAAAGGCCAGGAGTTCACCATGGCCTCAGGTAGCAGTGCAGGCTACTCACATCATGCTGTTCCTCCTCACCTTCAACTCTACAATTCCATGTCTGTTCATAGTACTCAAATCATTTTGCTTCTCTTTCTCTCCCACCTCCCCACCATATACTTGCACATATTAGTGGCTCTCATGGTGGTCAGGCCATGAAGTGGGTAGGCCGCTGGGTGTCTTCTGCCCACCTACACCTGGCTTGGCAGTGGGCAAGCCTCTATTTTATATTTTAAAAATATGTTTTAGGATACTTCTATAGTAATAAGTTCCCTATGGGCTTTTCAAGTAGTGATAGTTATTTCTTTAGCTTTAGCTTTTCTTTAGTGTTAGTTATTCCTACCCACACTCCATACTCCTTCTTCTACTCTGCCCTTTCATCACCTACCCTATTCAATGATTTCTGTCCCGTTATTCTGCTTTCCCTATTCCTACTACCTGTATCGTGCACCCTTCCCCTAAAACACTCCCCATGGTCCCTTACTAGTTTCCTGATTTTTCTGGTTACTTCAATTTAAGCACCCACATCTAAAGATTCAAAACTACTGGCCACATATGAGAAAGAATATTTGGAATTTGTAACTCCAGTTCCAGGGGATCTGACACCCTCTTCCGGGTTCTTCAGGCACTGCACATATGTGCTGCACTAACATACATGCAAGCAAAACATTCAGACACAGAACAATGCTTTTTAAAGCTACATGCATATATATAGGTAAGTGTAGCTCATACCCCTTATCAAAGAACCTTTTTTTTTCTTTTTCTTTTTCTTTTTTTTTTTTTTTTGCAACAGACTGATACTATTACAGAAAACCACAACTGGTCAAAATGCAAAGAACAAGTGATTGTGGGGTGCCCAGCCCCAATTGACACAGCTACAACACAATTCATTCACCAAAGGCTATGTGAACAGCACAAAAGATGAAAGATTGTAAGAGCCAGAAGACCATAAAGTTGGCTTTGAGATTTTTGTCTTCTAGAAATGACAGGAAACTTCACCTATGATACCTCAATAATATGGCTGTCTAAATAAGACCTGAACAATGACAGCAGCTGTTGCCAAACCAACATGCCTGGGAGAATTCTCACAAGGCTTTGTTTTCTTCAGTGATGAGTTACCTAATAGATTGGTCATCCCTGTAATCATACACAAATACAGGCAACACTAAACAGAATCAACAGGTTATAGTTATGTATTTATATCCATATATATGTAGCAAAAATAATTAAAGAAAAAGGGATCATAATTTGAGAGGAAACATGGTGTATATGAGAGGGGTTGGAAGGAAGAGAGAGGGGAGGAAATGAAAATTATTCTTTAAAACTTGCAAAAAACAAAAGTGAAATATTTTGAATAAAATATATAAAAGTAGAGGCGAGCCAGGAATGATAGCACAGAGCTTTAATCTCAGCATTTGATAGAAAAATAAAAGGTGGTTTCTTTTTATTTTTTTTATTAAAAATTAGATTTTTTTTCTGGCTATTACAAATAAAGCTGCTACAAACATGGTTGAGCAAATGTCCTCATTGTGTACTTGAGCCTCTTTTGGATATATGCCTAGGAGTGGTATGGCTGGGTCTTGAGGAAACGCTATTTCTAGTTGTCTGAGAAAGCGCCAGATTGATTTCCAGAGTGGTTGTACAAGTTTACATTCCCACCAGCAGTGGAGGAGGGTCTCCCTTCTCCACAACCTCTCCAGCATGTGTTGTCACTTGAGTTTTTGATCTTGGCCATTCTGATGGGTGTAAGGTGAAATCTCAGGGTCGTTTTGATTTGCATTTCCCTGATGGCTAATGAGGTTGAGCATTTCTTTAAGTGCTTCTCTGCCATTCTATATTCCTCTACAGAGAATTCTCTGTTTAGCTCTGTTCCCCATTTTTTAAGTGGATTAGTTGGTTTGCTGCTTTTCAGCTTCTTTAATTCTTAATATATACTGGATATTAGCCCTCTGTCAGATAAAGGGTTGGTTTGCTCAACCATGTTTGTAGCAGCTTTATTTGTAATAGCCAGAAGCTGGAAACAGCCCAGATGCCCCTCAACTGAAGAATGGATGCAGAAATTGTGGTACATCTACACAATGGAATATTAGTCATCAATGAAAAAATAAGGAAATCATGAACTTTGCAGGTAAATGGTGGGACCTAGAAAAGATCATCCTGAGTGAGTTGTCCCAGAAGCAGAAAGACACACATGGTATATACTCACTCATATAGACACATAATATGGGATAAACCTACTAAAATCTGTACATCTAAAGAAACTAAGCAAGAGAGAGGACCCTGACTAAAATGCTCAATCCCCATCCCGAAAGGCAAAGAGGATGGACATCAGAAGAAGAAGAAAATAGGAAACAAATTAGGAACCTGCCACAGAGGGCCTCTGAAAGGCTCTGCCCTGCAGACTATCAAAGCAGACACTGAGACTTAGGGCCAACTGTTGGACAGAGTGCAAAGAATATTATGTAAGAAGTGGGAAATAGTAAGATCTCGAGAGGACAGGAGCCCCACAGGAGAGCAACAGAACCAGAAAATTTGAACACAGGAGTCTTCCCAGAGACTCATACTCCAACCATGTACCATGCATGGAAATAACCTAGAACCCCTGCACAGATGTAGTCCATGGCAGTGTAGTGTCCAATTGGGTTACATAGTAACGGGAACAGGGACTGCCTCTGACATAAACTGATTGGCTTGTTCTTTGATCACCTCCCCCTGAGGGGGGAACAGCCTTACCAGGCCACAGAAGATGACAATGCAGCCACTTCTGTTGAAAACTGATAGACTAAGATCAGAAGGAAGGAGAAGAGGACCTCCCCTATCAGTGGACTTGGGGAGGGGCATGCGTGAAGAATGGGGAGGAAGGGTGAGATTGGGAGGGGACTCGGAGGGGTTTATGGGGGGATACAAATTGAATAAAGTGTAATTAATAAACGTTAAAAAATAAATTTTTTCAATTGTTCTGATGGAGCTTTTTCCTCCCCCAACTCCCCCCTACTTACCACTCACCCACCCACCCACCCAAATCCACACCTTTCCCTTCTGTTTCACTAGAATAAAAAGGCATCTTTAATAATAAATAAATAAATAAGAACAAGCCAGAATAATACAAAAGAAACAAACAAGAAAAGAGCCAAAGAAAAAGTACTAGAAACACATGCAGATGTTGATATGTCAGACACAGAAAATTAATAAAAACAAAATTGGACACCATAATATAAAAGCAAAAGATTTGTAAGATTCAAAATAATGCCCAGACAAAGCATTATGAGACATAAAAATAAAAAACCCTCCAAAAATACCATTGAGTTTGTTTTGTGTTGACAATCTGCTGCTGGACATGAGGCCCGCTCTTAAGTGTGGTTTGTGTACTCAATAAGATTCTGATGGAGAAGACAAAATTTCCCCTTGCAAGCAGTTCTCAGTTGGAGACAGCTTCTGGGTTCGGGATAGAGGCTTGTGTCCACTTCCCTTCTGAGCAGTGGATTCCATTTGACTTAAACTTCAGGACCTGGGTATGCTGCCAGTCTCTGAGAGTTCATACATGTGTCAGCTCTGTTGTGTCTAGAAGGCCTTGTCTCCTTGGTATTTTCCATCCTCTATGGCTTTTCCACTCTCTCTGCCTCCTCTTCTGTAGGGTTCTCTCAACCCTGAGGATAAGGATTTGATGGAGACAACCTATTTAGGACTGAGTGTCCCCGGGTCTCTCACAAGCCTAGCCGTGGGTCTCTATTTATTCCCATCTGCTGCAAGAGGAAGCTTCTCTGAGGAAGTTGGATCTCTGTGAGTTCCAGAACAACCTGGTCTATAGAATGAGTTTCAGGCCAGCCAGGGTTACTTACTGAAACCCTGTCTCAAAAACTAACTACTTGGGGCTAGGCAATGGCTCAGCAAGTAAAAGTGTTTGCTCCTTAAACATGGTGGAAGGTAAGAACCCCTTCCCTCAAATTTTGTGCCAAGGGATGTGTGTGTGTGTGTGTGTGTGTATGTGTGCACATATACACACATACACTCACACAAATAAAATAAATGAGTGTAGTTTAATTTTTTTAAAGTAAAAGAGAAATAAAGGCTTTCTCTGGCCAAAAAAAGTAATATCTGATGTATTACCAGTAGACTTGCCTTGAAAAAAGTTCAAAGTTCTTCAGTAAAAAACTAAATAAGATCAGAAGCTAAGGAGTTATACAAAGAAAGAATAAATGAAACATAGTCTTTTACTTTTCTTCTTAGTTGATCTGATACTTATGTCTTCAAAGGTAATAATAACAGCAATGTATTGGTTGGTTGTAGTTTATAGATAAGTAGAATGAATAGCAGTAGTGATATAAGGGTGAGAGTCAATGGTTAAAAATATTGTTATAATGTTCTACTAGTGAAATGGTATTGAAATGATTGGCCACATATTTATAGTGCAGACTCTAATGCAAATAATAACCTTTCCAAAAACAAAAACCCAGTGAGTAATTGATCTACTCACGGGAGAGAGAAATGGGATCTTATACATTTTCCAATTACAATATGAAAACCTGGTCAGGTATGACAGCACATATGTTTAATTCCAGCACTCAGAAGGCAGAGGCAGAAAGACCTTTGTAAGGTCTAGGTCAGTGTGGTCTACAAAGTGAAACATGTGTGTGTGTGTGTGTGTGTGTGTGAGAGAGAGAGAGAGAGAGAGAGAGAGAGAGAGAGAGAGAGAGAGAGAGAGGGAGAGAGAATATATACACGAAACTTATATACCTAATACTATACAATTAATCTCTTTAAATGTAAATGTTTAAAATAAACTAAAAAACTGATATAGTTGATAAAAACACAGTTCTCACATATGAAATTCTCAAAAAAAACTAAATAAAGACACAAGAAGAACCAAGGCATTTGAAATTGGCTAACCTATCACCCCTGGAGAAAATTGACTCTCTCTTTCTCTGCAGCCATCCACTGCCTGGAGCGGGTGCCTTGTAAGATTTTCCCCATCTGTGTTGGCATGCCAACTGGTGTAATCATTATGCACTATGAAGCTCCCAAAAACTTAAAAAAAAAGAAAGAATTCCTTAAAAATACACAACTCTGTTTCTTTTTACAAAAAATTACCATAAATATAAAGCCAGATAGAATAGAAAGGCTAGAGAAAGATATGCCATGTTAACACTAAGAAAAAGAAGAATGAAGTAGCTTAATTATTTCAGGTAAAGCATATGTCAGAGATAAAGGGACAGAGCATAGACAGTGCTTAGAGAGAAACTCACAGCTCTCCTAGGAAATCCTATTTATTTACTTACCTACTAATTTGTGTGTTTGTTTCTTTATTTTCTTGTTTGTCTTCCTTCCAGAAGGTTTATCTTCTAGGTTCTTTCATTGGTCGATTTATTGGAGGGGAGGGTGAGTCTTGAGGGGATGCCTGTGCTGACTTGCAAGTGTGAAAAATAACAGTTTTCAGCAGTCAGTTTTTCCCTTCCACCTTGTGGAGTCAGAATCTCTTTTGTTTCTGCTACTGGGAGCTTTGCTCCAAGGCAGCCGGCCTGTCTGGTGAGTATCTTGTCTCTACCTCCTGTCTTGCTGAAGTTTGGGGATTACAGATTCATGCTATTGAATCCAGTTTTTCACGTGGGCTCCATGGTTGTTAGGGTTGCATGGATAGATCTTTTGTCCCCTGTGCCATCTCCCTGGCCCTCAATTTTTCTTAAATGTACATACATTCTATTCTGTTCTTCTAGACAACCCTGCCTAATATACTATCCTTTCAATAAAAGGCACTGGAATACCTACCATGTCTAAAAACCTCAAATCAAACAAAAACCTAACCAAAACCAACCAACCAAAAACAAAACAAAACCAAAACCCTACTACCAACAGCAACATCCTTACTCCAAATATCACATCTTACAGAAAAAGTAATTCAAAATAGAGCACAGAACTAAATGTGAAGTTTTAAGTTATACATTTTTTAGAAGAAAACCTGGGGGAAATACGGGAATATGGTTTAGATGCACTTGTAGTGCGAACATGAGGATCTAAGTTCAAATCCCCAGCTCCCATGAAAAAAATCCCAGTGTGGCAGTGTATCTACAACCCGAGTGCTGGGGGATGCAGAAACAGATGGGTCCTCAGAGCTCACTCAGCCAGTCTAGGTAATTCATTAGTTCTGGGTCCAGTGAGAGACCCTGTCTCAAAAAACATGATGGAGAGCAATAAAGGAAGATACTTTAAGTCCAATTCTGGTCTCCATAGGCACACAAACCTGAACACACACACACACACACACACACACACACACACACACACACCATGCACCATACACCACAGGGGAAAATATTTATAAGTTGCAATTAAAGATTTTTTTAAGGCATTGCACCAAAATAGTAAATGAAACATAAATGGAAAATATTAAAATTTTTATCATAATTAAAAACTTTTACAAGACATTGTTAAAATAATGAAAAGGCAAACTTTTAATTAAGGAAAAATTATGAACCACATATTTAACGAAGTTCTATATCTAGAAAACTGAATAGTAAGAAAATGGCTTAATCAAAAGTGTTCAAATTTTTTCATAAACATTTGAAAGACAAATAGATACACAAGTAATAGTCAAAAATTTATAGAGAAACACAAATTAACCTTTTTGTGAAATATACTGATAATACAATATGCTGACAAGGATGTAGAGGCTGAAACATACATTGTTGGATTCTGAGAATCCAGATAAAATTCTTATCTTTGCTCCTCTGTACAAAGACCACTTTTGGAAGCTTTCTGGCTTTTCAAAAATTGAGTTATCTTTGGCTTTTTCAGGTTTTAGTATAATATAGTTTGGTCCAAGATTTCTTACATTTACTCTGTTTCTTACTGTCTGAGATTCATAGATCTGTAATTTGGTGTCTAACATTAATTTGGAGAAATTGTCATTTGCTATTGTGTTCAATTCTGCTCCTTTCCTTCTGTGCCTTTATTTTGCTTTGGGTATTTCTGCTTTGAATATGTTGTTTCGCTTGTATCTGTCTCATGCTTTTTGGATATTGTGTTATGTTTGTTTGTTTCAGTCTTTCTTACACTTGCTCTTCAGTTTTTGGGTGTTTTATTGTCATGAGCTCAACTCAGAGACACCCCCCCCCACACACACACCTGATGATTAGCCCATCAAAATCATTCTTTATTTGAGTCCCAGTGTTTTTTTTTTTAATTATTTATTTATTGTGTATATAGTGTTCTGCCTGCACATACACCTGCATACCAGAAGAGGGCACCGGACCTCATTATAGATGGTTGTGAGCCACCATGTGGTTGCTGGGAATTGAACTCAGGACCTCTGGAAGAACAGCTAGTGCTCTTACCCTCTGAGCCATCTCTCCAGCCTCATCCTTCTATGAGTCCCAGTGTTTTTGATCTCTAGCTTTATTTTTTAATTATCTCTTAGAGCACCCTCCTCTTTTGCTTATGTTATCCATCTGCCTTGCATTGCTGTGTGCTTTGTCTGTTGGTGTCCTTAGCATATTAGTTATGGAGTCTTAAAAGTCTTTGTCTGAAAAGCCTTTTCTACCCTATCTGAGTCTCATTTTGATGCTTCTTGGCTTCTTCAGACTATAGTTCTGACTTTTATTATGCCTCATGGGTTTTGTTGTTGTTGGAAAGTGGACGTGATGTACTAACTACAAGAACTGTAGCAGGGAGGCCTTTAGTGATACAGTGGCAAAGTGCTGGGGGGAAGAAAGATTTTACAGTTTTGTGTTTAGCTCTTGAGACTCTGGATGAGCCTGTGGCCCTGGTCTGCGAACTTAAAGATGCTCATGGCTTCTCCCTGCCCTGAGTGGGTCAGAATAATAGAAGAGGCTAGGTTGGGTATTTCCTTCTTCTGGGTAGGTTATGATTTGAAAAATTCCCAGCAGATTAGACTCATAACAGTTTCTCCTGAGGGCAACTCTTGTTAAGAACAGAGTGTATTTGAAACTGGTTAATCTCCTATCCTTGCTGAAAGCACAATGGGAGTATCCTTTGAGAGCTTCCAAGAGCTCCTGTTGCTATAGTTCACAAGAATTATGAAGGCCCTTATAGAAATGTTAACTCTCATATCCATTCAGAGACACCAGCAATTCATCAAGTGCGGGGCAGATTTTCCCAGTCTCTCACTGGCCCTGGTGGTGTTTTCTATTGGCAGGGCTTTTCTCTGGAATATTATGGTTTCTATATACCCCTTTCCATTTTTCCAATGGTTGCCCTGCAAACTTACTACTCTCAGATCGAAGAAGAGTTGCTGATTCCCACATCCCTTGCACAGCCTTTTCTTTTTTAGGATGGAATGGCAACCTCTATGCTCTTTGAACACTAGACTGGAAGTTCTGTGTGTTCATTTAGAAGATGAAAAATTTTAAAGAAAAAAATTCTCAGAAACAACAGAGAAGGCCCAGAGGCCTTTTGAAATGCTGGCATGAGTCAGATTTGTTCCAAAACCCAGGTTATAGACCTGCACAGAGACTGTAAAAGTCCCAATCCTGTCTGTATCTCCCTCATAGTTTAGAAGGTACCACCCATGTGTTGGGGGCATTTTGTCTAGGATCAACAAAATCAGTGGCTACCAAAGTATCAATACTATTTTGAAAAATAAATTTATGCCCTATCTGAAGAATTTCTAATTAAGGAAATTTTCGTAAGGTTAGAACTACTGGTCTGATTTTATATTTTTTATTTGACCTTTCATTTGCTTTTTTATTTTCAGCCATTTGGATGTCTAGCAAGGTTTAAGAGATAGCTACTGCAAATTTCATGATTTCCTTGTTTTTAATAGCCGAGTAGTATTCCATTGTGTAGATGTACCACAAGTTCTGTATTCATTCCTCCGTTGAGGGATATCTGCATTGTTTCCAGATTCTGGCTATTACAAATAAAGCTGCTAAGAACATAGTTGAGCAAATGTTCTTATTGAATGGTAGGGCATATTTGGGTATATGCCCAGGAGTGGTATAGCTGGATCTTGGAGTATTGATATTCCCAGTTTTCTGAGAAAGCGCCAGATTGATTTTCAAAGTGGTTGTACAAATTTGCACTCCCACCAGCAATGGAGGAGGGTTCTCTTTTCTCCACACCCTCTCCAGCATGTGTTGTCACTTGAGTGTTTTATCTAAGCAAATGGATGGAACTAGAAGAGATCATCCTGAGTGAGGTAAACCAGAAACAGGAAGACAGGCATGGTATACCCTCACTTACAAGTGAATATTAGTCGTAGAATATAAGAGAGCCTTCTACAGAGCTAAAGAAGCTAAACACTAAGGAGGACTCTAGGGAGGATGCTTAAATTTCATTCAAAATGGCAAACAGGATAGACACCAGAAGTGGAGAAAGAGAGGAAACAGGATGGGAGCCTACTATAGAGGGTCCTCTGACAATATCCACCCAACAGGGGATGGAAGCAGATGCTAATACTCATGGCCAAATTTTGGTCAGAGTACAGGGAGTCTTATGGAAGAAGAAAAGGGAGGGATTAGAGGGAGGAGACAGGAGCCCCAAACGGAGACCAACAAAGCTGAAGGCCCTGTGCCCAGGGGAATCCTGCAGAGACTGATGCACCAGTCAAGGACCATGCATGGAGAGGACCTAGACCCCTGCTCAGATGTGACCAATTGGCAGTTCAGTCTCCATGTGGATCTCCTAGCAAGTAGAGCAGGGGCTGCCTCTGTCATGAACTCGGTTGACTGATTTTTGATCAATTGCCCCTGGTGATGCGGCCTTGCCAGGAGTTGGAGGAAGAGGATCCAGGCAATCCTGATGAGACATAAAAAGCTATGGGCAGATAGCAATGGTGGAGAATCTGCTCCCCTTTCAGTGGACTAGGGGAATGGGGATGGGGGAAGTGGGAGGTAGGGTGGGACTGGGGGGAGTTGAGGGAGTTGAGGGAGGGGTTTCAATAAGGAGATATAGTGAATGAATTGTGAAGAAAAAAATGTAATTTAATTCTTAAAAAGTAAAAAATAAAACAAAAACAATGTTTCCAACATAAAAAAAGCCAACTTAATTGGATTCAATTTCAAACAGCCAATATGCATTTCTTTCCTGTGACCTGCAGATGGCGCTGCTGTAGTATTCCAGTATAACTGAACAATAGCTTCGGAAAACCAACCAGGATTAAAGAAGAAATAACATAAAGTCAGGGCCCCAGATCCAGTCAGTAGAAAAGATCACAAAATTCAGGTGACATAAAAAGAGTCGTTTGTTCCTTCTAGTAGCCCTAAATGGATCTGAAATGGGTCTTCCACCCTTCTAGTTTCAGTGACATGGCTAGCCAACATGTCAAAGGCAGCATAGCACATCCTGAAACATTGCTCCAAACACATTGCCTTTACCCACTGGAAATATCCTATCATTTGAGACTGTCTCTCTCCCCTTTTACAGAGAGTCAGCTCCTGAGTAGAAGAATTTGAAAACTTGAACTTCCACTGTCGCTTTTTTGTATTTGCCGACCAAGAGCCTGTACTCGTGAATCAAAGTGATTCTACTCCTTTTTCATGGATGAACAGCTAATACCCAGGGGCTGGCTGAAGTTCCGAAACAGGATTAGAATTTTCATCACCTATTTTGCAATCTTAGTTTTTAATAATTTCTCTTGAGAAAAGGTCTCATGTAGCCCAGGCTGGCCTTGAACTTCCTATGTAGTCAGAGGATGACCTTAAACTCCTGATCCTCCTGCCTACATCTCCAAGTGCTGACACTGCAAGAGTGTGCCACCACACCCAGCTCATCCTCTGCTCATAAAGTGCCTCCCAAATAGATGAGAATTTCCTTAGCAAAGTGAATCACTTGGCCACAGGCCTGGCTTAAAGATATTGTTGGCAGCATGCATCACAGATGAAGTTCAGGATCTCAATTGTTCCAGAAGATACATTTCTGGGTCTCAAGATATATATTTCTAAGGTCAAACATGTACATAGCTAGAGAATAGTGGTTTGGCTCACTTAGCATCGTGCTCCATGGTTCTCTCAGAAGCAAATGTCCTTCAGTAAAGCAGAGCATCCCCACCTGTGTGACACCACACAGACAGCACAGCACGGACATTAGTCTTCTTTGTTTCAAGTGTCTGAGCAGAACCTGAGGCTGTAACAAACAACAAAAACCACACAAAAAAATTATATAGCCCATCATGTACTGTTTGACTCAGAAAAGAGCTCAGGGTCTAGCCTGACAACTTTTACTGCCTACATTTTCATTTGTCCAGTCCCTTAGTGTCCAGTGGTGCTGCATCTAAATGAAAGTTATCATATTTAGAGGAAGGGAAGTGGCAGTAAAGGCTCACAGCATGAAAATCTCTTGCTAGGCTTCAGAAATAATAGTAAGTAAGCCAGCGTACCTGGAGTTAACAAGCAAAAGAGGAAGAGAGTGGTGGACAGGCTAGGTAAGAAATGGCTTTGGCTAGGCAGAGTTTATCTGATGAGGCAGTCTTTGAACAGCTAGCTAGATACAAGCATTGCCATTAAAGGGAACAGTCAGTCAGGGCAGAGGCCCTGTGGTGGCAGCATGCTTGGACTTTCTGAGGAATAGCTAATGGCGTTAGTACGGCTGGAAGAGAGCAAAAAGAGCAGGGATGATATAGTAAGGAAGACAGAGAGACACGGTGAAGGGAAGATGCTATAGCACCTTGGCGTAAGCTTAAATGTGTCCTCTCTGCATCATGTACTGAATATGTAATCCCCATACAATAGTGTTGATGGGTTTGGCCCCCTTTCTTTCCTCCCATCTTTGTGTTTCTCTCACGTTTACTCCCTGTGTACTTGCTCCTTCTGGCCTTGGGATGCTTTCTGCCACATTATGAGGCAGTAAGAAATCCTGCAATATCAGACTTTCCCAGCCTCCAAATGATGTCAACCAAATGAATATCTATTTTTAATATAAATGACCCAGTCTGTGCTATTTGATTCCGGCAACAAGAAAAAATGGACAAGACTATCTCGATGGTATATACTTTATTGATATACGGGACATTATGTGGAGGATTTTAGAAAGGTTGAAGCTGTAGTTCAGTGGCAGAGCCTTTGCTTACGCTACACAAGACCCTGGCTTCAATCTCCAACCCCACAGAAGAAAAGGAATCATTTGAAAAAAGGAAGGATATGGCTTGACTTGTGCTTTTGATATGGCTTTTTTGGCCACTGCATGAGGCTGCAGAGGTGAACAGATTCCCTGTACCTCTGATCTTTACACAACCTGCAAGGCGGGATATACACAGATACATCAGTCAGAGGAATGTGTTTACTTGGATCACAACACCCCCTGTTTACTTGGATCACCACCCTTCCATGGCTTCCCATCACATCCAGTCCACCCTAGTGCCACTGCCTGTAAGATCGGTGCCTGCCTTTGTTCTCATCACTTCCCATTCCTTCCAGCTATGCCAGGCCCACTGAGTTGCCTTCCCGGTGGCTCTTCCCTCCACACTCACCAGGCTTATTTCTGATTCAAGTCCTTTGCACTTTTCCTTTCCTGAAATCATTCTCTCCAATGTCCTATCGTGACTCAAGGCCCAGGTGAATATCATCTGCGGTGGAAAAGGACCTCCTGACCCTTTGCCCCAGAGCAGCTCTGGAGCCCACCCACTGTGCTCCTTCTCACTCTTCTCTTTGTAATTGTCTCACTTATTTACATAATTTAAAGTCATCCTAGAATGTGAGCTCCAGAAGACAGGAGCTCAGTATTGTATTCCCAAGAGCCTGAGAGTTTTGGCTCATCAATGTCATTGAATGGACAAAGGCACAGAAATCAAGCCATTGCTCTTGAGTTTTCTAGCCATAGGAAAACAGGCTAGTCTTTCTGAAAGAGATTGTGCAAAAAGTAAAGGAATCTGAAAGTACAGCAAAGGAAAAACATGTAAAAAAAAATATATGGTTAAGCTTTCCAACAAATCATGGTCCAATGAAAACTTGATTGATCCTGTATCCACATAAAAACCACACTAGTCTCACACTCAATGGGGAGACTGAATACTTCTTACTAGGATGAAGAACAAGATGCAGAGACTGCTCAGGCTAATACTATTCAACCCTGAACTGAACATATTTTTTAATTTTAATTTTATTTTATTAATTAAACTTTATTCACTTTGTATCCCCCTCATAAGCCCCTCCCTCTTCCCCTCCTAATCCTACCCTCCCTCCCCCTTCTTCACGCATGCCCCTCTCCAAGTCCACTGATAGGGGAGGTCCTCCTCTCCTTCCTTCTGATCTTAGTCTATCAGGACTCATCAGGAGTGGCTGCATTGTCATCCTCTGTGGCCTGGAAAGGCTGCTCCCCCCTCAGGGGGAGGTGATCAAAGAGCAGGCCAATCAGATTATGTCAGAGGCAGTCCCTCTTCCCATTACTATGGAACCCACTTGGACACTGAACTGTCATGGGCTACATCTGTACAGGGGTTCTAGGTTATTTCCATGCCTGGTACTTGGTTGGAGTATGAGTCTCTGGAAATACCCCTGTGTTCAAACATTTTAACCAGGATAGTTAGGTAAGAAAATAGAAGAAAAGGCCTCCAGATTAGAATGAAAAATAAAAATAAAAACCAGCTCTGTGTGCAGAAAACATGATCTTATATCTCAACCCCCCCAAAAAAACCCCACTGAAATAAATGCTTCTAAAACCAAAGCTGGAGGTCAGCAATGTTGCAGGAAGCTTGTAGGGCATCAGGGCTAGAAGAACGGATTTCCTGCACATCCAGAGTTGCTGGAGCAACTTTGCATGCTGTAAGCTACCATCTCTGTGGAATAAAATAGTCCAGACACACAAAGACTCATTCTGTCTTTCTGTAAGCAGTTTTCCAGCTCTAGCCTCATCTCCCTTTGTGAAAAGGTTGAAGGATTATATTCTCATATCCTGTGTGCCTTGTGAACTGTGCCAGCCAAGCCAGTCTGCAGCCAGAGCGTAGTTATCTCAGGATAAGGAATTGTATTCTATAAAGCATCATTCTTTAAGCTTTTGTATTCTCTCTCCCTCTGCCTCCCTCTCTAGCTTTGTTTTTCACTTGGTTTCCTAGCAAATTTCCTTTTGAGAAATTCCAATATTGTCTCATCCTAACCAAGGGGAATAGGACTTGTCTACAAGTTGGTCGCTGTAGGGCTAGCTTAGAGGTCAGGGGTCCCTTGAGGCTAGGTGTGGGGGTGACTGCAGCCAGCACAGCTGGAGATGCAAAGAAGGGTTGAAGCTGTACAGATTTGTGTTTTGGACGATGGTGTAAGATACTGGAATGATAGGCTTTTGGCTAAGGATCGAGTGCATCTCACTAGGGAAGAATGTGGTTGCTTGGAGACTTGCCGATCTAATAGAGATGACTTTAACTCGGTGGGGGGGGCATGCTCATATCACACTGTAAGGCCAGATACTATAGACAACAGCAGGCATGTCAGCCACAGAAGAATAACAGAGAGACACCCAATGATTTGCAGGAGAAAATGACTGAGAAGGAAATTGGGTACAGTGCTTCCAGCTTTGATTGTCAATATGCCAGTGTGAAGGGTGAGAGCAGAAAACAAAGCAAATTGAGATTGTTTTCAAACACAAAGAGGTAAAGAAAAATCAAAGCTATCACCAAGACTCAGGAATAAGGAGTCCACAACTCAAATATACTCACCATCTGATAGAATGACTTGATTTCCCACCCACAGGATGGAGTTCATTGTACTTACATGCACCAACTTTGTGGCATCCTGAGAGTAAGATTAGGAACACAGAATCAGAAAGAGTATGGAGGAAATGAAAGTGAAGTCCAATGACTGGAAAATCTTCCCGTGGTAGTGCCTTTGCCCCCCCACACACACACACATAGTGGGCAGATGAGGGAAGAAGTCAGACAGGGCTTCTCATACTGCTCTCACACCGCTGCTGCTGAGAGCAGAGAGATAATAAATACAGGAACTAAACTCAAGCAAAATGCCCCCAGTTCACTAAAAAGGTCCACCGAGAAAGTGCAAGTGGTCGCACTGCAAAGGAGGGGGTACTTTGAAAGCTTGGGTGGTCTGAGGTCACCTCACAGCAAAAGGGGGCTGTTGAACTGAATGAAGAACAGAGTGAGGGAGTAAACCAAACCACGTCAACAGAGGGAAGAACCCAGAAACAAACAAACAAACAAACAAACAAAAAAAACAGCAAAGGACCCAAGGGCAAACCAGGCAATAGGCTCAGCTTTCTCCTGCCAGAAATAGGCAGGAGTTTAGGTAGCTTATTGTGGGATGTGGGGACTCTGGAAAGGCAGCAAGGAAGTCACAAAGGGAAGAAAAGGTGGCCAGGAACATGTATGTTAATAAGCCATCCATGTAATGTGGGAATTCCTGGGAAACAGAGCAAGATGTGTTTCAGAATTATCCTATCTTTCCAGGACCACACATTCTCCATGGATAAAGTAACCTTCCATGTTTCCGGAAAAAGCAGCTGAAATTCAGCAAGAATGCTCTGAAGTAACAAATGGAAGTACTAACAACGTCTGCTGTTGTAACAACACAGCCTGGAACAGAGTCAGAAAAAAAAAGTCTATATGGAGGGTTGAGCAGGATTGAGATCTCCTCCAGCCAAGACCAGCTACAAGCAGAGGAATTTGAGTGATCCTGCACAGTGTTTGTCTTTGTATTTGTTTGCTTTATTTCATGATCGTTTTTAAAGGTCAAAAAGAAAATCAGATGAGTTCATATATTGTCTTAAATTTCTAGTTCTCTAAAAAAAGGAACCCTCAACTCCAATAGTAGTGGATTGTTCTTGGGTAAGAAGACAATGGAATAGATGCCCCATTTGGGAAGGTCTTGTGCTCCCCAGTTAAGGAGTCTTTATTGAGACTGTAGTAAGTGATGTGGGATGCTAAAGTGAGTTAAGGTGGAGAGCAAGCCTGGAGCATCCCCAAACAGACAGAGCATGCTAGGTCATTAGACAGTCTCTAACCTTGCAAACACAAGCAAAAGCTTAACCTGACCTCTGTCTTATAAATGTCTATTTTAGAGAAAAACAGACATCAAATGACCAGGCAGAAACAGCCAATATACTTTTAGGCTGGAGTATGAGTGCTCCAACTAGATAAATGAAATGAGGCAAGTGAATAATTGTAACCATCGAGTGTTTTTTTCTTGGCTTCTTCTGTATCCATCCTAAACAAAAACCTTTCTTTTCTTCCATCTGCAGAAACAGCTCCTGGAACCATTTCTGGGTTTATCTGGAGCCACATAAATCACGAAGCCTGTTTTATTAAAGTAAATGTGTCTTGAACCTCATTTTCCCCTTTGCAATTGTGGGAATGGGATCTTCCAGCCTAGTAGTAGGTAAGCAGTCTACGACTAAGTGACAGTCCAATGATTCGTCTGCTTTTTAACAGGACTCATGGCCCCATTCTAAGCACACAAGCAAGGATGGATAAAATCGGTTACGTCCCTGTACAGAAAGAGACATAAGAACTTTGTGGCAGTGACTTGGCTACAAACGGAACCTTTAGAAATGGATTCCAGTGTGGATGAAAGGCAGTGAAGGAATTCGGTATGTAGTTTTCAGGGGGTAGGACAGGCAGGATGATATAAGAGGGGTGGACAATGATGCATTTTAGCAGGACAGCTAGATTTCTACCTTTAGAAGATATGTAATTATTCCACTAATGGATTGAAATGGGAAAGACTGGAGAATTAATTAATGGTTGGGTTGGTTGCGAACATGTTCTGTTTTGAACATAATATATATTTGAGATGTCTACTAGACATGCTAGTGGAGATGTGAAACAGAATCCATAAGATATCTCTTAGATGTGGTCCAGTCAGAAGTTCAAGTGAGAATGTGGGCTGGGTGGCTGAGGAGATGGGGATCTGAAAATTATCAGACTATAGCAATGGTGCTAATATATATATATGGCAATATTGTCTGTGAGATGCTCAGGCAATAGCTTATTATTCCTACAAAACACCTATAAATTCTGAACAAAAGATGACATTTCTTTTAAAACATATTACTAAGCTCAAAAGGAGATAAGCAAGATTCAGGAGACCAAACAATGTGAGTTGAAGAAGTTAAGGCTGCAGCTGCTTTACTTGTGACCTGAAAGCAAACAGGGAATACTGACTTAGTAGAGTTTGAAGGTCTGAGCTTTGTCTATTTTTCATCTTTTCAAGTTTTTAAGGATGGAGGAAAGCCGCAAACAAATATCACATTTATCATTAAACAAACATGCAATTGTGACTGTTGGATATACTTTAAGGTCACCTCTACGACAACTGACTGCTTTTAGTTTTAGCATCTTTTAAGGTATAGTTACTATACAAACCCTGCATATATTTAATAATATACACAATATGATCCATTTGATGTATTCACAGACCCACAAAGCTATCTCTTTATCATCTGATAAATCATCATTGATATAAATACTTAGTGTGAGATCTATTTTTTTCATTGAAAAGCAGTTTATTTGTGGTGGTGTTTCACTGTATTATCCAAGCTGGGTTTGAATTGCTGTTCCTTCTGATTCTTCCACCCCAAAAACTCCTAACCAAATTATTGGTCCACTGTACAGCATTGTTAACCATAGCCACTATGCTGTACAAATCTCCTGAGCTAATATATCCCCCTAAAAGTTTACAGCAATTGATCAACTTTCTACTCCTTTCTATTCTCACACTGTTTTAGCCTCTGTTTCTATGAGTTTGACCCATAGGAGTTTGTCTACCAAATGGCCAACCTTTGGACAGAGTGCAGGGAATCTTATGAAAGAAGTGGGAAATAGTAAGAGCTGGAGAGGACAGAAGCTCCACAAGGACAACAGAACAAAAAAGTCTTGGCACAGGGGTCTTTTCTGAGAATGATACTCCAACCAAGGACCATTCATGGAGATAACCTAGAACCCCTGTACAGATGTAGCCCAGGGCAGTTCAATCTCCAAGTGGGTTCCATAGTAATGGGAATAGGGACTGTCTCTGACATGAACTAATTGGTCTGCTCTTTGATCATCTTCCCCTGAGGGGGGAGCAGCCTTTCCAGGCCACAGAGGAAGACAATGCAGCCACTCCTGATGAGACCTAATAGACTAGGAGGAGAAGGAAAGAAAGGAAAACCTCCCCTATCAGTGGACTTGGGGAGGGGCATGAGTGGAGAAGAGAGAGGGAGAGAGGGGTTAGGAGGGGAGGCAGGAGGGAGCTACAGGGGGGATACAAAGTGAATAAAGTGTAATTAATAAAAATAAAAAATTAAAAACATAAGTTAGTCTACATAGGATCATGTAATCTTTTTCTTCTCTGATTGGATTATTTCACTTAGCACTCTTTTGTGCCTCAATTTTGTTGTCACAAATGTCAGAATTTCTTTGTTTTCATGCTGTGAATAATAAACGTCATACCATGCATATATTCACATTTTCTTTATCCACTTGTCTATCAACTAGGTTGATTTCTGTAACCTGGCTACTATGACCAGTATGGCAAAGAACATGCGTGCAAACACTACTCTGATATCTAGCTGTAGGTTCTTTTAGATTATATGTACAGAAGAGGAACAGCTAGAGAGTAGAATAGCTCTGCTTGAAGGAAATGGTATGCTTCTTTTCAATAGCTCTGAACTATTTTAAGTCTTCACCAAATTAGTAAAAAAGTTCCCATTTCTTCCCATCCTCACCAACACTTGAATTCCTTAGATTACATTCTTCTTGGTGATGATGGCAATCCAAGACATTGTGTGTACTCCACAAGTGCTATACCACTGAGCTATATCTTAACTCCTGCCTTTAGATTTTTTTTAAATAATGTACATACTAAACCAGCATTTTGGGAAGCATCTTTGTATCTTTCTGGTAACTATTTACATATTTTCTTGAAAGAAATGTTTATTCAAGTCCCTTGTCTATTAAGAAGAGTTTTAGCTTATTTTAAATTGTGTATGTGTTCATATCTGTTTATTTTTGTGGACATATACACATAAATGCAGGTGTCTGTGGAGGCTAGAAGAGGGCATCTGATCCCATGGGGCTGTCGTTACAGTGGTTGTAAGCCATCGCAAGTACTTGGTGGGAACTGAATTAATGTCCACTGCAAGAGCAGCAAGATATCTTCACTCCTGAGATATATCTCCAGCTCTCTTTGCCTATTGTTAGCTGTCTTTTTTATTTTTTTTCTTTTTCTGCTGAGTTATAGCTCTTAGTTATATATTTGAGATATTAACTGCATATCACTCCTGGCATAAAGACAGACATAGAGCAATAAAACATAACAAAGACCCCAGATTAGATGTTTGTATTCATGCAAAACTGATCTTTGACAAGAGTTCCAAGAATACATAACAACAAATAGTATTGAGAAAATTAGAAATCTACATGCAAAAAATTAAATTGGACCCTTATCTCTACTCTACACAATATAAACTGAAAATGAGTTAGACATGAACAGAAAACTTTGAGTTCTTATGAAATCATGGGATAAGGAAACAGTGTGACATCAGTCACAGCTGATCAATTTTTAAGTAAAACATTGAAAAATTAAAAGATGATTTAATGCTAAATACCATTAGTCTTTCAAGGTTTGATTTTTCTGTATACAAAACATCCATTTTTCTAGTTTATAATCCATTTAAAAGTAGACTTTAATTAAAATACAACGTAGAAACAGAAAATCTTACATTTAAAGAATTGTCTAGACACACTTTGTGTAACAAGGAAACATAAAATTGTCCCAGAAGTTCTACCTCCTTGTATCCTATTCTGTCACTATCTTCTAAAAGGTCCTATATCTCAGCTTCTAACATAGTAGATAAATTTTATGTGGCTTGCAACTTTTTAGCATGGGACATGATAGCATTGATTGGTGCACCTCTGGCTTCTTTCATCTATGATACTGGATATCAGTGTAATTTGTTCATGTTCATTTCTATATAATATTTTACTGTGTAAGTATACCAGGATTTATTTATTCATTCTATTGCTGTTGGCTGTTTTCAATTGGTATTATTATGAATAATCCTGCAAAAACGTCATCTCATACATGGTTTTTAATTAACATACATAGGTATACACTAGAAGTACTGCTTTATGAATGATTGATGTATGCATTGAATTTCTGTAGATACTCATAAGCGCTTTCAAAAGTACATGAGTTGAATCATGTTGTATATAAAATTGCAGGGTTAGGTTTTTTTTTTAACTCATGATGACTCCTTTGAGATTCTTTTACATGGTTGTGTATAGCATGGTTTATTCCTTGTTTGATAAGTAGTATTCCAAGGCCTGCATATAGAAGAGTTTGTTTGCATTTGCCTATTAAAATATGAATCTTTCCCAGGTTTAGGCCATTTTGAATAAAGCTATTATGAACATTCACAGGAAAGTTTTGTTTAAGTCTAAGTTTTCACTTCCCTGGAATAAATGCCAAGGAGTCCAATTGCTGGACCACATATATGTTATGCATTTAGTTCCTTTAAACAAAGAACTTACTTGAAAAGAGATATGGACATGCTTCCAGTGGTATTAATTTCACTCAGGATTGCTTAGCCATCTAAGGTTTTCTCTATGCCTATATGAATTTTAAGATTTTTGACTGTTTTTTTTTTTATTTCTGCGAAGAATTGTGTTGGAATTTGAGTGGACCTATAGATCAGTTTTGGTTGAGAAGCCATTTAACAATATCAATTACTTTCAATTCCTAAGTATGGGATTACTCCCACAATTAGACATAGTTCAAGGTATGTCTTTATAGCCAATTGAGATGAGACTATTTTCATGATTTCTTTCTCAGTATGTTTTTCATTTGTACATAGAAAGGCTTCTCATGTTGTATGTTAATTTTATATCTTGTCATTTTCCTGAAAGTGATTATCACCTCTAAGATTTTTATGATGAATTCTACAGTATCTCTTCTGTATACAGTCATATATTTGCAAATAAGGATACTTTGACTTCTTTCTTATCTATGTTAAGCCCTTTTATTTCCTTCTGTTATCACATTATTTAGTACTACAAGCACTATATTGAAAAGAGTGTAGAAAGTTAGCGTCCTTGTCTTGCTCTTTCTTTCAGTATAAATATTTGGGTTTTCCTCCCATTTAGTATAATGTTGGCTATACGTTTATTGTACATAGCCTTTAATATGTTGAGATATGTTTCTTTGATTCTTAGTCTCTTCAGGGTTGTTATGAAGTCATGTTGGATCTTGTCATGTAATTTCTGTCCATGAGTTCATTTATATGATGAATTGCATTTGGTGATTTGCATATGTTGAATCATCCCTGCATCTCTAGAATGAAGCCAACTTGATCATGATGGATGGTCTTTTTGATGAGTTCTTGAATTCTGTTTGCAAGTATTTTATTTAGAAATTTTTCATCTCTGTTCATCAGAGAGGTTTTCCCATGCTTTTTTTTTTTTTTTTTTTTTTTTTTTTTACTTGTGTCATTATCTGGTTTTGGGATCAAACTAATGCCAGGAACGTAGGTAGGGGAAAATATGTTTGTGATGTATTGTATGAGAGAATAATCTATTTTCAATAAAAAAGGAGTCATAAGGAAAATTTAAAATGTTTATCATTTGTGTTTGTGTGTGCGCAGCTCACCATTTGGCACTATAGTCTAGTGATTAGACAATCAATTAATGAGTTCTACGTTGGGGAGGAACATCTCTTCCACCCCCAGATCTACTCAGTTACCTGTAGTTACTTGTATAGGGTGAACATTTGAGTGTGTACTACCTGCATGAAGGAGCCCACAGAACTCAAAAGAGGGCATCAGATCTTCTGGTACAGTAGTTACAGATGGTTGTGAGCTCCCCATGTGGCTTCTGGGAATCCCGAGTCTTCTGCAAGAGCATCAAGTGCTCTTAACTTCTGAGCTGTCTCTCCAGCCCCCACATACACATAATTTTAGAACAAATATATATATATATATATATATATATATATATATATATATATATATATTAAAATTTGAGATTTTTTAACATGTCTGATGCTGAACTTTTTGGTCAAAAAATTCAAAACCTTCACATTTATTTACTCAATCTCAGTTTTAAAAGCTGGGATTTAGAGTATGGGCTTGAGAATGGTTTATATGTGACATTTATGCTCTGTGCTGTGTTTATCTCTAAATGCTGACTAATCCTGGGACAGCTAGTTTCTCCCCAGTCAGCAAAATCCCATATGGTGGAGTGCCAATAATATAGAATATAAAATGATATAGTTAATATAATGGTAAAGATTACTTCTATTTACATTACTTTCAACTTCTTCACACTTGAATATTGTTGTCTTGGGGTATCCGACATATTCCACCCACCAAATACTGTTTAGAAAATCTACGAAAATACTCTGTGTTATACACTCAAATTCCTGTTCTTTCTGCTGCCTTGAGTCCTCCTTTTACTAATTTCTATTTGAAGCAATTCTTTTAGAAAAAAATACTTAAGGGAAATGCTACGGCGAACCAATTTTTGAACATCTTTTATATGAGAATGTGATTTCCCATTTACACCTGAAGGATACTTTGACTAGACATAGAATTTATACTTGAGAGGATGTTTTTAAATTCTTGGAAAATGCACCACTTCCTTCTGGCAGTCATAGTTTCAGACAGAAAATCTTCTGAAGGTTGAATTGAGACTTTCCATACTCGAAATCTGTCATTTCTCTGTCTCAACCTTTTCTTTCGTCATTGCTTCTCAGAAATCCCATATGGTATATATCAATGTGTCATTTTAGCCTTTTGAAGAGTAATTCTTTTAAGGTTTTCTCAGTTTCTTGATAGCTTATATCCATTCTCTCTTTGTTGAAGATATTTTCATTGTGTGTGTCTGCACACACACGTGAGTGCATGTGAATATGTATGCCATGTGCATGAAAGTGCTCATGGAGTTCAGAGGAAAGCATCAGATTACCTGGAGCTGAACTTTTAGAAAGTTATAAGCCATATAACCATGGATGCTTAGTAGCTAAACTCAAGACCTGTTCAAGAGTAGTAGCCCCTCTTAACAACTTAGGCATCTCTCTAGCCCCATATCATTATTTCTTTAAGTGCTTAAGTACCATATCCTCTTTGTTAAGATCAAACCCAGAGACTTTGCACATGTTAAGCAAGTGTTCGTCCACGGATCTATATCCTCTGAACATTTTTTTTTAATTCTAGGCCTCTAATGACATCAGTGCTTTATTTTTGGTATTATCCCACAGGTACTGAACCTCTGTTGTTCTTCCCTTAGTCTCTTTTGCATTCGTTGTTCAGACTCTGTAAATTCCACTGTCCTCCTCAAATCCACTGACTCACTAATAATAGGCATTTAATTTTTGTTATTGGATTTTTGGTTCTGTAGTATCTATTTGATTATTTTATGAAGCTGGGAATTTTAGGTTTTTCATTTGTTTCAAGATAAGGTTTAGTTATCTGTTGAAACATTTATGATGATTATTTTAAAACCTATATCAGATAATTCCAGCATCTGGTTCATCTTAGCGTTAGCATCTATTCATCATTTTTTCTCTTGCAAGTTTGGATTCTCCTCATTCTTGTTATAAAAGGGCCAGTGACATAGCTCCGCAGCTAAAGCAGTGGTTCTTAACCTTCTGAATGCCTCAACACTTTAATACACTTTTTCATGTTGTGATGACCTCAACCATAAAATCGTTTTTGTTGCTCATTCATAACTGTAATTTTGCTACTGTTGTGAATAGTAATATAAATATTTTTTGAGATAGAGATTTGCCAAAAACAGATTGTGACCCATAGATTCAGAACTGCTAAGCTAAAGTTACTGGCCCAATGACATGAATTTAATCTTTACAACCCACATTGTAGAAAAACAGAACCTCTGGAAGTTGTCCTTTGACCTCTACATGTGCAATATGGCACATGAGTTTGTGAACAAAAAGTAGTAAGCATTTTGAAAGTTTATTAGAAAAATTATTTTTGTTGTGCCCTAGACATGTTGCCTATTATTTCAGGAGTTCTTGATCTTATTTGAAGCTTTTATTTTAGCAGTATGACCTAAAGATCTTGGACTATGACTATGGACTCTAATTCCAGGGACAATTAAATTTGAGAGCCTCTGAAGGCTGTTTTCCAGATTGATTTATATGGTACTGTAGAAGCTCCCACTGGTTTTTGATGGTAATGCTAAGTGAGCAGAAGGAATTTCCCCAGGCCATTAAGTGAGAATGAAGAATACTTCCTGAGATCTACTTCTTTGGGTTAGGGGCTATTTTTCTAGTGCTCCCAGCACTAAGCCAGTTGCTTTCTCCTGTCAGGGAATGTGAGTATCAGTACTAATGAAGTACATTACTTCTCTTGGTCCCTTATTGTTTGCAAATCTTTGAACTGATTTTGCCTTTTGATGCATACACTTTACTCCAGAATTTCCATTGAGTTTCCTGTACCACCCAGGGAAAGACAAATTTCATCTTGGCTTACTCTCTTTTGTTAGAAGGGGATCAGTAGACATTGAGCGTGTGTATCCTTATTCTAGGCAAGAAGTCAATGAATGTCTTTCTAATATATTTTTTCAATCCTAAAGTACCAACAAGTCCATCTTTATCTTTCTACTTTTCAGAGTTCTCGCTGGATTGAATCTGGTGTTATTTCCAGAGTTTATCTTATTATGGGGTAAAAACCATCATCCCTAGGTACAACAAATGGCTTATCTCAGGTTGGTTTCTACAAATTTATGTTTCTCTTGACTCTGAGTTACAAATTTCAATTTCTTCACATGTCTGCTAACTTTTTATGTTGTCGTTGACGTTGGAGATTATACAGGACAGTCAGACTGTTGATTTCTTATTTTAATGGGCAGATAAATAGATAACTGGCTAATAATATAAAATTCATAGGAATTTTTGTTTTACACTTTACATACATGTACATTTGTGTGAGTGGGCATGTTGGGCGTCTTCCTCAGTCTCTTTCCATCTTATTTTTTGAGACAGGGTTTTTCATTGAACCTGAAACTCAGTTCAATAAGTGAGTATATACCATGCCTGTCTTCCTGTTTCTGGGTTACTTCACTCAGGATAATCTTTTCTGGTTCAATCCATTTGTCTGCAAAGCACACGAAACCCAGTGTCAACTGAAGATTTTAGGAGCTCTTTTCATGGTGCCTTTTCTAGCAGACTTTCCCCTCACACAGGGAAAATGATACATAGCTGTGGCTTTCAACCAATAATAGATAGTCTCCTCTGTTAGGAGTGAAATCTCTTCTATTGTCTGTCTGTTTTTGCTCAGTCTCCAAAGCATTTAAATAACTTCTTTGACTTCAAATAGTACTTTAAAATATTTTATCTAGGGTTTATAATTATCTGTTGAAATCTTAGACGATATATGCCATGTTGCCCTTACTGGGACCAGAAGTCCCCTTTTTTTTCCTATTTTCAATCAGTCTCCTCATTTGAGCTGTGCTATTAGTATAGACTCCTGCTTTTTCTCTGGCTGCTCTTATAAACCACACTATAACCACCACTGGAGTGGTTTTGTTTTTAAAGCTAAAATGTTGTCTCCTTTCATGATTTCCAGTGTCTTTCCTTCTCATCATGTACAAGTGCATCAGACATTCTGTTACTATATTGACACATACCTGACACATACAGTTGGAAGAACAAAGGATTTCTTTTCAGATCACAGTTTCAAAGGTTTAACTTACATTCCTTGCCTCCTCTAACTATAGCTCTTGTGTGAGGCAGTACATCACAGTGATGGGAGTGTGTGGCAGGTTCCATTCACCTGCTAGTGGAAGCAGAGAAAGAGTGGTAGCCTGAGATAAGATACAGACTACACAAGAACACACCCATGCTCATCCACTTGATCCAGTTTGATCTCACCACGGAAAGTTTCTACACCTTCCTAAACAGCACAAATTAGGAGCCAAGCCTTCAACAATGATCCTGTGGGAAACATTTTATGCTCAAGCTTTAACAACAGGACAATGTCAAAATTCTACGGCGTTGTTGGACATGGTGACCCATGCCTTTAATACCAGCACTAGAGACAGAGGCAGGAGGATCTCTGTGAGTCCCAGGACAGTCAAGTCTACAGAGTTAGTTCCAGGGCAGCCAGAGCTACATAGTGAGACCCTGAATCAAAAAACAAACAAATCAATTCTATACCAAACCTAAACTCGCATCTGTCTCTTAAGCTTTATATTTGGACACTTGCTCATCCATCCAGGCACCTATCCTCACAGCATACTGGATTACCTGCATTTTCTCTGCCCTATCTTGTGTGGAGGCTTTTGTACTCTTCCTTTTTAGAATATTAAAATAAGAAAGGCAATTAGAGAAAAATATTTTTATAATAAGAATAATACATAGCATTTATTTATTACTAATGTGTTTGGCGCTTTTGTGTTCTGCCTTCCTTCAGATAGTAAAGCAAAAATGATAATTGCGGAAAATTTACTGTGATCATGATAATAGATAATATTTATTGAGTGCATTCTGTGCGCCAGTGCTGCAGTAGATGCTTTCAAATTATTTTCTCATTTCATCCTTACAGCAACCTTGCAAAGTAAGTACCTTTTTAATCCTCACAACATAGATGACAAAACTGTGGCTCCACAATTGAAAGTATCAGTGGAAGGCTATTCAAGAAACAAATCATGTTCCACTGTCTTCCACTTGAGCAAAGTGTATGTATAGAGTTTAGAAAAAAAAAAAAAAACTAAGATTGCCCTTGAGAGCTGAGCTGTTGAATTAGTGTAAGATGAATATTAACAAAAATATGCAATGGCACCTTAATAAGACAGAATGGCTCCTTTGCCTGCAAGAACTTGACTGTAACCTGATGAAAGTTATTAGACTGTCTAAAGAAATAATATATCAAACACAATGAGAGCTGGTCAACTGTAGATGGATACACAGAACCAAAGACAAATATGAGCAATGCACTCAGGACATTTTTCAAATAATTTAATTATCTGACCTAAGGATTCTGAAAACCCACATATTTTGGAAGAGTCTTCCAAATATCTTGGCTAAATGTTTTGTATAAATAATGTAACCATATCCTTTCATTTTCTGTCATGCCTAATAATCAAGTTTCTCATAATTTTGGTGCCCTTTACTCTTTGCACGCATATATATGATTTACAGGTATGGTTTATATGTGGCTGTTACAACCACTCAAAGAGAGCATGCAGAGCATGGCATCACGTCTACCTTGGTAGAAAAAAAAAAGGTGACCCCTACATGATGCTACAGTGCCACTGAATTATGCAGCCTGGAGCCCACCTTTCCTGTTTCTAGAGCTCTTGTTATGGATGAAAATACAAAATATTTGCGTGTATTTTGGGTTGATTTAGAAGTCATTTGATTTAGAGCTTTCTAGTGTGTTTGTGGCAAGATTGCATGAGATAAAGTCCAAAGTCTTTAATCAAGAAGAATGGGAGATAATATGAGTTGATGAGGGAGTGTTACTGTGGTAGTGGTAGACAGCAGCAGTAAAGAAGGAATGAGGGTGATATCCAAGATAGATCATATGAGCAAGATTTTAATAGCATATGAACAAAATGGGGCTTGAATTAACGACTCGGTGATTTACTGTTTTTCCAGAGGGTACAGATTCAGTTTCCATGAGCCACAACAGGTGGCTTACTGCCTATGTAACTCCAGCTCCAGGGGATTTAACACTCTTATTTTGTCCTTTATGGATACCCACATGAGGTAGGCACAGACACACACACACAAATAAAAACAATACGTCCTAAAGAAAAAAAAAACACAGACCAAAAAAGAAGACTACCTGTTTACATTACAAATTCATATGATATGAAAAAGCGAGTGCTATGCTGCTAAGGGAACATGTGGACTGCAGCTTTGGCAGGAGGTGAGTAGAAGGTTTGAAGAAGAGACTGAGGCAATTTTGTTGATCACAGTGTGGGTTTCAGAGTTTTAAGTTTGGAACAACAGAATAATCTGCTCCTGACCTGGTCAATGAAGAAAAAAAAATGCAGTTAGTGGGCATGAACATTCTAATAAAAGTGAATGCCCTCTGGACACTTCCTATATACTCCAGCTTCATTTCATTCTCTTTTCCTGTAAAGTATGTGACTCAGGTGCCCTTGACAACTGGGTTTGACTGAAAAAAATTCTGGTGGGAGACGGAGTAAGAAAAGAATTGCGAATGAGTTATTTCTGTCCCTCCCTCCCTTCTCCTTCCAGGGGAATCTCTGGCAGTGGCGGCATCTTCCTCCATAATCTCAGCTCTCCACTGTCATCATGATCCCGGACTTCATCAGCAAGCCTTGTCTTACCTCTTCCTGTGTAGTCTCCTAGAGTCAGGGATCTCCTAGAGTCAGGCTATTGCTGACCAAATTGGTCTTTCCTTTTTTGGTTCCTCGGGTCTTTAATAATCCCTATTACCAAATTTTGATATTTAAGTTTGCAAAGCAGTTTCTTTTTCTCATATTGACACCAGTGCTTTAACCATGATTGGTGTTGCACTTTTCCATGGTAAACTTTGAATACTGTGTTTGGCCAGGAATTCCTTT
The DNA here is from genome assembly GCF_030254825.1 of Meriones unguiculatus. Taxonomy (NCBI): domain Eukaryota; kingdom Metazoa; phylum Chordata; class Mammalia; order Rodentia; family Muridae; genus Meriones; species Meriones unguiculatus. Next base: position 24,641,458 of record NC_083369.1, read on the forward strand.
TACATGGGTTAGTCCTGGCCTAAGTTTCCATTTCATATGGAATATATAATTCCAGGTAAAGTTGTATATGTACCATTCTTTCAGGTATCAGTTTAGTAATATGTTTAGAGACCAAAATGGTCTCCCAGCAAACATTTATTGAAGAGATGGACCTTATCCTGGAAGTTCTTTTTTTAAACTCTTTTTTGTTTTTTTTAATTTTAATTTTTATTAATTACACTTTATTCACTTTATATCCCCCCATAGCCCCCCTTCTCCCCTCCTAATCCCACCTTCCCTCCCCCTTCTCCACGAATGTCCCTTCCCAAATCCACTCATAGGGGAGGTCTTTCTCTCCTTCCTTCTGATCCTAGTCTATCAGATCTCAGCAGGAGTGGCTGCATTGTCTTCCTCTGTGGCCTGGTAAGGCTGCTCCCCCCTCAGGGGGAGGTGATCAATGAGCAAGCCAATCAGTTCATGTCAGAGGCAGTCCCTGTTCCCATTACTACGGAACCCACTTGGACACTGAACTGCCATGCTACATCTGTTCAGGGGTTCTAGGTTATCTCCATACATGGTACTTGGTTGGAGTATGAGTCTCTGGAAAGACCCCTGTGTTCAATTTTTTGGTTCTGTTGCTCTCCTTATGGAGCTCCTGTCCTCTCTAGATCTTACTATTTCCTACTTCTTTTATAAGAACTGGAAGGTTTTGTTGTTGTTTTAAGATTTAATTTATCCTAGATTATCAGGTCTCTTCAGGACTGGCTACAATGTCCTCTTCTGTGGCCTAGGAAGGCTGCTCCTCCCTCGGGGGAGAGGAGGGGAGGTCAAAGAGCCAACTGCTGAGTTCATGTCAGAGACAGTCCCTCTTCCCATAATTAGGCAACCCACTTGGATACTGAGCTGCCATGGGCTACATCCGGGCAGGGGTTCTAGCTTATATCCAAGCATGGTCATTGGTTGGAGAAACAGTCTCAGAAAAGACCTCTGTGCCCAGATATTTTTGGTCCTTGTGGAGCTCCTATCCTCTCCAGGTCATACTAACTCCCCCTTTCTTTCATATGATTCCCTGCACTCTGCCTAGGGTTTGGTTATGAGTCTCAGCCTGTGCTTTGATACATTATTAGGTAGAGTCCTTCAGGGGCCCTCTGCAGTAGGCTCCTGTCCTGCTACTTGTTTTCTCCTACTTCCAATGTCCATCACATTTGTCTTTCTAAGTGAAGATTGATCATCTCACCCTAGGTCCTCTTTCTTGTTTATCTTCTTTAGGTGTACAGACCTCCCCCATCAGTAGACTTAGAGAGGGGCAGGGAGCAGATGAGGGAGGGAGGATGGAATTGGGAGGAAATGAGGGAGGGGGTTACAGCTGAGATACAAAGTGAATAAACTATAACTAATATAAAAAATAAAAATTTAATTAAAAAGATTTAATTTATTTGTTTTATGTATGAGTGTTGGATCTATACGTAGGCTTGCATGTCAAAAGAGGGCATCATATTTCATTATAGGTGGTTGTGAGCCACCATGCGGTTGCTGGGAATTGAACTCAAGACCTCTGGAAGGGCAGACAGTGCTCTCATCCCCTGAGCCATCTCTACAGTCTCCCCACCTATTCTGGAAGTTTAATAAGGGTGCCATTATGATATTAAAATCTGAAAATGAAGAAGAACAATTTTGAGATTTAGATGGTTTTAAAAATATATCATACTACCCAATACATTTCAATTATCATATCTGCTTCCATGTCCTACAATAGGTACCACACAAGAGTACACCTTATACCAAGTTTAAGACAATCTTTTATATAGCCCAAGGCAGCTCAGTCTCCAAGTGTGTTGCCTAGTAATCGGAACAGGGACTGTCTCTGACATGAACTCAGTGGCTGGCTCTTTGATCACCTCCTCCTGAGGAGGGAGTGCAGCTGTGCCAGTCCACAAAGGAAAACTGGGAGTGCAGCCAGTCCTGATGAGACATGATAAGCTAGGGTCAGATGGAAGGGGAGGAGAACCTCCCCTATCAGTGGAGTTGGGGAGGGCCATGGAAGGAGAAGAGGGAGGGAGGGCAGGATAGGGAGGGAATGAGGGAGGGGGCTACAGCTGGGATACAAAGTGAATAAATTGTAATGATTAAAAAAATTTTTTAAAAGAAGCTGGGAGGAGAGAAGCTTAAGGTAAGGGGTGGGCTAAGAAAAACTGTGAGGAGCCAGGATGCCAGCATGGACTTTGTAAAGTACAACAGTACTTGTGATACTGAGGTCAGCATGCTCTTTGATATGCTAATAGCCACCCTAGATAGCCATTTGTCCTTTCTGCCGGCGATAAGGAGAATGACTTTTTTGGCAATAATGTATAAAAGGTTATTTATAATTTATTATTATTTATATTGGAAAAATAAAATTAAAAGTTTTATTGATTCTTCATGTATTTCACATTGTGAACCCCAACCCCACTCATCACCTCATCCTTCCATATCTGCCCTCTGCTCTTTCAACCTCCTCCCAAAATAAAACAAACAAACAAAGAAAAAAAAAACAAACAACAGCAAACAGCCATGGAAGCTATGGTGTGTCACAATATGTCACACAGTATACCTTTTTGCCAAGCAGCTTTACTTGCAAATGTTCATAGCAATGAATCATAGGTCTGGTACCTCTGGCTTCTGCTACACTATCAATACTGGATCCTCAAAGGGACTCCTCTTAGATATCTTGTTGCTGTGTCATGGAGATCCTGCAGCTTTGGTTCTGCATGACCAGTTCCTTTACATGGTACAGCAGTTCATAGATGGGGTACATTTTGGTGTGGGCCAACTTAAATCCTTAGATCTGAGCCTGGGTGGTGGCTGAGTTGGTCAGCCACTATCTCTCCCATGCCTGTGCTACCAGGGCCAGCTCTCCCAGCTGAGGGGTGGGTCCTGTTTTCCACTCTGCTCTCCAGCCTGAAACAGCCAGCAAGAGACAGGACTGGCTCCCTTGTGCTCATGCCCTTAGGGCCAGCTTTCCAGCACTGCCCAGTCAAGGTGCTGGGGCCCACTCTCCTAAGTGCTGCAACCAGCAGAGTCAGAAAGAAAATAATTTTAACCAAGCCTGGCCTAAAACTTGTGACCCTCCTGCCTCAGCTTCCAAATGTAGCATTACACCTGACTTTGAATAATTTTTCCTCACTGCACTACTTCATTGTCTTTAAGACTGAGTCTCAGTCTCTGGCTCAGGCCCATGTAATCTTGGGTGGCCTTGAACTCCCAATCACCCTCCTATCTAAGACTCCTGAGTGTTGTAATTACAGGGGCTAGCCATCATTCCTACCTTTTACCTCATATTGTATGATCATTTTTTTTCTATTCTCTTGATTTTAGACCTCACCCTTGATCTCCGTTTAGCCTTTATTTTGATCTCTCTGTCCTGATGTTTTCATGTCCTCACTGATCACAGTGTGATGACGGTGCCTTGGGATGCTTTCGATAACCTCTAACCCTGCCATTTTAGTTTATCCGGTTTTCTGTGTTACTTGGTAACATTATTTCAATGGCCTATGGGTGGTGCTCCAGTTGGTTTTTATCCAAGTTCTGAGCATGAGGTCATTTCTGGTAGGAAGGGACATCCAAGACCTCTGTAGAAAGGGAGAGTTCGGCCCTGAATGGTCACATGCTTTTTATTTCTGACACAGCATCTCTTTAGGGGATCATTCCTCCTAAATTAGTTCATGAGATCCAGATGGAGAAATCATCCCACCTGCCATATTCACAGCATTGAAATGGCCTAGCTCTAACTAACCAGATTGCTTAGATAATGTCTCCAAGGTATCAATGAGAAATCTCATTTGTCAGACTATTGTTAATCTGTACTGGACTAATAACTAATAACTTTGCTGACATTGTTGAGAAAGGCATGAGAACAACTACCATTTGCACTCCTGTGCTTTCTCTATGGTCCTACACCACTTTTAACTAGGCTTCCGTCACTGGCAGTCAAAAGAGTTGTGGTTGTAGCACTCAAACCTTCCTTTTCAAATCTTCCCTTAAGGACAGATAGATGCACAGAGGCTACAGCCTTTTACATTTGGTCATATTAGGTAAAAATCATGGGATTTGTAGAAACGAATTATGGAAAATTATAATTTTTTTTGTCCTTATCTGGCTCTTTTTTTAACCACAATGCATAAATTCTCAGAAGACCCCTTGAAGACACTCTTTTTCTCTGTCTCCTTGAGCCCTCTTGAGGTCTTGGCTCCTTAAAAATAGGTGAGAGCTTGGGATCAGAAGTCTCATAGGATACTTTATTCAAGAACTAAGATCATATGGCAAATACAACAAGTGAGTGGGTAGATGGTGTTCATCCTACTGGGTCAAAGGTAATCTTATCCAATCTTTCTACTAATTCTTTGGATTTGAGAGGGAATCAGGATATAAAGTGTGTGTGTGTGTGTGTGTGTGTGTGTGTGTGTGTGTCACAAAGGCCTGTTTTCCAGCTCTACCTTTGCCACTTCTTATTTGGATGATGCTGAAAGAGTTACTTTACTGCTCTGAGTCCATTTCTCTAACTCTAAAATGAAGAATATGCTGTGTAAAGATGCCTGTAACAAGTAAATACAGTATTAATGCCTATGGTTAAAGTAACAGCAATACCCCTGTGATGAACATCTCTGCTATTCTGGCCCCCTTCTACCCACTTCCTGTGCAACAACTAGAAAGTAAAATATTAACCTTATTGAAGTACAATTTATGTGCAAAAAGCAAATTGGTTTAATAGTAGCACTGGATGTTTGGTGGTACTGTTTGACAATACACTTTGATAAGTTTTGACAGACATAGATACTTTAGAAGACATCACTGCCATCAAGACACAGAACATTTTCATTATCTCACCCCAATTCCTAGTACTTAGTTACCATCTTAGTTACCTGCTCCTAGCCTGCAGCCGAGTAATTTTTTGTACATATACCTTACATCTCTTGTATTTCATGCCCTGCAATGACTTTACATCCCCTAGGAAATTAAAACTAAGTTCGTTACCATGTTCTTCCAATGCCCTTTGTGTCCTTCATCTTCATACCTCCCATCATATGGTCTCTTCTCAGTTACTTCCTTCTAGCCAAGCTGGCCTCCTTTGTGGTCGCAAAACTTGTCATTTCTCACCTTAAGAACTGTGTTGTTTCCTCTGTTTGGAATCTTTGTCCCTCAAATACAATCATCTCACTTTTCTTTTAAGTCTCAGCTCAAAAAACTCAGAGAAGTCTTTCTACTACTAGTTTTCAAATGCACTCTGATTACTTACCCTTCTTTCTCAGGGGATTCCTGAGAAAATTAGCCCCTGTTATTGTTATTATTATCTGTTCACATACATGTATGTGTGATTCACTCAGTGAACTAGAGTTGCCAGGCTAGAAAGGTCAAAATGTTTCATTTTTCCATTGTATTATAGTGCCTAGCACATATCAAGCACTCAGTAAATATTTTTGAATAATTTAATGATACATTGACATATATAGAATATTATCTGGAATATAAAATGTTTGTAATAAATATCACTTTTCTATCAACCTCTACCTCTCTTTCTTCAAGCTGTGAATGAAAAAATCACAACTAACATCATATTCAAGTGAAAGACTGATTTTTCTTCAAAAACCAGGAACAAGACAATGATACTTGCTTTCACCTTTTCTGATTAACATGATATTGTAAGTTCTACCAGATTATTTGGTGAGAAATGAGAATAAAAGGCATCCATATTGAAAGGAAGGAGTAAAATTATCTCTGTTCATATATGGCATGATCTTATATGTAGAAAATACTAGAAATTTCAGAAACAACCAATATTAGTAATAAATATATTCAGCAAAACTGCATAATGGAAAAGCAATATGTAGAAATGATTTGATTTTATATCAATAAACAATCACAGTAAAAAACAGTTCAGAAAAGAAATTAGTATGTAGTTCTATTTACAGTAGTATCCAAAAGGAACAAATATAACCATGAAAGGAAAAAAAAAAAAACTTGTATGCTGAAAATAGTGAAACAAACACTGTTGATAGAAATGAAAGAAAACATCAGTAAATTAAAGGGCAACTTGCGATCAAAAGTTTCAATATTAAGATGATAATACTATGCAAGGATTTTCACAGATTTAATGCATTCCCTGTCAAAAATTTCTCTGTCTTGTTATTTTTTTTATAGAAATATAAAATTCATTCTACAATTCACATGAACTCCCAACTATCCAAAACACCCCTAAGATAAAAAAGAAGGGTTGGAGGACTAACACTTCCTGGTCTGGAAACTCTAAATCTATAGTAATCCAGATCATTTGGTATAAACATAAGAATAGACATACAGACTAATGGAATAGAAGAGCTCAGGAATAGTCTTGTATATATGACCAACATTTTTTATTTTCAAGTAAGATGAAACATTCAGTCTTTCAGCACTGAATACATTACTGTGAGTTTTCATATCTGGTTTTTATAATGGTAAACAAATTAAAGCACGAACTTGGATATGTATGAATATCCAATATGTATATGTTATATTCCAGGTGCTTCCAGGTATACCAGCGTATCATTAAGTCATTCAACAGATATGTATTGACTGCTACTGTGATCTCTAGGCACTAAACTACATAAGCAAGCAAAAATGCATATTCACATAAAGGACACTGTTATCAGAATAAAACGACTGCCTGCAGACTGGAAAAGGATCTTCACCAACCCTATATGTGACAGAGGGCTAATATCCAAAATATATAAAGAACTCAAGAAGTTAAATAGCAAAAAAATCAAATAACCCAATTAAGAGATGAGGTACAGAGCTAAACAGAGACTTCTCTGTAGAGGAATATAGAATGGCAGAGAAACACTTGAAGAAATGCTCAACGTCATTAGTCATCAGGGAAATGCAAATCAAAATGACCCTGAGATTTCACCTTACACCCATCAGAATGGCCAAGATCAAAAACTCAAGTGACAACACATGCTGGAGAGGCTTTGAAGAAAGGGGAACCCTCCTCCACTGCTGGTGGGAATGTAAACTTGTACAACCACTTTGTAATATCAATTTGGGGCTTTCTGAGACAATTAGGAATAGTGCTTCCTCAAGATCCAGCTACAGCATATATCCAAAACATGCTCAAGTATACAACAAGGACATTTGCTCAACCATGTTTGTAGCAGCTTTATTGTTATAGCCAGAACCTGGAAACAACCCATATGTCACTCAGTTGAGGAATGGATACAGAAATTGTGATACATTTACGCAATGGAATACTACTCAACAATTAAAAACAAGGAAATCATGAAATTTTCAGGCAAATGGTGGAAAAGATTAGAAAAGATCGTCCAGAGTAACTTATCCCAGAAGCAGAAAGACACACATGGTATATACTCACTTATAAGTGGATATTAGCCATATACTATAGGATAAACATACTAAAATCTGTATACCTAAAGAAGCTAAACAAGAAGGAGGACCCGGGGTAAGATGATCAATCCTCATGCAGGAAGGCAAAGGGGATGGACATTGGAAGGGGGAGAAAACAGGAAAAAGGACAGGAGCCTACCACAGAGGGCTGTTGAAAGACTTTACCTAGCAAGGTATCGAAGAAGATGCTGAGGCTCACAGCCAAACTTTGGGCAGAGTGCAGGGAATCATATGAAAGAAGGGGGAAATAGGAAGACCTGGAGGGGACAGGAACTCCACAAGGAGAGCAACAGATCAAAAATTTCTGGGCACAGGGGTCTTTTCTGGTATCTGATACTCCAGCCAAGGACCATACATGGAGATAACTAGAAACCCTGACAGATGTAGCTCATGGCAGTTCAGTCTCCAAGTGAGTTCCAGAGTAATGGGAACAGGAACTGTCTCTGACATGAACTCTGTGGCTGGCTCTTTGATCACCTCCCCCTAATGGGGAAGCAGCCTTACCAGGCGACAGAGGAAAACAATGCAGCCAGTCCTGATGAGACCTGATAGGCTAGGGTTAGATGGAAGAGGAGGAAGACCTCCTCTATCAGTGGACTTGGGGAGGAGTATGGGAGGAGATGAGGGAAGGAGAGTGGGATTTGGAGGGGATGAGGGAGGGGGCTACAGTGGTGATACAATGTGAATAAACTGTAATTTATAAAAATATAAATAATTTTTTTTGAATTTTATTTTTTTTCTTATCAGTTACATTTTATTAACTCTGTATCCCAGCCGTGTCCCGATCCCTCATTCCCTCCCAGTCCCACCCTCCCTCCCTCATCTCCACTGTGCCCCTTTCCAAGTCCACTGATAGGGGGGGACCTCCTCCCTATTCATCTGATCCTGTTTTATCAGGTATCTTCAGGACTGGCTGCAAAGCCCTCCTCTGTGGCCTAACAGGACTGCTCCTCCCTTCGGGGGTGGGGAGGCCGAAGAGCCAGTCATTGAGTTCCTGTTAGAAAAATATAAATAAATTTTTAAGATGAAAATATGCATATTCAATGGGGAAAACTCAAAAGGATATCCATACTCAAACGGATCTGTACCAGGGCCCAGAGTGATAGCTCAGTGGTGAAGAGCATTTGCTGGTCTTCCAGAGAACCCAGCACCCAAATAGCAGCTCATAACTGTCAGTAACTCCAGTTCCAGGGTATCTGACGCCCTCACACAGACATATATGCAGGTAAAACACCACAATGCACTTGAATAAAAATAAATAATTTTAAAAGCCCTGTACCTCTACTTGATTTAAACAAAAAATTACCTCAAAATAGATCAGAGAAATAACATAAAATCTAAAGCTATGAAACTCATACAAAACATAAGAGAAACTCTTCGAAAAATGGGATTTGATGAATCTACAGGTGACACTAAATGACTAGCAACACAAGAACAAATAGATTAGACTTTCTCAAATTTAAAGCCCTTATTTTGAGACTCTTGTTGGCCTGAAACTTTCAATTTTCTTGCTTCTGCCTCCATAATGCTGATATAACAATAGTATGTTACCACCCTCATCATAAATAAAAAGCTATTTGTACACCAAAGCATACCAACAACAAAATGAAAGAATATGAGAGAAAATAATCACAAACCCTGTATCTGATAGGAATTAATAGCCAGACTATATAAAGACATTCTACAACTTAATAACAAAAGTAATAGCCAAATTGAAATTGACCAATATTCTTCAGTAAACATTTCTCTGAAGAAGATATAAAACTAGCCATAAAAACACATGTAGAAATAGTAAGCTTCCGTAATCACTTAAAAAAACAAAAATAACAATCACAATAAGATATGACTTCATATCCATTTGTTTAGCTATTTAAAAGAAAATCTTTCCTCCTGGGTCCACCCTCACGTAATTAACCTCCCATTTTTGTGACACATTTTTAAAATAACCCATTGAGCCTAATGTTGGAGGATGGTGTTTTGCAATGTGTTTTCAGATGCTGATTTTAGTGCCCTGAGATCTTGTTATCACCCTGCGATTGTCATTGTTATGAATGTTGAACCATCTCCTCTATCCATGTAATGCAAAGAATGTTCCCCAATTATCCTTGATTGGCTAATAAAGATGCTGAAGTCTGTGACTGGGCAGAAGAGAGGTAGGCAGGCCTTAGGTTCCCAGGTGTGGGATCTGAGGGACCACAAGATGGGAGAAGAGGTGGCAGAAGAGAAGTAGGAGGACAAGGAGCACAAGGTCAAGGGAAGTGTGCCACTGATGCATAAGCTACTAGGAGTCATCAGATTGGCAAGTGATTGGCCTTTATGTGGGTTTCAAGGTTAGTAGTATTAAAAGAGATCAGAGTCTGCCCAGCATAGTACCTACAGCTTAATAATTAATAAATTGTCTTTACGTGTCAATCATTGGGGAACTATAAGGTTAAAGAAAACTGCTGCCATTTTAATTTCCAGTATTAATTAATATACACAGAATAATTAATTCCTTCTATAGCCTAATCTGTGCTTTTTAAATATTCCTAGCTGTGGAATGATCCACCGGAGTTTGGTCAATCTACCAGGGGCCTCTTGGAAAAAAGTGAGTCTCCTTCTCCAAGAAGCTATCAACTGTCTATAACCCTTCAGTTAGGGGTATGGATTAGTGGGTTCTTCCCCTTTTGGTGCTTAGAATGTTTACTGGCTCGATCGTATGCAGGCAACCACAGCTGTGATTTCATGAGAAAGCAGCCCTGTCATGTCCAGAAGACATTGTTTCACACTAGTCTTCCCAGAGCTTTCGCTATTAAAAACTTCCTACCCAATTTTCTGATTCTCCCTGAAATTTGAGAGGAAAGCGTGATATAGATGCTCCTTTATGGCTTAGCACTCCGTAGATTTTTTTTTTCTCTGCTCTTTAACTGGTTGTGAGTTTCGAGGTTAACCACCATCCACTGCCCAAAGAAACTTCTCTGGTGAGGTCTGAGCACTGTTTTAATCTATGTGCACATAGATATGAATTTAGAGGACAGTTTTATACTACATTCATTTAGCAGAATAATAGCAGTAAGTTTACTCCTGGGGCCTGTGAGGTCCCCAACCATGGGGTTTTACTCAGATTCATAGTACTAGGCATGCATTCCTTCCTGTGGAGCAAGCCTTTGAGAAAGCAGTTGGTTACCACGATAACATTCTTGCCACTATTGAAGGTATAGGTATATCTTGATACACTACTGTCATTTACAAAATTCACAGCTTCCTAGTCAGTACCAACTTAATTTTGTCATGGCCTGTGAACAATGTATGTGGTGTCTTAAGCAAATGGATCTTACAATCAAGTTCTGGTGGGCAACCAAGAGCAAAAGCAATATCCTATATTGTCTTGGGGGTTTCCAGTTTAACTCTTTTTTTTTTTGAAACAGTGGCTCTTTTGTTTATTTTTTATTTTTATTTTTTTCATAATTTATTCATTATATATCCCAATTGAAGCCCTCTCCCTCAACTTCTCCTAGACCTACCCTCCCTCCCGCTTCCCCATATCCCCTTCCCCTAGTTCACTGAAAGGGGTTGTTCTCCTCCTCTGCCATCTGCCCTTAGCTTATCAAGTTTCATCTGGACTTCCTGGATCCTCTTTCTATGTGGCCTGACAAGACCACACTGCCAGGGGCAAGTGATCAAAGAGCAGGCAATCGAGTTCATGTCAAAGACTGCCCCTGTTTCCCTTACTAGGGAACCACATAGAGACTGAGCTTCCTATTGGCTAGATAACTCTTACCAAGAAGACAAGGGACAGTATTACACATGTGTTAATGATCTTTAGATATGCCAACCTGGGAGAAGCATAATGTAAGCATTAAACCTATGTAAGCATTAAACTCTTGTATATGAATACATACACATTTATACTTAAATAAATATATGTATACATTTAAGGAAGTTTATGTAATATTAGGGTTCCATATGGCTCTTTAAAAATTCTTAGTGTTGGTTATCTCCCCTCCCATCCTCAGCCCTATTTTCCCATTATAATAGACATGAAGTCACAATCCTACTGCTTCCTGAAATTATGAACACATACCAGTATGGACCTGAAGATTTAGACAGATGTCATCTGGCACTCTGTTCCTGTCCATATTAGTGTATTTTTACCTATATAGTATTTCTAAGAATATAATTTAAAATATTTAGAATTATAATTTTTAAATGATATATTTATTTTTATCTTATGTATATGATGTGTGTTTTGCCTACATGTATGTCTGTGTAGCACATGTTTGGAATACCCACTGAGGCTAGAGAGGGTGTCAGATTCCCTGAAATAATAATTAAAATTATTAGCCATCATGTGGTACCAGGAACGGAACCTGGATCCTCTGGAAGAACAACCAGTGCTGTTAACTAATGAGATGTCACTCTGCTCTGCCTAGGATTATAATTTTAAGGAATAATTTATTGTTATTTGCTCATAAGGAAGCATTTTTCCCAAGGATTTTGGCCTTTTCTGCTTGTTTATTTGTTATTATTTATTCAGTATTAGCTAACTTTTGGAAATGGACTTAAAGTCAGAGAAAAAGTTCTAAATTCTAGTACAAATAACTTTTTCTCTCCAAACCAAATTGCTGACATATGCCACCATCCCTGATGGCTTTAACGTGTAGTCCCTATAAGTCAGAACTTTCTGTGCAGCAATACAATGTTTGTAATTAGAAAGCAAATGCTAATAACCTTTAGATTCCTTTCCAAGTTTTGTTACCTGTCTATAATGCCCTGTATAAGAGAAAGAGGCCATATATGCATGAATTGCATAGATCCCATTAGTAGTATGTTCCTTAGACTCCATTAGTATACACCATTTTTTTTCAGTCTTTGGTGGATCTCCTGACCTGGAATCTTTGAAGGTAGAATGTCTTAGAGTAGGAATTTTCTGATTTATCATTGTTATTTCTTGTGGCAAGTGTACCAGAGACATAACTGTTTTGTTTTTCTTATTGTACCCCATTATATGACTATAATTTTAATACTGTCATTAGTATAGATTTTTCAGATTTGTGACTAATAATGGTATTGCTTAGGCTTTTCTTGCATAGTGTTGTTTCTTCCCTTTGTATTTTTGTGCTTTGTAGAATAGCTGAGATTGTTCTACTTAGTAACAATTCCTCATTAAATTAAATTTTTCACTTTTTTTACTTAGAAAAAGAAAAACAACAAAACATAACAAGCGTTGGCAAGGATTTGAAAAAATTGGAACCCTTGTGCATTACTAGTGGAAATATAAAATGATATAAATGCTGTGGAACACAATTTTATGAGTTCTAAACATAGAATTACTGCATTATCCTACATTTCCATTACCAAGTACTCAAAAGAATTAAAAGCAGAGACTCAAGATATTTGTACATCAATTTTTATAACACTTTTTTGTTTTCATGATTTTTTTATTTATTATTTGGGAGTTTCACATCATAAACCTCAAGTGCACTCATTTTTAGTCCTCCCAGGTCTAGCCCCCCTACCAATGGGACATCCCCTTATCCCAGAAAAGAAGGAAAATAATAATAAGTCCAACATGTGTTGCCCATATAGTCACTGGAGCATGGTCAAACACCCAGTGGCCAATTGCTTAAAGAAAACTGAGTCTTTTTTCATCAGCACCCCTGCCAGGAACCATCAGTTGTGGAGAGCTAACCTTCACCATCCTTATGAAAATCGATGGCTTTCTGTCTAAGCTGTTACTTTGGGGAAAAGTAGGGATTGTCATATAGACCCTTCTCTGTGTCCTTCTTTCTCAGATGTAAGTTGGCAGTTATCAATAATGCAACGGCAAAATTAGATTCCTTGCCCTTTACAGTGAAGGGAGCACAAATCATGGCCCTCCACATGGTTTTTAGCATCAGCATGTGCCACAGACTTCAGCATGGTCTCTAGAGGGTGGCAGTATGTACCATAGACATCAACGCAGTCTTCTACCACAGCGTGAGCCCTTTATGGCTGCATAGGCCAAGGACATGAACCTGGCCTCAGAAAGCAGTGCAGACCACTGATATCTGCACGGTCTTCAGCGTTAAAATGGGCCACAGACATCAACAGAACCTCTGGCTGCAGTAGGACTACAGATTCAGACATGACCATGGACAGGAGCATGAACCATGAACATCAACATGGCCTCAGGTGCCTGCACAGGCTACTCACTAGCAACACTAGTCTTAATAGCCCAAATTAGGGAAGAAACCAATATGGATGAACACAAATGTATTATTAAGCTGAAAGTTGAACTTCCACATGATTCAGCCATACCACTCCTGGGCATATATCCAAAGGACTCTGTTCATTAAAAAAAGAGATACTTGCTTATCAGTCTTCAGTATGGCTATATTCTGGGCTGCCTGTCAAGACCCTATCTTTAAAAAAGTATGCAGGATGAATAAAATATCCTCCCTTCCCTGGAACCGTTAACTGCCAATATTTTTTCAGGAAATGGTAAGCGCTTCATGGGTACTTCCCTCACAATAAATAGGAAATTAAATCAGTCTAGATATCCATCAACTTATGAACAGGTAATAAAAATGTGGGATATAAACACAATGGGACTTTACCATGTTGTACAGAAAAATGAAATTTGCCAGAAAATGAACGAAACTGAAAATAATTATACAAAACAAAGCAACCCTGATCCAGTAGATAAATGCTGCATGTTCTTTCTCATATACAGAAAGTTTTAGATTTCTGTTCTTAACTTGGAGTGACAGGAATCAAGAAAGGAGCTTGAGGGTGCGGGTAGGTATTCAGATGTATAGTAAAACACATGATATATTAAAATAAAAGTGGTACTACTATGAATTAAAGGTTTAAATAGGTTGGGGAGGGAGAGTAAGAGAAAGAGGAGATGAGAAAGAGGGTTAGCAAAACAAAGGATTATGAAAAAGCCATACAGAAACTTATTACTTTATAATCCAACCAAAAATAAAATTTAAAAAGGAGATTATATAGGTGGATAATGCTGCTTCCTAAAGACATGGAATTTTCATTGTTTGCTTGTTTTGTCTTAGTGTCATAGTTAGGGTTTCATTGCTGTGAAGATACACCATGACCAAGGCAACTCTTTTTTTATTTTTTCCTCAAGTAAGTGTTTTTTTTTTTTCATTTTTTATTAGTTACAGTTTATTCACTTTGTATCCCAGCTGTAACTTCCTTCCCAACCTCTCCCAATCCCACCCTCCCTCCCTCTTCTTTTCCTATGCTCCTCCCCCAGTCCACTGATAGAGGAAGTCCTCCTCCCCTTCCATCTGACCATAGTCTATCAGGTCTCACCAGGACTGGCTTCTTTGTCTTCCTCTGTGGACTGGCAAGGCTGCTCCCCCCTCAGGTGGAGGTGATCAAAGAGCTAGCCACTAAGTTCATGTCAGAGACAGTCCATGTTCCCCTTACTAGGGTACCCACTTGGACACTGAGTTACCATGGGCTACTTCTGTGCAGGGGTTCTAGGTTATCTCCAAGCATGGTCCTTGGATGGAGTATCAGTCTCAGAAAAGATCCCTGTGCCCAAAATTTTTGGTTATGTTGGTCTGCATGTGGAGCTCCTGTTCCTTCCAGGTCTTTCTATCTCCCCCTTATTTCATGAGATTCCCTGCACTCTGCCAAAAGTTTGGCTACGCATCTCAGCGTATGTTTTGATACCCTGCTGGGTGGAGTCTTTCAGAGGCCCTCTGTGATAGGCTCCTGTCCCATTTTCTGTTTTCTTCTTCTTCCGATGTCTATCTTATTTGCCTTTCTGAATGAAGATTGAGCATCTTACCCAGGGTCCTCCTTCTTGATTCGCTTCCTTAGGTGTACAGATTTTAGTATATTATCCTATGGTTGGCAGGAGGGTTCATAGGTCCTGGTGGGGATCCTACCACTATTATTTTGCTAAGTGGACATATTCTCAAATATCTTCTAAATAATTATCTTTATTCCCATAAACTAATGCTGCCCTCAACCTTGGGAAGAGATTTTTTTTTTCTGCAGTGGGTGAATTTTAGTGGTCACAGTACTGAGAATAAGTAACTGTTCAGCCATAAATGAAACATCTGTATCACCCCCCCCTGCTGTTCAAGGAACATTGTAGAAGAAGGGGTAGAAAGAATGTAAAAGCTAGGGGATAAAGAGAAGTGCCACGAAATGGCCATCCTGATACAAAATGGCTGCTACAACCACAAATATATAGTATCTGTCCATTGCTGCACCAGATTGGGCCCATCAACATTTCATAAGCAGTGAGGAGTTCGCCCATGATGCAACTTTCCTTTCCTACAGAACTATTGGTAGTTAATGGTTCCATGAGTTACCTATGCTCCAACAAATTTTCCCCTGCCCTTGTTTATGTAACCAATCCTAACTAAAATCAGTGGATAAAAAAGTCGTGAAAGTAGGAGGGACCCTTTTGAAGAAAAAGCATTCAGAGAGAGGAAGATGGGGATAAAAGAGAGCAATATGGAAGAATGAATATAATATAATATAATATAATATAATATAATATAATATAATATAATATAATATAATATAATATAATGAATAAAATTGTGTATTGCATAGAGTTTAAGAGATAAAAGTGAAAACCAATCATTAAGACAAAGTTAAACATATATCTTGAAATATCAGTTGCTCTCTTAGATGTTTACACAGTTGATTGAAAAAGCCATATCCTTACCAACACCTGAATACTCTTTTAAAAAGGGTTTTGAAAGGTAGCCTTCCTGTGTCTACCTATTGAGTACACTACCATGTCTTTCTGTATCTATATTTTATAACAATATTGTTCATAATCACCCAAACCAGGAAGCAACAAAGATGTCTCTGAATAGGTGAGTGTACAAACTTTGGTGCACCTATTTGGAAAGGACAGTATTCAGTGCTAAAACAGAAATGAATATCAATTCATGAAAACACATGGAAGAAAACTTAAATGTAGTAAAAATAAGTCAACCAAAGGAGACTACATAATGTACTATTTAAAGGACATTGCATTTTAGAGAAGAGACAATTTTATACACAATGAATAATGGTTCATAGTGCTTCAGAGGGTGGAAAGATGAATGATAAAGCAGAAATGATGTTTTAAGACACTACGATAACTGTGTAATAATGTAATGCTTGGTAATACATATTGGCCAAAACCCATAGGATGTTACAGCACAGGGAATAGATCTTATTGTCTAGCGTGAAGTTCTAAGATGTCAGCTAAGTGGTCAGAGATCCTGTCAAGGAATGTAGACTATGACAAAAGACTCTCACTGTACCACAAGTCCATGAAACAACTTCACTGAAAGAAATGGGAAGGAGCAGACCCTGACCCGTCCAGCTTTGGAAACGTGTGGAATGTGAAGGGCTAACACAAGTATCTGTTCTTAAGTACTGTGATATAGCAGATAAAACCTGTTTCCCATAGGGCTGTGTGTTATCAATTATGATGGTGCTATGCATATAGGTCAAAGGGAACGACTGATGATAGGGATAGCCTATGATGGGAACTAGATTTCCCACTGCTGGTGTAGAAACAGTTAGAATATTTAGAGGAGAAGGTGAAACTGATCTATGTGGCAAGTTAAAGTTGGAGAAATCAGTATGAGCTCACATTTAACACAACATTGCTACAGATGGTTAAGTGTAGAACTGGCTATAGAAATATGTACATAAACACATTAATATTCATGAATGTATTTCTTTTTTCTCTTGGCTGAGACTGTCTGAAAGCAGTGAACCAAGCACACAGATCTTGGTTTCAAATTACATTCTTTAAAAAAAAAAAAGAAAATGCACGAGCTCTTCCTGTCTCAGACGCTGCAGGAGCCGCGGGTAACCGTGCAAACATGGGCAAGTCTAAGAACCTCACCACACACAATTCCCGCAAATGGCACAGAAATTGCATTGAGAAATCCCAGTCACAAAGATGCGACTCTCTTAAGGGGGTGGACCCCAAATTCTTGAGGAACATGCGCTTTGCCAAGAAGCACAGCAAGGAAGGCCTGAAGAAACAATGCAAAGGCAATAAGTGCACTAGCAGAGGCCATCAAAGCCCTTGTGAAGGCTGTGGCCGTTAAACCCAACATGCCAAAGGACCCCAGCCGCAAACTCAGCTGTCTGGCTTTCTTCGCTCACCCCAAGCTTGGGAAGCAGATTTGAAACCAAATGGTCAAGGGTTGTTGGTTCTGCCAACCAAAGCCGAAGGTTCAAACCAAGGCAGAGGCCACAGCTCCAGCTAAGGCCAAGACTTCAGCTCCAGCTCAGGCTCCCAAAGGTGCCCAGGCCCTTGTGAAGGCCCCGCAGAAAAAGCTTCTGCCATTAATGTGAAGACAGATGGACTGGTGTGACACACCCACCTGCACACTATTTACAGATGACCAGTGTTCTATGCTGTTTTTACAGATAAACCTGAGGCAAGATCTGTTTTTAAAAATGCATGAAAACTTTTTGGAGAAATGGGTGATTTTAGAACTGCAGTGGGGAACACATAATATGAAAACCTAGCATTTTGTAATGTTACAAATTGAGGAAGTGTCAAACACATGCCTACACTGATGGTATGTCAAAATGGTACTGCCTAAGGCTGAATGGTTCTTTTTCTCCATCCGTTAAAGAATTAAAAGACACTGGATCAGATGTCTCAGCAGTTAAGCTCTTGCTGCCTGTATAATGGACCTACGTTCAGTTCTTAGAACCTATGCGGACTGGCTTACAACCCACTAGCTCCAGGTCCAGGGTATCTGAGGCTTCTGGCCTCTGTAAGTACCTACATTCATGTGTACATACCCACTTATTGATATACAAACACACACATAATTAAAAAGAAATGAAATCATAAACTAATCAGAAGATAAGAAACAGGTCAGAGCAACGTGAGAGGGATGGTTTGGGTAAGTGTTACAGACTTCTGGGTTAGAAAGGGATTAGAGACCACTGACTCTGAGGAGACCTGCAATTTTGTTGGTTTCAAGAACCCTCTTCCTGGTGACCCTCTTGTCTCCTCTTTTGGTCCTAAGGTGTTAATGTGTCTTTGGGGCACAGGAATTGGGCTTCACATCTCTTTCCAAGTGATACCTGCTGGTAGGGTTCCTAGTACTGAAATGACTACTAGTTGCTTAAGGGGTTTAATCAGGGAGGCTCCTGTTGTAACAACCAGGAAAGAGAAATTAGATGGGGAAGATAAACTTAAAGTAGAGAAGGGGAACTGAGAACTTATCTCTCATTCTTTTTTCCCTTTTCCTGGGGCCCAATGCCTCAAAAGGAACACAGAACCCAACTAAGAGAATTCCCAAAGGCTTAAACTTAGAGTCAAGCTAGCAAGAAAAGAAAATAGTACCAGATTATAACATAAGCCATAAAATAAATATCTGCCAGTCCATGCATGACATAAATAACAGGATAAAGTAATACATAAGGAAGAAACACATATGCTTTGCAGAATAATTACTATAATTTACATAGATACTATGCCCTCAAGAAGGGAGAACACAATGACCAACTCCTTAAGTGTGGGCGAGACATCATGACTTCCTTCTAAATGGAATGACACGGGAGAAGCAACAAATTCTAACAATACTACCCTGGCAAACTCAATACCAATAGACAGAAACCATGATTCTATGTATCCTAGCACAGTGTCATAAAATGATACTTTAATTCTGTACTCTTCCTCCCAGTAATTCATGATCCAGTCTTACAGTTTGTCTGAGAACAATATTTGACAAATTCCATACTATAGGTTCTAGAGAATATTGGTACTTAAGAAAATTGCAAAAAAACCTGGGAGATTACTGTAGCCAAGAAGAAGTTAGGAAAAAAAAAATGATGTCAGTATGTGCCTTAGTTAGGGTTTCTATTGCTACAATAAAACACCATGGACAAAAATCAAGATGGGGAGGAAAGGATTCATTTGACTTACAGTTTCACATTGTAGTCCATCATCGAAGGAAGCCAGGAGAAGAACTCAGTCAGGGCAGAAACCTGGAGGCAGGAGCTGATGCAGAGGCTATGGAGGAATGCTGTTTTCTGGCTTGCTTCTCCAGCTTGCTCAGCCTGCTTTCTAATAGAACCCAGGACCACTAGCGCAGAGGTGGCACCACGCATAATGGCTAGGTACTCCCCCATCAATCACTAATTAAGAAAATGCCTTATAGTTGGATCTTATGGAGACATTTTCTCACTTAAAGTTTTTTCCTTTCAGATCCTGTTAGTTTGTGTGTGAGGCAAACATAAGACTAACTAGCACAGCATGCCATCTATTCTTAGTGAGATGCTAGAACATAAGAGTGATGGACATGTTCCCACCATAAAAGATTATCCTGAGTGAGGTAACCCAGAAGCAGAAAGGCATGTATGGTCCGCTTATAAGTGAATATTAGCCATATAATACAGGACAAACATACTAAAATCTATAGTCCTAAACAAGCTAAACAACAAGGAGGACCCTAGGGAAGAAGCTGAAACCTCATTCAGAAGGGTAGACAGGATAGACATTGGAAGCAGGAGAAGACAAGGAACAGGACGGGAGCCTTCCACAGTGGGCCTCTGAAAGACTGTACATCAGGGTATCAAAGAAGATGCTGAGACTCAGTGCAGAGAACCTTTTGGAAAGAGGAGGAGATAGAAAGACTTGGAGGGGACAGGAGCTCTACAAGGAGGGCAACAGAACCAAAAACTCTGGGCCCAGGGGTCTTTTCAGAGACTGACATACCAACCAAGGACCATGTATGTAGATAACTTAGAACCCTTACACAGATGTAGCCCATGGCAGCTCAGGCTCCAAGTAGGTTCCTTAGTAAGGGGAACAGGGGCATGACATGAACTCAGTGGCAGGATCTTTGATCTCCTCCCCCTGGGGAGCACAGCCTCACCAGGCCACAGAGGAAAATGATGCAGCCAGCCCTGATAAGACTTGATAGGCTAGGATCAGACAGAAGGAGAGTAGGTCCTCCCCTATCAGTGGATTAGGGAAGGGGCATAGGGGGAGAAGAGGGAGTGTGGATGGGATTGGAAGGAGAAAAGGGAGGAGCTTTAGCTGGAAAACAAAATGAATAAATTGTAATAAATAATTTTTTTTTAAAGAGTGACTGACATGAGGTTAAACTAGAGGAATCTAAACATTGTCAGTTTCAAACCCAGGACAAATGGCTGAGATGCCTATATAAGGTATCAAAGCAGACCTGGCTGCAAAGGTTCTCCCAGCATCCCTCAGTCCCTACCTGTTAAAGAGCATGGCTGGCATACCCCACCCCCTACCCTGAACTCTCCAGCCAAGCTCTGATTTGACCTTCCATCAGCAGTTTTTCCCTATATAACCCAGCAATTTTGGCTACACTAGTCCCTTTTTTTTTAACCCTTTATTCTTCTGGCCTCCTGGCTCTCCTCTCTCCAAATCCCACCTATCATCATATGGTCCCACTCAGGGTTATGTTCACTCTGGGCCTTCCCAAATGTCTCTGCCTTTAGCTCTACTCTGCCTCATATCTACAATAAACTTTCTCCTTTGCTATTCCTAGGAGCAGTCAGTCCTTCCTTTGTATTTCTTTTTTTTTTTTATTCAAGTATGAACGCTTAACAATAAAGTTTTTACTAGCTCATTATTTTAGTGAACATATTATACTCATGCACCACAATACTAAGGTAAACTTGGTTTGGTTTGTATGGAAACTCTGTAATATTGTTTCATTTTTTTCATAAAATATAAACTTGTTCTTTAAGACAAAGACTACCTTAAAATATTTCATAAAACCAAAATGATGAAGTCCATATCACTATGTTTATTCTCAATTCTCTTCTTAAAGGTGATTTTGAACAGCATTTCAGTGCTTTACTGATCATGCATATTTTTCCTTAGTGATTTTTCTGTTTGTCTTTTGTCCACTTTTCCATTGGAGTATTTATACATTTGTTAATAATAGCTTGTGAGATAAAAAGAAAGCTTGTCCATCATGTGTGCTCTTTCCAAACATTTAGTTTGTCCTTCAATCTTGTTTATGACACATTCTGCTATATGGAAAATTTTCCATTTTTATGTAGTCAAATCTGTCAATCTTCTCATTATTGTTTGCACATTTCATATCATGCCCCAAAAGGCTTCTAGTACTCTGCGATAATAAAAATGCTCTCTTACATTTCCTTCTGCTGCTTTTATTGGTTCTCTTTTCTTATGTTTTCCATTGTTATATCAAAGTTTTGTGTGGGCATAGGAGTGAGGCATTACTGTAGCTTTATTTATTCTCTAAATAATTATATATATATGTATATATATATATACATATATATACATATATATATATATGTAGCCTTGTAACTTGCAATGAGTCCACTAACACCATAAATTTACATTTGCAGATTATTTTGGATTTTTTTAAAATTTGATTCTAATGAACTCTCTATTCTTGGGATAATAGTGCAATATTTAATAATTGTAGCTTTTAAAAGAATTTATTTTCAATAGTGTGTGTGTGTTTGTGTGTGTGTGTGTGTGTGTGAGTCATGTAGCTTGGAGGCCAGAACGTGGTAACTGGTCCTCTGGAGCTGTGGTTTAGTGAGTTGCAAGCTACTGCTTAACATGAAGGCCAAAAATTAAGCTCAGGTCCTCTTCAGGAGCACTAAGTATATGCTCTTAATGGCTAAGTTGTCTCTCTACCCAATGTTTGTATCTCTATAATAAATTTTAATGTATGACTGGATAAGTCCCCTCTGATTTTTCAAAAGAGCTTTGCTTTTTTTCATATTTAGTCCTTCAGATAAGTTTCATCAAAACACTTAGAATTTTTGAGAATGTTTCTAATTTCTAGGCTAGTTATTAGAAAATGAACAGTATTTACAATATTAAGTCTTTTTTAAAAATTAAGAACAGAGTATGTTTTTAAAATCTTATTTTACAGTTGGGAATGTGATAGTGATAGAACATTTACCTAGCATGTACAAAGTTTGGTCTTCAGCAGCAGAAACAAGGAGCTTTATCTACCTGTGGTAGTTTAAATGAAAAAAAATGTCCCCCATAAGCTCATATATTTGAATCCTTGGTCCTGAGTTGGTGGCGCTGCTTGGAGGGAGAATGTGAAAACTTTAGGAGGTGCAGCCTTGCTGGAAGAAGTATGTAAGTTGGGGGAGGTGTTTGTAAAGTTTTATAGCTTCACCCTACTCATTGAAATTCTCCTTTCCCCCATTCTTTCTCTGCTTCCTGTGTGTGGATAAAGTTGTTATCATCTAGCTCCTTTCTAATGCTGCCATGCCATGCCTTCTCAGCCCTTATAGACTCCTTCTCCCTCTCAGTCTACTTCTCTCTCTGCCTCTTCCCCATCCCCTCTTATCCCTTCCCCTCCTTCTCCCTTCCCTTCCCCCATCCCCTCTTGAGGATGATACCAGAAAATGGAAAGACCTTACATGCTCGGAGTTTGGCAGAATTAAAATCATGAAAATGTTCATACTATCAAAAGCAATCTACAAATTCAATTCAGTTCCCATCAAAATTCCAATGCGATTCTTCACAGAAATTGAAAAGAAAAGTAAACTTAAATTTCTTATGAAGACACAAAAAACCCAATATTGTTCCTCCTCCACCCAAAAAACCCCACCTGAACAAAAAGAAAAACTACAGAGGTATCACTATCTCATATTTTAAGTTATGTTATAGAGCTATGTAGTAATAAAAAAAAGGATGGGGCTGGCATTAAAAACAGACTCACTGGCCAATGGAGTAGAGTAGAGAACCCACATATAAACCCACACTTGAATACCCAACCTGAATCTTTGCAAAGAAGCCAACAATACACATTGGAGAAAAGACAGCATCTTCAACAAATGATGATGGTAAAATTATATAGTTATCTGAACAAATATGAGCTTGATCCTTATCTCTTGTTCTACACAAAACCCAAATCAATCAAGGACTTCAACATAAGACTGAATACTATGATTCTGATAGAAGAAAAAGTAGAGAGTAGGCTTGCATTCATTGGCACAGGAAAGGACTTTCTGAACAAAATCCTGATTCCACAGGCATTAAGACCAACAATTAATAAATGAAAACACCATGAAACTAAAAAGTCCTATAGAGCAAAGTACACCATCACTCAAGTCAAGAGGAAGCCTAAATAATGAGAATAATCATTACCAGATGTACATTAAATGGAAGGTTATTATCTAGAATATATAAATAGTTCAAAATTAAATGGTAAGAAAACAAACAAGCCAATTAAAAATGTGGCATGAACTAAACAGAATTCTCAAAAGATGAAATACAAATGGATGAGAATTTTTAAAAATGCTCAACATCCTTAGCCATTCAGGAAATGTAAATTAAAAGCACTTTGACATTTCATTTTACCGTAGGCTGAGTGACCAAGATCAATGAAACAAATGACAGCATAAACTCATGAGGATGCAGGGAAAGGAAAATACTGCCAGTAGGAGTGAAAACTGTTTCATCCACTATAAGAATCAGTGTGGAGATTTCTTAAACAGCTAAAAATAGATACACTACATGATCCAGTTATATCACTCATGAGCATCTGCCCAAAGGTCTTTATATCCTACTACAGAGATACTCGCACATCCATATTCATTGCTGCACAATCCACAACATCCAGGAAAAAGAAACAGCCTATATGTCCATCAACTAATGAATGGATAATGAAAACGTGGTATATTTACACAATGAAATATTATTCATCAGTTAAGAAAAATGAAATTATGAAAATCATAGGTAAATATATGGAGCTGGAAGCAGTTACTCTGGATGAGGTAACCCACTTCTTTGCATTTTCATCAATTATTGATGAAGGAAAGAAGAGAATTTTATCTAGATTGATCCCTTGGCTCTCTTGGCTTCTATCAAGCAAAACTGTATGTAGCCATTGGATTAATATCAATGTATAATTGCTGCCATTAGCTGTAATCAAAATGATAAGACCTTCAAACTTTCTGGTCATAGGTGTTCCCAAGGTAAAGCTTTACCATTGTTATGACAAATCTATCTTCAAAGACAAAGTTCTTCTGCCACTCCTTCCCCTTCCTTCTAGTGATTCTGGTGTGAGAAATTGTATAGTTCGGGATGCCATATGTCTAAACTGGAGTAATTTCTACTTTTCCTTAATTGTTTTACATTCAGACAATTTAAAAATAAATTCCAGATTACTCAGCCTATAACACTTTCTAATGACTTGTCTTGATGGTATAGTTATTAGAATGTATTAATTTCACTTAATATTTCTTTTAATGTTGAATCATCTAGTGGATGCTTTCAAATTCTTTTCTTCTTTTTTAGTCAGTATTGTATTTTTAGTAATGAAAATGGGCAAATTATATGTAAAAATATAAATTGCATGCTCTGGAAACACTTTAAAGATTCATTTGGGCTAAAAGGATAGCTGTATAAACACTTTCAGAATAAAAAACAGCTAAAAACAGTAAGTCCACTTGCCTGATTTCCTCCTTTCCCTCTCTCTTCCTTTTTCATTTATTTCCTTCTTTCCTTCCTTCCTAGTCATGCTATATAGCCCTGGGCTGGTCACAAATTAGAGATTCTGTGGCCTCGGCCTCAAAAGTGCTGAAATTACAGGCCTGCACCATCACATTCTCGTCGTTTTTTTTTGTGTGTGTGTGTTTTTTTTGTTTGTTTGTTTGTTTTTTCCATATGGGCACTAATGTTTTACATTCAGATAACGTCTTAGAGAAATGTAACTATTTGCTAAGGAATAAGTGACTGTTGAATGCTCAGACCTAAATGAGACATCTGTATCATTCTCCCCAAGGCACAGGGAACATTGCAGAAGAAGGAACAGAGAGAATAAGAGCCAAAACTGAGGAGGAGTGCTACAAAATGCTGACATCCAGACATGACATTGCACTCAAGAACCCACAACTTCTGTGATTATTTTCACAAGAGCTGCACAAGATAGGGGGGGCATTTTCTTCAGTGGTGTAGTCACTGATGATTTGTTCATGCTCCAGTAAATAACGCCTCATACCCACACTCTTGTAAATAAACCCATCATGAAGACAGAAGGAGGACGAGTTGGGAAGAAGATGGGGTTAAAGTGGAGGGTGAAGGTAACAAGAGAGAATAATGGAGGGATTATAAAAATGTATTCCATACATATATGAAATGGTCAAAAATTAAAAAGTGGTTGGTAAGTTACAATGGATATTGATTACATATATAGAAATCATATTTGTGACACATTAAAAAATTGTGACGTTATGAAATGTAAATGTAGTGGAATAAAGAAGGGCAATTTCAGTAATAAATTTTTGTTTGTTTTGTTGTTGTTTTTAGATATAGCCTTGATGTGATCCTCTTGTCTCAGCATTGTGCATACTGGTATAATAGGAGTATGTCACCCTGCCTGGATCCTACGCAATGTTTTGAAACCTTTGTTATGTATTTATTCATATTAAGAAGCATCTTATCACCCCCATTTTCATTACTTCTTTGATAACTAAATATATTGTTACAAAATTCTATCTTGGGACCATCTGTGACATAAAGTATGGAGGTCTGTCTTGTTATTCTGATTGTAACTAGTGGTAGAAATTGATTGTAACTAGTGGTAGATATCAGGCCAATGGCTATGTACAGTTTTCCTTTGTAGAAGTCAAGAGAGCCCAAGAATCAATCTAGATCACATAAATTCTTTTATTCTTTCCATCATCAAAAATATTTATAATTACCTTTTATATATCAGACACTAGAGATTAGACAATAATCAAGATCAAAATTGTCTCATCTTTATGGAGACTGTTTTTTTTTCCTCTTTTAAAATTTTTTATTAATTACACTTTAATCACTTTGTATCCCCATGTAGCTCCCTCCCTCCTCCCCTCCCAATCCCTCCCTTCCTTCCCTTTCTCCATGCATGCCCCTTCCCAAGTCCACTGGTAGGGGAGATCTTCTTCTCCTTCCTTTTCATCCTAGTCTATTAAGTCTCATCAGGAGTGGCTGCACTGTCTTCCTCTGTGGCCTGGTAAGGCTGCTCCCCCCTCAGGGGGAGGTGATCAAAGAGCAGGCCACTGAGTTCATGTCAGAGACAGTCCCTGTTCCCATTACTATGGAACCCACTTGGAGACTGAAATGTCATGGGCTACATCTGTACAGGGGTTCTAGGTTATCTTCCTGCATGCTACTTGGTTGGAGTATCAATCTCAGAAAAGACCCTTGTGCTCAGATTTTTTGGTTCTGTTGTTCTCCTTGTGGAGCTTCTGTCTTCTCCAGATCTTACTATTTCCCACTTCTTTCATAAGATTCCCTGCATTCTGCCCAAATGTTGGCCATAAGTCTCAGCATCTGCTTTGATAGTCTGTAGCACAGGGCCTTTCAGAGGCCTTCTGTGGCAGGCTCCTAACTTGTTCCTTGTTTTCTCCTTCTTCTGATGATTGGGAAAAGCTCTTCACCAACCTAATATTGGACAGAGGGCTAATATCCAGAATATATAAAGAACTAAAGAAGTTAAAAAACAATAAATCAAGTAATCCAATTAAAAATTGGGGAACAGAACTAAACAGAGAATTATCGATAGAGGAATATTGAACAGCAGAGAAACACTTAAAGAAATGCTCAGCATCATTAGTCATCAGGGAAATGCAAATCAAAACAACCCTGAGATTTCACCTTACATCCATCAGAATGGCTAAGATGAAAAACTCAAGTGACAACACATGCTGGAGAGGTTGTGGAGAAAGGGGAACCCTCCTCCACTGCTGGTGGGAATGTAAACTTGCACAGCCACTTTGGAAATCAATCTGGGGCTTTCTCAGACAACTAGAAATAGCGCTTCTTCAAGATTCAGCTATACCACTTCTAGGCATATATCCAAAAGAGGCTCAAGTACACAATAAGGATATTTGCTCAACCATGTTTGTAGCAGCTTTATTTGTAATAGCCAGAAGCTGGAAACAACCACGATGCCCCTCAGTGGAGGAATGGATGCACAAATTGTGGTATATCTACACAATGGCATACTACTGAGCAATAAAGAACAAGGACATCATGAAATTTGCAGGTAAATGGTGGGAACTGGAAAAGATCATCCTGAGTGAGCTATCCCAGAAGCAGAAAGACACACACAATATATACTCACTCATATAGACATATAATATAGGATAAACCTACTAAAATCTGTACACCTAAAGAAACTAATCAAGAGGGAGGACTCTGGCTAAAGTGCTCAATCCCCATCCAGAAAGGCAAAGAATTTGTTTTTAAATAGGTGAAAATAGACAGTAAACATGAGATTACTTAAAATGCTGATGGGGCTAAAAAGATTACTAAGCAACAATACGACAGTACAATTGAGGGCTTACTTTGTATAGAGTAATTGGTTGAAAAAGAGTCATTTTACAGAGGGGATATTTAAGTTGCAGTACTGTAAATACACAAAAGATTGTAGCAAGTATAAAGATAGGAATGAGAAGATCGTGTTGAAGAAAAAGGATAGCTGGCATTCCTTACCCAATATTATCCCAGAAATGTGTGTGTTAGGGAAAAATACTGAAATTGGTCCTTTGGGACTTTTGTGCCTTCAAATATAGCATTACCATCCTGTACTTATAGCATATTTACCTTAGAATGCCTTGATTTAAAAACTAACCCAAATATCCTGAATAACTATTATACTTCACCCAAAAACCTTTTGCTTCAATGATGGTAAATGGCATTGCTCACTTCCGTGCATCACCGATTACCGCTTGATCAGTGCCTCTGAAAGCTACAGGCTGCTTTTCAGGGTGCATGTCTATCCATGAATACACCAGTCATCCTGGTAAAGGGTGATAGGTACTGAAGAAATCTGCCCTGATGTTTCTCTGGCACCACCTGCCTCAGCCAATCCTCATGTGAAAAAGTGAGGCCATTGATCCTTTCCAGAGCTCTGAAATCATTACCCAGTTCTCCAAGGGCTTCAGAATTTCTTACAACAATATATTATATGATCCACAAGGTTCTTTAGGTTTGTCTTGAGCACACTGCTCCCTGCTGGACTTTATTACTACAAATTGCTTGCCTGTTTTCTGTGGTATCTCTCTAGAATGTAAACTCAATGAAAGGAGCGGCAACACTCTTATATGTTGCTGTATTTCAAGTACCTACTACATAGTAGCTTGTAAACATTCATTAAATGAATTTTAATGAGAGATTCCTTCTTAGGGTTACTATCTTGGGTCTGTGTTCTGCCTTCTGTGGCACAGTCCCATTTGTATATGCTTGCATCAGAACCATTTTTCTATTCACTATAACTCTGTAATAACTACTGCTATCAGGTAGAGTAAACGTAGGTTTTTCTCATTGTTCTTCAAATCATTTAAAATGTAATTTATGAGTGTGGAATCTACAGCCAAATTTCCTGGACTTGAGTTCTGGTTCTACCACTTATTGGTTGAACTAACCGGGCCAAGTGACTTAGCCTTACTGTGCCTCAATTTTCTCAGAAACAAAATTGACTTGAAATAGTTCTGACTTTTCAGGATTATTGTGAGTATTCAATGAGTGAGTACATGTAAGCATTTAAAATAAGATTAGGAAATTGCAATCCACCATGATCAATAAATACCAACTGCTAACCTTGGCCCTTTGTACTTTCATATAACTTTTAGAATCAGCTATTTATGTTCTACAGAAAGAAATTCTGCGTTGGAATTCTGGCTTTAACTGTAATGAATTGACAGTTCACCCACATATCTATAACACTGAGTATTTTAATCCAGAGAAGTAGATGTTTGTAATGTTTCTCCATAAAGTTTTAATATTTTCTCCATAGATGTCCTACTCTCTTTTGGCTATATTTATGTAAGACTCTGTTTTGTCAAACTCTTGTCAAATTTATTATTCAAGGCTATACAGTCTCACAAAACAAATTGTCTTTTGTTTTTCTCTCTAGATGATTTTTATGAGTTTGATTTATCTATTTCTAGAGTGTTGATATAGAAGCCATGTGTGAAATTATTTGACTTGTAGGATTTGGGGTTGAGACAGAGTTTTAACTACTAGTTCATATTTTCAAGATTTATAGTTCTATTCACATTTTCAATTTCTTGAATCATTTCTGTCACATATTTGTGTATATTATTATCTAATTTGTTTAAAGTTTCAGCTTTATCAGAATAAAATAGGTCATGGTAATTGCAAATTATTTTCCTCTCTTTTACATTCTAGTTGTGGACTTTTTCATTGTTTTTACCTTTCTTTATGAATTCCCTAGCATTGTCAAAAGTTCAATTATTTTCAAAGAGCAATCTTTTGAAATACCAATGTGAGAGTCCCTTAAATCTTTTCTATTACAGTTTTTTTTTTCTCTTTTTACTGGTTTTCACTCTTATCTTCAACATTTTCATTGTTCTATTTTCCTTGGATTATTTTCTCTAGGCAAGGCATCACCAGGTAGCCTTGCATGGCCTGGAATACACTATGCAGACCACACTGACTTCAAATTCATATACATGAACTTACATCTGCCTGTCAATACTGAGGTTAAAGACGTGCCAGGTCACCTTGGATTTGTTTTATTACTGCGCTTCTAACTGCTTAAGTTTGGCACATCATATAAAACTGCTAAATCTTTTTTATTAAAAAGACAACATTTAACAGCATACATGACTTCCTATGTACAATCTTCGTTTGCTGCACTCTACACATTTTGATGTGAGGCATTTTTGTTAACATTGATTATAAATATTTCTCATTTACATGTGTTTCCTTCTTTGATGCATAAGTTAACTGAATATACATGATTTTAAATTAAAGTCTCTTCCTCTTTTTCAAAAATAGAAAGCAAAACTCAAGCAAATAAATAAAACAAAATACCCAAACAAAACAAAAATCCCATGGAAAACACATGGTGTCTACTTTGTGTTGGCCAACCACTTCCGGGCATGAGGTATGCCTGGAGTATAGTAGAAAAATCAAGTGACACTCCATTGGAGAAAATGAATTTCTCTTTTTAAACAAGTATCAATTGCAAATAGTTTTTTGGTTAAGGGTGGGACTTTTTATCCACCTCCCCTTCTCAATGGTGGGACTTTGGTTTGGACTGGTGCAGATTCTAAGGGTGCTGTCACAGTCTCTGTGAGTTTATGTATATCAGTCCTGTTATATCTAAAAATATATATTGTTTCCTTGGAGTCATCTACCACCTCTGACCCTTACAATATTTCTGCCCCCCCCTTCCCCATAGATCCCTGCATCTGGAAGAAAGAGCTTTGAAAAGATATCCAATTCAGACTTGAGTGCTCTGAGGTCTCTAACTCTCTGCACATTGTCCAGACATGGGTGTCTGTGCTGTTTATCAATCACCAAAAGAAATGTCTCTGGTGAGGGTTGAGTACAGCAATATGTTATTAGAAGTTATTTCTGTTCCTTTAGCAGAGTAACTGAAGTAGTTTTCCCCCTAAGGCCCATGGCTTATCTAGTACCTGGTTCTTTCTTTAGCATTTTCAGGTACAGATTCCATTTTGTTGTGTGGGCCTTAAGTCCACTTAGAAAGTAGTTGATCACTCTCAAAATATGTGTGCCACTATTGCACCAATACATCCTGTAGGCAGGTCATTTTTATAAGTCACAGGATTTATAACTAGGTGATCTTGATGATTACTTTGTCCCTCTGGGAGAGTCCAGAGTACATCCAAAACCATAGGTGCTAGTCACGAGGAGGTGAAGCATCCAGTCAGGCACCAGCTCAGAACTTTCTATATTTGATGATTTAAATAAATTGTGTCTTTATCAATAGGACCGTACCTACAGGTTCTAGAGAATAACCAGTAGCATTGGCAACAGCTTGTAATGTTTTTGGGGTATATGAGACCTTTTTGGTCAATGATCCTATGACTCTCAACATGATGTAGCCCATTTCTGACACTACAAGACTTATTTTGAAGCATAAGATATCTAATTGGGGACAATGTATTCTCCATTATATGGTGATTTTATTTAAATCCCTTTCATATATATATTTCTCTATATATTAAAATATAATATATATTCATATATTCCTATAATTTAGGAACTTTAAAAAATTATTTATTATTTATTAAACTTTATTCACTTAGTATCCCTGCTGTAGCCCCGGTCCCACCCTCCCTCCTTCATCCCTCCGATCCCCCTCCCCTAGTCCACTTATAGGGGAGGTCCTCCTCCCCTTCCATCTGACCTTAGTCTATCAGGTTTCATAAGGACTGTCTTTCATAGTCTTCCTCTGTGACCCGGTCAGGGTGCTCCCCCTCAAGGGAGGTGATCAAAGAGCCAGTCACTGAGTTCATGTCAGAAACAGTCCTTGCCCCCCTTATTAGGTAACCCACTTGGGTACTGAGCTACCTATGGGCTACATCTGAGCAGAGGGTCTAGATCCTATCCACGGTCCTTTGTTGGAAGATTGGTCTCTGCAGGACCCAAATAACCCAGTTTTTTTGGGGGGGTTCTGTTGGTCCCCTTGTGAAGCTCCTATCCCCTCCAAGTCTTTCTATCTCCCCCTTCCTCCATAAGATTCCCTGCACTCTGCCCAAAGTTTGGCTGTGAGTCTCAGCATCTACTTCAATACCCTCTGTGGTAGGCTCCTGTCCTGTTCTCTTTCTTCTACCACTTCCAATGTCTATCCCATTTGTCCTTCTGAATGAGGACTGAGCATCTTCCTTAGGTCCTCCTTGTTGTTTAGCTTCTTTAGGACTATCGATTTTAGTATGTTCATCCTAATTATATAGCTAATAGCCACTTAGAAATGACTATATACCATATGTGTCTGCTTCGGAGTTACCTCATTCAGGATGATGTTTTCTAGTTCCATCCATTTGCCTGCAAATATCATGATTTCCTTTCTTAATTGCTGAGTAGTATTTCATTGTGTAAATGAACCACAAGTTCTGCATCCATTCCTTGGTTGAGGGGCATCTAGGTTGTTTCCACATTCTGGCTATTATGAATAAAGCTGCTACAAACATCGTTGAGCAAATGTCTTTGCTGTATACTTCAGCATCTTTTGGTTATATGCCTAGGAGTGGTATAGCTGGATCTTGAGGTAGCACTATTCTTAATTGTCTGAGAAAGCGCCAGACTGATTTCCAAAGTGGTTGTACAAGTTTACATTCCCACCAGCAGTGGTGGAGGGTTCCCCTTTCTCCACAACCTCTCCAGCATGCATCATCCCTTATTTTTGATCTTAGCCATTCTGATGGGTGTAAGGTGAAACCACAGAGTTGTTTTGATTTGTATTTTCCTGATGACTAAGGACATTGAGCTTTTATTCAAGTGTTTTTCTGCCATTTGATATTCATCTATTGAGAATTCTGTTTAGCTTTGTACCCCATTTTTTAATTGGATTACTTGGTTTGTTGGTGTTTTGCTTCTTTAGTTCTTTATATATTCTGGATATTTGCCCTTTGTCAGATGTAGGGTTGGTGAAGCTACTTTCCCAATCTGTAGGCTGTCCTTTGCTTTACAGAAGCTTTTCAGTTTCGTGAGGTCCCATTTGTTGATTGTTGATCTTAGAGCTGTGCTGTTGGTGTTCTGTTCAGGAATTTGTCTCCTGTGCCAATGAGTTCTAGGCTCTTCCCCATTTTTTCTTCTAATTGATTTAATGTGTCTGGTTTTATATTGATGTCTTTGATCCACTTAGACTTTAATTTGTGCAGGGTGATAAATATGTATCTATTTGAATTTTTCTACATGTAGACATCCAGTTAAACCAGCACTATTTTTTGAAGATGCTGTCTTTTTTACATTGTATGGTTTTAGCTTCTTTGTCAAAAATCAAGTATCCATAGGTGTATAGCTTTATTTCTGGGTCTTCTATCCGATTTCATTGATCCACCATTCTGTTTCTATGCCAGTATGATGCAGTTTTTATTACTACTGCTCTGTAGTTCAGCTTGAGATCAGAGATGGAGATACCTCCAGATGATTTGTTGTTGTACAGGATAGTTTTGTCAATTCAAGGTATTTTGTTTATCCATATGAAGTTGAGAATTTTTTTACAGATATAATATTTTTTATTTTTAATTCTTTATTAATTACACTTTATTCACTTTGTATCCCCCTGTGGTTTCCTCCCTCCTCCTGTTCCAATCCCTCCCTTCCTCCCCCCTCTGCACTTATGCCCTTCCCCAAGTCCACTGGTAGTAGGAGAGGTTTTCTTTTCCTTCCTTCTGATCCTAGTCTATTAGGTCTCACCAGGAGTGGCTGCAATTGTTTTCCTCTGTGGCTTGGTAAGGCTGCTCCCCCCTCAGGGGGAGGTGAAGTTGAGAATCTTTCTTTCAAGTTCTGTAACGAACTTTGTTGGTATTTTGATGGGAATTGCTTTGAATCTGTAGATTGCTTTTGGCAGGATGGCCATTTTCACTGTTAATCCTACAGATCCATGAGCATTGGAGATCTTTCCACCTTCTGATATGTTTTTCAATTTCCTTCTTCAGAGACTGAAAGTTTTTTTTTTTCAAACAGGTCTTTCATTTGCTAAGTTAGAGTCACATCAAGGTACTCTATGTTATTCGTGGCTATTGTGAAGGGTGTTGTTTCCCTAATTTCTTTCTCAGCCCTTTTGTCTTTGATATATGGGAGGGCTTCTGATTTTTTTGAGTTAATTTTGTATCCAGCCACTGTACTGAAGGTGTTTATCAGCTGAAGGTGTTTTCTGAATTTTTGGGGTCGCTCATGTATACTATCATATCATTTGCGAATAGTGATACTTTGACTTCTTCCTTTACAATTTGTATCTCCTTGATCTCCTTTAGTTATCTAATTGCTCTAGCAAGGACTTCAAGTACTATTTTGAAGAGATATGGAGAGGATGAACAGCCTTGCCTTGTCCCTGAGTTCAGTGGGATTTCTTTAAGTTTCTCTCTGTTTAGTTTGATGTTGGCTATAGGCTTGCTGTATATTGTCTTTACTATGTTTAGGTATGTGCCATTTATCCTTGATTTCACCAAGACTTTGAACATGAATGGGTGTTGGATTTTGTCAAATGCTTTTTCTGCATCTAAGGTGATGATCATGTGGTTTTTCTCCTTCAGTTTGTTTATATGGTGGATTACATTGATGGATTTCCTTATATTGAACCACCCCTGAATGCCTGGGATGAAGCCTACTTGGTCATGGTGGATAATTTCTTTTATATGTCCTTGGATTTGGATTCCAAGTGTTTCAATAAGTATTTTCGCATCAATATTCATAAGAAAGATGGGTCTGAAATTTTCTTTTTTGTTGGGTCTTTGTGTGGTTTAGGTATCAAAGTGACTGTGGCTTCATAGAATGAGTTTGATAATGTTCCTTCTATTTCTTTTTTTTCTTTTTTTGTTTTTTTTATTTTATTATTATTTTTTTATCAGTTACATTTTATTAACTCTGTATCCCAGCCGTGTCCCGATCCCTCATTCCCTCCCAGTCCCTCCCTCCCTCCCTCATCTCCACCGTGCCCCTTTCCAAGTCCACTGATAGGGGGGACCTCCTCCCCATTCATCTGATCCTGTTTTATCAGGTATCTTCAGGACTGGCTGCAAAGCCCTCCTCTGTGGCCTAACAGGACTGCTCCTCCCTTCGGCGGTGGGGAGACCAAAGAGCCAGTCATTGAGTTCCTGTTAGAAATAGTCCTTGTTCCCCTCACTTTGGGAAACCAATTGGTTACTGAGCTACCACAGGCTACATCTGAGTGGAGGTTCTAGGTTATAACCATACATGGTCTTTGGTTGAATGTCAGTCTCAGAAAAGACCCTGTGCCCAGATATATTTGGTCCTTGTGGAGCTCCTATCCTTTCCCCAACAGACTAACTCCCCTTCTTTCTTATGATTCCCTGTACTCTGCCAAAGGTTTGGTCATGAGTCTTTGCTTTGAAAACTCTGCTAGTTAGAGTCTTTCAGATGCGCTCAGTAGACTCCTGTCATACATTCAATGCACATATCCAGTATATACAAAGAACTAAAGAAGCTGAAAAGCAGCAATCCAAGTAATCCAATTAAAAAATGGGGAACAGAGCTAAACAGAGAATTCTCGACAGAAGAATATCGAATGGCAGAAAAACACTTAAAGAAATGCTCATCCTCATTAGCCATCAGGGAAATGCAAATCAAAACGACCCTGAGATATCACCTTACACCCATCAGAATGGCCAAGATGAAAAACTCAAGCGATAACACATGCTGGAGAGTGTGGGTGTGCATGGGAAAGATCCATACCTGACTGTTAGCACAGAGGGTCCCCTGGTCTGGAGCTGTGCATCTACTCATTTGCAGGCATAAGCAGAAAGCACAGAGGGCCCATGGTTCTCTACTCTCAGATTTGGGCCCACAGGGTACCCGGTAGATTCTGGGAGCAGAGGTCCCAGAACCTAGGATTTAAGCACTTACCATCGGGACAAGCAGAAGTGCAGGGGATCCACAGTCTACCACTCCCAGATCCCAGAAATGTCCACAGAAGGCCTGGGTCCAATCTTTCCCAGCTCATGGGTTATCCTCTCTAGCCCAAGAAGCCTTAGAGTTGATGCTCTGGTTTCAGCTGCCCATCCATTCACCAGTTTTGGAGTTTTGGATCCTCTTCTTGGTCAGATACAGTGCTCACTGGTCACTGCCATCTCAGAGATCCAACTTTGGAACCTTTTAAGTAGTAGGTTTTCATGTGGCTTTTCAAAAGACCTTTCCTGTTAGTTGTCTCTCCAAATTCCCTCAACACTATTCTCACATTCTCTCCTCATTTAATTCTTCTATACTAGTTTCCCATTTGTCTCTTTATAACACTATATTCTATTTCCCCTTCCTTGTAAGATTCCCTCCTCCCTCCTTGACCCTCACTAGGGACCTAATATCTGTGCTTATTCAGATTGAAGGACACAAATGGAAAACTTAAATGCTAACATACCTATACAAGAAAAAATGCAATAATTGATTTTTGGGATTTAGGCTACTTCAGTCAGGATAATTGTCTAGATCCAGCCATTTACACAAATTTATAATTTCATTTTTCTTAGCAACTGAATAATGTTCCTTTGTATAACTGTACTGCATTTTCATTATCCAATTCATCAGCTGATGGACATCTAGGATCATTGCAAATTTTGGCTATTACGTATAGAACAGCAATGAACATGTGTGAGTAAGTATCTATGTAGTAAGATATAGAGTTCTCTGAGTATATGCCCAAGACTGGTATATTTAGATCCTGAGGTATATTTACTTTTTAACTTTTGGAGAAATCTCCACATTGATTTCTATACTTGCTGTATCATTTTGCACTTCCACCAGCAATGAATAAGTTTTTCATTTCCCTATATCCTCACCAGCATATGTTATGATTTGTTGTATTGGTTTTGGACACTCTGAGTGGGATAAATTGAAATCTCAAAGTAATTTTAATTTGCATTTTCCTGATGGTGAAGAATATTAAGCTCTTAAAAACTGTTTCTCAGCCATTTGTGTTTCATCTTTTGAGAACTCAGTTTAGCCCCATGCCCTATGTTTTAATTGAGTTGTTTTCTTGACAGTTTAAGTTCTTTATATATGCTAAATAATAATAACCCTTTATCAGATGTATAAATGGTATTTCTTTCTATTTTGTAGGCTGCCACTTTGCTCAAATGATGTAGTCCTTTGCTGTAAGGTGCTATCTAGCTTCAAGGAATTCCACTTGTTAATTGTTGCTCTTAATGCCTGTGGTATTGGAATTTGGAAAGCCCTTTCCTATGTTATTGACTTTCACCTTATTAACTACTTTCTCCTCAGTCTCTCAAAAGCTACCACTGACAAAATTTAAAAGTATGCCATGGAGTGTAAAGAAATTTTGTAAGAAATGTGCCTGATGGAATATTTTTATCCTGAATATATAAAAGATCTCTATAAATCATTGGTTATCAAGTGAGTGCATATTTTTCAATCTTGGGAAAGGTCAATCATGTTTATAGATATTTTTGGTTGCAATAATGAGGGGATAGTGCTAAACATTTTACGTTGTACAAGATATTTACCTACAACAGATTATCAGGCCCCGATACCAACAATCCTAGTATTCAGGAACCCTGTTATATAAATCAATATCAAAATGATAAGTGGCCAATTTATTCTTTTTATTGAAAACAGATTCTTTTCTCACATGATATATCCTAATTATGGTTTCCCCTCCTACTAGTTCTCCCAATTCCTCCCCACATTCCCTCTCACCCAGATCTATTCCCTTTTTGTCTCTCATTAGAAAAGAACAGGCTTCCAGGAGATAATAATATAAAACAACAAAAATGTGAAAACATAAAAACTGGAGCTGGAGAGATGACTCGGTGCTTAAGAGCACTATCTACCCTTCCAGTGGTCCTGAGTTCAGTTCCCAGCAACCACATGGCAGCTCACAACCATCTACAGCAGGATTTGATGCCCTCTTCTGGCATGCAGGTGTACATGCAGCTAAAACATTCATATATACCAGCCAGAACAATAAAAAAATAATAATATAAACATCAAAGATAACTTGAAAAGAAGTTTTGAGTTTTTCTGTAAAGTTATACTTACTTACTTTATGACATAGTAGTTTTTATTCTTATGTATTCACCCAAAAGGCATATATATGTCCAAAATTTTTTAATATGTTTATATCTTTATTTAATAACAAGCATAAATTGGAAATATCCCAAATAAAACCAGCAAGATGGTTCAGCAGGTAAATACACTTGCTGCCAACAAGGACAACCTGAGTTTGATCCCTGAAATCTACATATTAGAAGTAGAGAACTGTCTCTCTTAAGTTGTCTCCTGATCCAAAACAAATCCACTGTGGAACATGTATGCTTCTGTCACCTCTGAATAAATAAATGTTTTAAAAGGAAATATCCTAAATATCTATCAATATGAGAATGAATAATATGGCATATCCATATAATAAAATACTTTTCAGTAATAGGACTGGATACCTCATTTTGTAAAGTGCTTACTGTTCAACAAAACACTTTCCAGTAATAAAAATGAGAATAAAGTTCAAAACATCTGGGAGGTGCACTTCACACCCACTAGGATGTCAATAACTAAAAAGTCACATCGTAACAAGTATTAGTGACCATGGGAGAAATAAAAAACTTTAAATAGTGCTGGAAGGAAGGTAAAATGGAGTAACCACTTAAAAAATAAGATTGGTAGCTCCTGCAAAAGCACTGAGTTACATATGATATAGCAATTCTTCTCTTAGGTATATATGTACTCAAGAGAAACAGAAAATGTGTATATAGTACAGTGGCATTATTAATGTTAGCCAAAAGATTGAAACATCCTAGTGTCCACAAACTGATGAATGGTTACATAGCTATATGATAGCATATTATTCAGTCAAAAAAATGATTGAAATACTGATACATGCTGCAAAACAGATAGCCAGTTAGGTCTCTGTTGCTGTGATAAACACCATTTCAAAATGCAACGTGGGGAGGAAAGTGTTTACAGATGTGGTTTATCATAAAGGAAAGTCAGGGAGGGAACTTAAGGCAGGAACCTGAAGGCAGCAAAGGACTCAAAGGCCATGGAGGAATGCTGATTACTGGTTTTCTCAGCCTGCATTCTTTTATCGCTCAGAACTACTTGTCAATGGTACCTCCAAATAATAATAATAATAATAATAATAATAATAATAATAATAATAGGCTGGCCCCTCCTACATCAATCTTTAATCAAGAAAATGTGTAAATTTGCCTAAGTCAATATGATGAAGCCATTTTCTCCTTTGAGGCTCCCTTTCCCTGAAAACTCTTAACTTATATCAAATTGAAACAAACAAACAAAAACAAAAACCTAACCAGAACAATTGACTATGTCAATTTGGCACATAAACACATCACTATTAAACCATAAACGTTCCTTGTATTTTTGTCCTCAAGATGTCATGGTAGTGTTACTATATCAATATAAAACATAGTATAACTTTAAAAGTCCTATAATATCTTTTATTTTATTGGAAATAGATTCTTCTCTCATAAAATAGATCCCAACCATGGGCTAGTTTCTCCTTCCTCTACTCCTCCTAGTACTTCCCTCTCCTCTTTCCCAGATCCACTTCCCCTCTGTTTTCCTTCAGAAAAAAAAAAAAAAAAAAGAAAGAAAAAGAAAAACCAGCCTCCAAGAAACAACAAACACAACAAAACAAGACACAATAAGGCAAGACAAGCCCTCATACTGAGGCTGCACAAGGCAGACCAAAAGGAAGAAGAGTCTCAAAAGCAGGCAAAAGAATCAGAGTCACACCCATTTCCACTGTCGGGAGTCCCACAAAAACACCAATCTAAAAGCCATAAAATATACTAAGAGGTATATACTAAGAGGTCTCTGTTGCAGACCTTGTGCTTGTGGCTTTAGCTTCTGTGAGCCCGTATGAACCCTGCCTGCCTGTTCAGTTAATTCAGTGGGCCACGTTCTTCTGGTGTCCTCCACGCCCCCCCCCCGACTCCTATAATCTTTCCTCCTCCTTTTCCACTGAGTTCCCAGAGTTCCAAGTTGGGGGGAGGGACCTGACGGATATCTCCAATTTAGACTCTTTCTCCACATAATGTCTGAATATGGGTCTCAGGACCCACTCCCATCTGCCGCTGGACAAATGCTGTCTGATGATGACTGGACAAAGCACCAATCTATGGGTACAACAGAACAGCAATAGAAATCGTTTCATTGATTTTTTTTTTTTTTTTTTTTTTGCCAGTCCTGTTTGGTTCTACCCTAGGCCTCTGGGTTATCCAGTCTACCATTCCTGGCCATCCAGGCAGTGTGGGGCCTGGGTTCCCTCTCATGGAGTGGAACCACACATTGTTGGACACTCCCACAAGTTCTACACCACCCTTGCCTCAGCACATCTTGCAGGCAGGACAGAATGTATGTTGAGGGTTTTGCGGCTGGGTTGGTATCCAGGTTTCTCTTTTGGTAACCTGAAGAGTGCCTCCCTGCACCAAAGAGACTAGAACATAGAAGTGAAGGTTCCACGAAGGAACCAGCTCAACCTCTCCACATTCAACGAGTTGTATGTATGTTGTCCTCAGCAATACCACCCACCCCTTGCTATCAGTTTGTGGAGAGTGATTCTCTGTTCTAGCCTCAGCCTGGGTTGTTTAGGGATCTTCATGGGACCTCTTAACCAGCAACTCAACAGAATGCAACCCAGTCTCATGACTGGAAGCCTTGCCTGTTTTATAACAGATGGCCAGCTCAGACTCCACATTCTCCATTACTAGGAGTTCTCAGCATGGCCACCCTCACAGATTCAAGAAACTTTCCGCTGCACTAGCCTTCTACACCACCCTCCCTCCAAGTGCCCTCCAATTCCAGCCATCCCTTCCTGAGCTCTCTTCCTCCCTCCCTTCTCCCAACCTCATCTCTCCCACTCCCATCCCTACCCACCATCTGTCCACCCACAAGATATATTCTATTTACCCTTCCCAGGGAGATCAATGTGTTCCCCCCTAGAGCTCTTCTCTAACCCCTCTGAGTCTGTGGACTGTAGCTTGATCATCATTTACTTAACAGCTAGTGTCTATGGATTAGTGAGTACATACCATATTTGTCTCTCTGGGTCTGGATTATCTCACTCCAGATATATATATATATATTTTAATAGTTCTATCTATTTGCCTGAAAATTTCATGATGTCACTTTTTAACAGCTGAGTAATACTCTATTGTGTAAATGTTCTATATTTTTAAAAATCCTGTTGAAGGACATTTAGGTTGTTTTCAGTTTCTTGTTATTATGAATAAAGCCACAATGAATAGAGTTGACTGTTCTTGTGGTGGGATGGAGTGTTCATTGGGCACATGCCGAAGAATGGTAAAGCTGGGTCTTGAGGTAAATATAGTCCCAATTTTCTGAGAAACTGCCATAATTTTTCAATAATGGTTGTATAAGTTTGCACACCTACCAGCAATAGAGGAGTGTTTCCTTGGTAGAATTTTTAGGGTCATTTATGTATACTACCATACATTTGCAAATAATGATTCTTTGATTTCTTCTTTTCCAATTTGTATCCCCTTAATCTTCTTCAGTTACTTATTGTCCTGGCTGAAACTTCAAGTACTATATTGAATAGATATGGAAAGACTGTACAACGTTAACTTGTTCCCTGACTTTAGTGGAATTACTTTGAGTTTCTCTCCATTTGATTTGATGTTAGCATTCAGCTTGCTGTAAATTGCCTTTATTATGTTTAGGTATGTCCCTTGTATCCCTAATCTCTCTAAGACTTTTATCATGAAGGGGTGTTGGATTTGGTCAAAGGCTTTTTTGGCGCTTAATTAAATGACCATGTGAGGTTTTTTTTTTCCACTTTATTTATATTGTGAATTACATTTATTGATTTTGTATCTTGAACCATTCCTGTATCTCTGGGATGAAGGTTATTAGATCACAGTGGATGATCATTTTGATGTATTGTTAGATTCAGTGTGTAAATATTTTTATTGAATATTTTGGCATCTATGTTCATAAGGGAAATTGGTCTGTAATTTTTTTCTCTGTTGAGTCTTTATATAATTTGAGTATCAGAATCACCATGGCCTTACGGAATGAATATGGCAATGTTCTTTTTTAAATTTATTTTTATTTTTATATTAATTACACTTTATTCACTTCATATCCCAGCAGTAGCCCCCTCCCTCATTCCCTCTGAATCCTCACCCACCTTCCCTCATCTCCTCCCTGCCCTTCTCTAAGTCCACTGGTAAGGGAGGTCCTCCTTCCCTTCACCAACGCTATATATGACAAAAGGCTAATATCCAGACTATATAAAGAACTAAAGAAGTTAAAAAACAACAAATCAAACAATCCAATTAAAAAAATTGGATAAGGAGCTAAACAGAGAATTCTCTGTGGAGGAATATAGAATGGCAGAGAAACACTTAAAGAAATGCTCAACATCCTTAGTCATCAGGGAAATGCAAATCAAAACAACCCTAAGATTTCACCTTACACTCATCAAAATGTCTAAGATCAAAAACTCAAGTGACGCAAATCAAAACAACCCTGAGATATCACCTTACACCCATCAGAATGGCCAAGATGAAAAACTCAAGCGACAACACATGCTGGAGAGGTTGTGGAGAAAGGAGAACCCTCCTCCACTGCTGGTGGGAATGTAAACTGGTACAACCACT
Source organism: Meriones unguiculatus (assembly GCF_030254825.1). Lineage (NCBI taxonomy): Eukaryota > Metazoa > Chordata > Mammalia > Rodentia > Muridae > Meriones > Meriones unguiculatus. Next base: position 24,683,911 of record NC_083369.1, read on the forward strand.
CTGGAAAGCTATCTGGCTCTTTCTAAGACAATTAGGAATAGTGCTTCCTCAAGACCCAGCTATACCACTGCTAGGTATATACCCAAAGTTTGCTCAAGTACATAAAAGGGATACTTGCTCAACCATGTTTATAGCAGCTTTATTTGTAATAGCCAGAACCTGGAAACAACCCAGATGTCCATCGACGGAGGAATGGGTACAGAAATTGTGGTATTTTTACACAATGGAATACTACTCAGCAATCAAAAAGGAGGAAATCATGAAATTTGCAGGCAAATGGTGGGATCTAGAAAAGATCATTCTGAGTGAAATATCCCAGAAGGAGAAAGACAAACATGGGATATACTCACTTATATAGACCTATAAGATATAATAAACATAATGAAATCTATACACCTAAAAAAGATAATCAATTGAGCGGACATGGGGTAAGATGATCAATCCTCGTTCAGAAAGACAGATGGGATGTGCATTGAACGTATGACAGGAGTCTATTGAGCGCATCTGAAAGACTCTTACTAGCAGTGTTTTCAAAGCAAAGACTCATGACCAAACCTTTGGCAGAGTACAGGGAATCATAAGAAAGAAGGGGAGTTAGTCTGATGGGGAAAGGATAGGAGCTCCACAAGGACCAAATATATCTGGGCACAGGGTCTTTTCTGAGACTGACATTCAACCAAGGACCATGTATGGATATAACCTAGAACCTCCACTCAGATGTAGCCTGTGGTAGCTCAGTAACCAATTGGTTTCCCAAAGTGAGGGGAACAAGGACTATTTCTAACAGGAACTCAATGACTGGCTCTTTGGTCTCCCCACCGCCGAAGGGAGGAGCAGTCCTGTTAGGCCACAGAGGAGGGCTTTGCAGCCAGTCCTGAAGATACCTGATAAAACAGGACCAGATGTATGGGGAGGAGGTCCCCCCCATCAGTGGACTTGGAAAGGGGCACGGTGGAGATGAGGGAGGGAGGGAGGGACTGGGAGGGAATGAGGGATCGGGACACGGCTGGGATACAGAGTTAATAAAATGTAACTGATAAAAAAATAAAAATAAAAAAAGGAAAAAAAAACTCAAGTGACAACACATGCTCTAGAGGTTGTGGAAAAGGAAAACCCTCCTCCCCTTCTGGTGGGAATGTAAACTTGTACAAACACTTTGGAAATCAATCTGGTACTTTCTCAGGCAATTAAGAATAGTACATCCTCAAGATTCAGCTATACCTCTCCTAGGCATATATCCAAAATATGCTCAAGTACACAACAAGGACATTTGCTAAAACATATCCATTGCAGCTTTATTTTTAATAGCCAGACCTGGAAACAACCCAGATGTCCCTCAACGGAGGAATGGATACAGAAATTGTGGTACATTTACACAATGGAATACTACTCAGCAATTAAAAACAAATAAATCATGAAATTTGCAGGCAAATGGTAGGATCTAAAAAGATCATCCTGAATGAGGTATCCCATAGAAACAGAATGGTGGATCAATGGAACCGAATACAAGACCCAGAAATGAACCCATACACCTATGGATACTTGATTTTTTACAAAGAAGACAAAAACTTTCAATGGAAAAAAGACAGCATCTTCAACAAATGGTGCTCTTCCAACTGGATGTCTACATGCAGAAAAATGAAAATAGATCCATATTCATCACTCTGCATAAAACTAATGTCCAAGTGGATCAAAGACCTCAACATAAAACCGGACTCACTAAATCGGTTAGAAGAAAAACTAGAGAAGAGCCTAGAACTCACTGGCACAGGAGACAACTTCCTGAACAGAACACCAACAGCACAGGCTCTAAGAGCAACAATCAATAAATGGGATCTCATGAAACTGAAAAACTTCTGTAAAGCAAAGGACACTATCATCATGGCAATGTTCTTTTTTATTCTTTATTAATTACACTTTATTCATTTTGTATCCCCCCTGTGGTTCCCTCCCACCTCCCGTCCCAATCTCTCCCTTCCTCCACCCTCTGCATGCATGCCCCTCCCCAAGTCCACTAATAGGGGAGGTCTTCTTTTCCTTCCTTCTGATCCTAGTGAATTAGGTCTCATCAGGAGTGGCTGCTATGTCTTCTTCTGTGGCCTAGTAAGGCTGCTCCCCCCTCAGGGGGAGGTAATTAAAGATCAGCATGGCAATGTTCTTATGTTTTTATTTTGTGGAATAGTTTAAGGAGTATTGGTGTTAACTTTTCTTTAAAGGTCTGATAGAATTATGTACTAAAACTGTCTGGCCCTAGGCTTTTTTTCTGGTTGAAGGACTTTAATGACTATTTGATTTCACAAGAGTTTATAGTAGTATTTAAATTGCTTATCTGATCTTGATTTAACTTCGGTAAGTGGAACCTACAGAGAAAATGATCCATTTTTTTTAGATTTTGGATTTGGTGCAGTGAAAGTTTTAAATTATATCTTTATGATTCTCTGGATTTCCTTGGTGTCTATTATTAAGTTCCCTTTTCATTTCTTTTTTTTTTTTTTTTGAGTTTTTTTTTTTCAATGCAGTTTATGCAGGAACCTTGAACAATCATCTGACCCTGGGGAAAGCCAGCCCACAGCTTAAATAGCCTCTGGGTAGCCAACCCCAGCATGCCACGTGGGCAATGCAGATAGGTCCACATACATGGAAGCAAGCCAGATCCTCAGCCTTAGCCAAATGTGGAGTTGTTTGTGACAGAGAGCACTCACCATCGGGAAGGTGGAAGGCGGAAACCAGCTCCATCTTTAAGGTGCGGCATTACACAGCTCTCTACAGTTCCCCTTTTTTGTTTTAGACGCATCAGGCAAGAGTAGAGGTCTGATCTCTGATATTAGAAATAAATTGGGACTTTGTACCAATGTTCATTTAGGTGTCATCCACCCAAAGAGCATCAGACCCGTCTGATACCTTTTTCTCAGAGGCGGGACCTGGGGCATCAACCCGCATGCAATCAGACTTGCTCTTCTCTGGGTCGAAAGTGGCTGACCCTGAGTGCAGTGCTTAGCCTCGCATCCTGAGCATAACATTTTAGCTTTCTATGGTAGCCAACCATGCTTGGGGAGACTGTCCTGCTTCAATGGCTGTAAAGGCCTGAATGATCATGGCTGAATTACGCTGTTGTGAGACTCTAATCTTGCATATACACCACAGGCAAACCAAGGAGACCAACACGCTCCCATGCCTGCCCATTCCTTCAGATGATTCATAGCTGCAGCAATCCATGGTGATAATCCTGTGGCTAGTCCTGCGTCCACTCTGGTAGAATTTACTGTGATAATGGCCACTCTCAGCTGCTCCATCGTAGTATCGAATTCTCCAGTCCAATTACCTAAAATATAGCTAGACAATTGTTTAGACAGATTTGCAGCACAGGAAAAATTCTCATGTTGTATGCTAGTGACACAAAGTCCAGGATACTTTCATTGAAAGCCCGGTTGAGCCATTTGCCATAGGGTATCAATTTGCTCCTGTAAGAGGTCAATCCTCTGATTGAACACCATCAAGCCTCCTTTTAGTTGAGCATTAATTTTTTTTGTACATCTAAGGCATGAGCTACATTGGCTAAAAGATTATTCAGGGTCTGAGCAGTCTGCACAGTATGACTCATGGCTAATGCCCCGGTGGTAGCTCCAACAGCCGCCAATGAGATGGCAGTAACAGTCGCGGCTGTAGTTCCAAGATCCCTTTTCTGTCTGAAGAGAGTCATAGCGTGAGGGGCATCAACGGGCACAGGCACCCAGCGAGGCATGCGAGTAACCAGGGCATACCTAAATTCACTAGCATTCCAGCATTGGGCAAAAAAGCAAGTATCATCACCACAATTACTTGGCTCTATCTGGCTAATAATGAATAAAAATGGGGGATATAAACAAACAGGTGTGGGCTTATAGGAAATATTATGAGAAGCCTTAACTCCCTCGTTGGAACATCTTGCATCAGTTCTAGAACTAGCAGTGGTGGTGTCCGAGGTCTGAGTAGGTTCAGGAGACCATTGGCCCCAGGGGCGAGACATGTAAATTGACTAACTCCATGTTTTGCTCCACTTTTGAAAGTCATTTATGGTTCTTAAATTATTTTCCCCCTTTTTTTAATTTTTCCTCAATTACACTTTATTCGTTCTGCATCCCCCCATAAACCCCTCCCTCCTCCCCTCCCAATCCCATCCTCCCTCCTCCCTCTACATGCATGTCACTCCCCAAGTCCACTGATAGGGGAGGTTCTCCTCTCCTTCTGATCTTAGATAATCAGTTCACATCAAAAGTGGCTGCATTGTCCTCTACTATGGCCTGGTAAGGCTGCTCCCCCCCAGGGGGAGGTGACTAAAGAGCAGGCCAATCAGATTATGTCAGAGGCAGTCCCTCTTCACATTACTATGTAACCCAATTGGACTCTGAACTGCCCTGGGCTACATCTGTGCAGGGGTTCTGGGTTATCTCCAAGAATAGACCTTAGTTGGAGTATGAGTCTCTGGGAAGTTCCCTGTGTTCAAATTTTCTTGTTCTGTTGCTCTCCTTGTGGAGACCCTGTCCTCTCCAGCTCTTACTATTTCCCAGTTCTTACATAAAATTCCATTCACTCTTCCCAACACTTGCCCATCAGGCTCAGTATCTGCTTTGATAGTCTGTAGGGCAGAGGGTTTCAGAGGCCCTCTGTGGTAGGTTCCTAGGTTGTTTCCTGTTTTCTTCTTCTTCTGATGTCCATCCTCTTTGCCTTTCCGGATAGGGATTGGACATTTTAGTTAGGGTCCTCTCTCTTGCTTAGTTTCTTTAGATGCACAGGTTATAGTGGGTTTGTCCTATGTTGTATGTCTATAAGAGTGAGTATATACCATGTGTGTCTTTTTGCTTCTGGAACAACTCACTCAGGATGATCCTTTCCAGATCCCACCATTTACCTGCAAATTTCATGATTTCCTGATTTTTCATTGCTGAGTAATATTCCATTCTGTAGATGTACCACAATTTCTGCATCCATTCTTCAGTTGAGGGGCATCTGGGTTGTTTCCAGCTTCTGGATATTACAAATAAAGCTGCTACAAACATGGTTGAACAAATGTCCTTTTTGTGTACTTGGGCCTCTTTTGGATATATGCCTAGGAGTGGTATGGCTGGATCATGGGGAAGCAGTATTCCTAGTTGTCTGAGAAAGCGCCAGATTGATTTCCAGAGTGGTTGTACAAGTTTACATTCCCACCAGCAGTGAAGAAGGGTTCCCCTTTCTCCACAACCTCTCCAGCATGTGTTGTCACTTGAGTTTTTCATCTTGGCCATTCTGATGGGTGTAAGGTGAAATCTAAGGGTTGTTTTGATTTGCATTTCCCTAATGGCTAGTGAGGTTGAGCATTTCTTTAACTGTTTCTCTGCCATTCGATATTCCTCTATCGACAATTCTGTTTAGCTCTGTTTCCCATTTTTTAAGTGGATTACTTGGTTTGCTGCTTTTCAGCTTCTTTAGTTCTTTATATATACTGGATATGAGTCCTCTGTCAGATAAAGGGTTGGTGAAGATTCTTTCCCAATCTGTAGGCAGTCGCTTTGTTTTGGTGATGGTCTCCTTTGCTTTGCAGAAGCTTTTCAGTTTCATGAGGTCCCATTTATTGATTGTTGCTCTTAGAGCCTGTGCTGTTGGTCTTCTGTTCAGGAAGTTTTCTCCTCTACCAATGAGTTCTAGGGTATTCCCCACTTTTTTTCTAGCCAATTTAATGTGTCAGGTTTTATGTTGAGGTTTTTGATCCACTTGGACTTCAGTTTTGTGCAGGGTGATAAGTATGGATCTATTTTCATTTTTCTACATGTAGACATCCAGTTGGACCAGCACCATTTGTTGAAGATGCTATCTTTTTTCCATTGTATGGTTTTGGCGCCGTTGTCAAAGATCAGGTGTCCATAAGTGTGTGGGTTTATTTCTGGGTCTTCTGTTTGGTTCCATTGATCCACTATTCTGTTATTATGCCAGTACCATGCAGTTTTTAATACTGTTGCTCTATAGTACAACTTAAGATCAGGGATGGAGATACCTCCAGAAGATCTTTTATTGTAGAGGACTGTTTTAGCAATTCTGAGTTTCTTGTTATTCCATATGAAGTTGAGAATTTTTCTTTCCAGGTCTGTAAAGAATTGTGTTGGTAATTTGATGGGAATTGCATTGAATCTGTAGATTGCTTTTGGTAAAATGGCCATTTTTACTATGTTAATCCTGCCAAGCCATGAGCATGCGAGATCTTTCCATCTTCTCATATCTTCTTCTAATTCTTTCTTCAGAGACTTGAAATTTTTTTCATACAAATCTTTGACTTCCTTGGTTAGGGTTACTCCGAGGCACCTTATGTCATTTGTGGCTATTGTGAAGGGTGTTGTTTCCCTAATTTCTTTCTCAGCTCTTTTGTCTTTTGTATATAGGTGGGCTACTGATTTTTTTGAGTTAATTTTGTATCCGGCCACTTTGCTGAAGGTGTTTATCAGCTGTAGGAGTTCCCTGGTAGAGTTTTTGGGGTCACTCACGTATACTATCATATCATCTGCAAATAGTGATAATTTGACTTCTTCCTTTCCAATTTGTATCCCCTTGATCTCCTTCAACTGTCTTATTGCCCTAGCAAGGACTTCCAGCACTATGTTGAAGAGATATGGAGAGAGTGGGCAGCCTTGTCTTGTCCCTGATTTCAGTGGGATTGCTTTAAGTTTCTCTCCATTCAGTTTGATGTTGGCTATAGCTTTGCTGTATATTGCCTTTGTTATGTTTAGATATGTGCCTTGTATCCCTGATCTCTCCAATACTTTAAACATGAATGGATGTTGGATTTTGTCAAAGGCTTTTTCAGCATCTAGGGAGATTATCATGTGTTTTTTTTCTTTCAGTTTGTTAATATGGTGGATCACATTGATGGATTTCCGTATATTGAACCACCCCTGCATACCTGGGATGAAGCCTACTTGGTCATGGTGGATGATATCTTTGATGTGTTCTTGTATTCGGTTTGCGAGTATTTTGTTGAGTATTTTTGCATCAATGTTCATAAGGGAGATTGGCCTGAAGTTCTCTTTTTTTGTTGGGTCTTTGTGAGGTTTAGGTACCAAGGTGACTGTGGCTTCATAGAATGAGTTTGGTAATGTTGCTTCTGTTTCAATTTTGTGGAATAGTTTGAAGAGAACTGGAGTTAGCTCTGTTTTGAATGTTTGGTAGAATTCTGCGCTGAAACCATCAGGTCCTGGGCTTTTTTTGGATGGGAGACTTTCGATGACTGCTTCTATTTCCTTGGGAGATATAGGACTATTTAATTGATTTACCTGGTCCTGATTTAACTTTGGTAAGTGGAATCGATCAAGAAAATTGTCCATTTCATTTAAATTTTCAAATTTTGTTGCATATAGACTTTTGAAGTAAGTCCTAATGATTGCTTGGATTTCCTCAGTGTCTCTAGTCATGTCCCCCTTTTCATTTCTGATTTTGTTGATTTGGATGGTGTCTCGCTGCCTTTTAGTTAGCTTGGCTAAGGGTTTGTCTATCTTGTTGATTTTCTCAAAGAACCAGCTCTTGGTTTCATTGATTCTTTGAATTGTTTTATTTGTTTCTAATTGATTGATTTCAGCCCTGAGTTTGATTATTTCCAGCCGTCTGCTCCTTCTTGGTGTGTCTGCTTCTTCTTTTTCTAGGGTTTTTAAGTGAGCCATTAAGTTGCTTGAATGTGCTGTCTCAAATTTCTTCTTGAAGGCACTTAGTGCTATGAACTTTCCTCTTAGCACTGTTTTCATTGTTTCCCACAAGTTTGGGTATGTTGTGTCTTCATTTTCATTGAGTTCTAGGAAGATTTTAATTTCTTTCTTTATTTCTTCCCTGACCCAGCTGTCTTTTAGTAGCAAGTTGTTCAGTTTCCATGTATGTGTAGGCTTTTTGCTATTTTTGTTGTTACTGAGGTCCAGCTTTATTCCATGGTGATCAGACAGGATACAAGGGATTATTTCAATCTTCTTGTATCTGTTGAGGCTTGCTTTGTGACCAACTGTGTGTTCTATTTTGGAGAAGGTTCCATGAGGTGCTGAGAAGAAGGTAAATTCTTTTGTGTTTGGGTGTAAGGTTCTGTAAATGTCTGTTAGGTCCATTTGATTCATGACCTCTGTTAGAGATATTGTTTCTTTGTTTAATTTCTGTTTAGTTGACCTGTCCTTTGTTGAGAGTGGGGTGTTGAAGTCTCCCACTATTAGTGTGTGGGGATCTATGTGTGGTTTAAGTTTTATCAATGTTTCTTTCACAAATGTGGGTGCCCTTGTATTTGGGGCATAGATGTTCAGGATTGTGATGTCTTCTTGGTGGAATTTTCCCTTGATGAGTATGAAGTGTCCTTCCCCATCTCTTTTGATTAATTTTGGTTGAAAGACTATTTTATCAGATATTAGAATGGCTACTCCTGCTTGCTTCTTGCGTCCATTTGCTTGAAAAGCCGTCTTCCATCCCTTTACCCTCAGATAATGTCTATCTTTGTGACTTAGGTGTGTTTCTTGTATACAACAGATTGCTGGGTTTTGTTTACGCATCCATTCTGTTAGTCTGTGTCTTTTTATTGGAGAATTATGTCCATTAATATTGAGAGAGATTAATGACCAGTGGCTGTTAGATCCTTTGAATTTGATGTTGGCTGTGGTCATACGGTTGTGTGCTAGGTTGCTTTTTGTTTTACTGTAGTGGGTTATTTATTTCCTGTGTTTTCTTGAATGTAGCTAGCTTTCTTGGGTTGTATTTTCCCTTCCAGTGTCTTCTGTAATGCTGGATTTGTTTGTAGGTATTGTTGAAATTTGTTTTTGTCATTGAATATCTTGTTTTCTCCGTCTATGAGGACTGAGAGTTTTGCAGGGTATAGTAGCCTGGGCTGACATCTGTGTTCTCTTAGGGTCTGCATGATATCATAGTCTCTGTTGAAAAGTCAGGTGTGATTCTAATGGGTTTGCCATTATATGTTACTTGGCCTTTTTCTCTTGCAGCTTTTAGTATTTTTTCTTTGTTCTGTATACTTACGGTTTTGATTATTATGTGGCGGGAGGATTTTCTTTTCTGGTCTAATTTATTGGGTGTTCTATAGGCCTCTTGTATTCTTATTGGTCTCTCCTTTAAGTTGGGGAAATTTTCTTCAATGATTTTGTTGAAGATATTTTCTGGGCCTTGGAGGAGGGAATCTTCTTTTTCCTCTATTCCTATTATTCTTAGGTTTTGTCTTTTTATGTTGTCTTGAATTTCTTGGACGGTCTGTGTCAGGAATTTTTTAGATTTAACATTTTCTTTGTCAGATACATCTATTTCTTCCATTGTATCTTCCACACCTGAGATTCTTTCTTCCATTTCTTGTATCCTATTGGTTATGCTAACCTCTGTAGTTCCTGCTTTCTTCCCTAAGTTCTTTCTCTCCACAATTTCTTCCATTTGTGTTTTTTTTTTAATTTTTCCAATTCTATCTTCAGGTCTTGAGCTATTTTGTTGGTTTCCTTCCCCTGTCTGACTGTATTTTCATGTTTTTCTGTCAATTCCTTCAGCTGTTTGTTTGAACAACCCACTGTTTCTTTTATTTCATTCAGTGATTTAAGCATTTGCTCTCTAAAGGCCACAGACTGTTTGGCTGCAGCTTCCCGTATTTCTTCACGGATGGCCATAATCTCCTTGTCTTTAATTTTCTCCATTTCTTTACGGATAGCCATGATCTGTTTGTTTTTATCTTCCTCTAATTCTTTTCGTATTTTATTTGTTTCCTCTGTTATCTTCTTCATGAGCATAGATGTTAGGTCATCTCCTTGAATTTCATTTATGTTGGGGTGTCTAGGGCTATTTGCCCCTGGATAACTGGGTTCTGGAGATGCCATATTGCTCTGGCTTTTGTTAGTTGGACTTTTACGCTGTCCTCTACCCATTGGGCTATCTTAGTTGTTTGAATTTAGTTTCTGGTTGTTCCTGGACTCTTGTAGTGGAGAGAATCCCTTTGGCAGGAAGATGCTTTTTCCTGAAGGAAGCCTTTCCAGCTTTTTGGGTATAGTCACTGGGATGTCCGCTGTTTTTCAGGAGTTGCTACAGCTTACCTCAGGCATAGAGACCTGGGTAGTAACTGTGGTCCTGATTAGTTGAGAGGGCTCTCCTCTCACTGGGAGAAGTCCTGGAGACAGTTGCCCTCCTTCTGGGTTTCTTGCTGTAAATTTAGTGATCAACTGCTGTAACCTGTGTGTCCCGTGGTTTGGTCGGTTATGTTAGGGATAACTGGTTGCCCCTTGGAGCAGTATCTGGGGGTTGATCTCAGGGTTCCCGGTCTTTTGTAGGTCTGAGGTTGGGGCTCTGTGCCCCAGAACCCAAGAGGTAATCTATGGCGGGTGAGTACTGCTCTGGTGTCTTGGGGCACACAGTTCTGCTTGTAAGGTGTATTTGGTACAATGCAGGCCTCTGGGCTGGTGGAGCGTGCGCCTGCCTGCTAGTCTGCGGGAGCTGAGTTTCCAGTCACTCTGTGCTCCCTGTTTGGGCCCAGATCTGTGATGGCTGGGCATACTCACCTGTCTGCGATCTGCAGGCTGCTAGACTTTCCCTAGGTGACCCCAGCAGCACGGTTTCTTCCTTCCCTCTGGGGTCCTTTCTGGACAGGGGTTCCCAGTCCCTGTTGTACTGGGGCGCACAGCTTGTCCGTACCGCTGAGCTGAGCGTGCAGATCTCTGCGCGGCAGGAGCTCAGTTGTGTTGGCGGTGGGTACCTGCAGTCCTAGCGACCTTCCGGGGATAGACTGGGTGACCCGTGATCAGTCTGGCCACTTTGCTTCCCAGTGGGGTCCCCCCGAGGCTGGGACTCCCAGCCTCAGGCACCCTTGTGCTCATGGATCAGCCTGGAAAAGTGATTGGGACACGGACGCTTGCGGCTCCAGCCCGGAGACACAAAGCCCGCGTTACCCGGGATTTCTTCCCGGTTCTGGCTGGGTAGCTGTGAATGGACCCGGCCGATTCCCACACTGTGGGAGCCTCCCCTCACCTGGGAAACACGATTGATGTAGTTTCAGGGCCCAGAGTTCAGTCTCCTGGTCTCTGCACGGCGAGTGCTGTCCTGCTTCTCAAACGCAGTGCTCTCCTGGCACCGCCATCTTGGCTCCCCCCTCCCCTTTTTATTTCTAATTTTAATTTGGGTATTCTCTTTAGTTAGTTTGAATAAGGGTTTGCTTATCTTGTTGATTTTCTCTATGAACCAACTCTTTGTTTCATTGATGCTTTGTATTGTTTTCTTAGTCTCTATTTTATTTTTTTCAGCCATCAATTTGATTATTTCTTGTGCCTATTCCTCTTTTTTTTCTTTCACTTCTGTTTTATCAAGTTAAGAAATACATGCTAGAGATGTCCTCAAAATCTTAACAAGAATTAGTTCTCAGTGTGTGATTCAAATTTTTTTCCTTTTTTTATTAATTACACTTTATTCACTTTGTATCCCCCCATAAATCCCTCTCTCCTCCCCTCCCAACCCCACCTTCCCTCTCCCTTCTTCACAAATGTCCCTCCCCAAGTCCGCTGATAGGGGAGGTCCCCCTCTCCTTCCTTCTGGTCTTAGTCTATCAGATCTCACCAGGAGTGGCTGCATTGTCATCTTCTGTGGCCTGGTAAGGCTGTTCCCCCCTCAGGGGGAGGTGATCAAAGAGCAGGCAAATCAGTATGTCAGAGGCAGTCCATCTTCCCATTACTATGTAACCCACTTAGACACTAAACTGCCCTGGTCTACATCTGTGCAGGGGTTCTAGGTTATCTTCATTATCTCCATGCATGGTACTTGGTTGGAATATGAGTCTCCGGAAAGACCGCTGTGTTCAATTTTCTGGTTCTGTTGCTCTCCTTGTGGAGTTCCTGTCCTCTCCAGATCTTACTATTTCCCACTTCTTACATAAGATTCTATGCACTCTGCCCAAAAGTTGGCCCTAAGTCTCAGTATCTGTTTTGATAATCTGCAGGGCAGAGCCTTTCAGAGACCCTCTGTGGCAGGCTCCTAACTCGTTCCCTGTTTTCTTCTTCTTCTGATGCCATCCTCTTTGATGGGGATTGAGCATTTTAGTCAGGGTCCTCCCTGTTGATTAGTTCCTTTTTTTTTTAAATAGAGTTTTTTTTTTTTTTTAGATTTTATTTATTTACACATACATATACATTCATGCATGCATACATACAGTATTCTGTCTGCATATGTGCCTGAAGGCCAGAACAGGGCACCAGATCACATTTATAGATGGCTATGAGCCACCATGTGGTTGCTGGGAATTGAACTCAGGACCTTTGGAAGAACAGCCAGTGCTCTTAGCTGCTGAGCCACCTCTCCAGCCCTTGATTAGTTTCTTTAGATGTACACATTTTAGTAGGTTTATCTTATATTATATGTCTATATGAGTGAGTATATACTGTGTGTGTCTTTCTGCTTATGGGACAGCTCACTCAGGATGATCCTTTCCAGTTCCCACCATTTACCTGCAAATTCCATGATTTCCTTATTTTTCTTTTTTTATATATTTTTAATTTTATTTTTTTATTAATTACACTTTATTCACTTTGTATCCCCCCATAAGCCCCTCCCTCCTCCCCTCCCGACCCCATCCTCCCTCCCCCTTCTTCACGCATGCCCCTCCCCAAGTTCACTGATAGGAGAGGTCCTCTTCTCCTTCCTTCTGATCTTGGTCTATCAGATCACATCAGATTTCCTTATTTTTCATTGCCTAGTAATATTCCATTGTATATATGTACCACAATTTCTGCATCCATTCTTCAGTTGAGGGGCATCTGGGCTGTTTCCAGTTTCTGGCTATTACAAATAAAGCTGCTACAAACATGGTTGAGCAAATGTCCTCATTGTGTGCTTGAGCCTCTTTTGGATATATGCCTAGAAGTGGTATGGCTGGATCTTGAGCAAGCACTATTCCTAGTTGTCTGGGAAAGCGCCAGATTGATTGCCAGAGTGGTTGTACAAGTTTACATTCCCACCAGCAGTGGAGGAGGGTTCCCCTTTCTCCACAACCTCTCCAGCATGTGTTGTCACTTGAGTTTTTCATCTTGGCCATTCTGATGGGTGTAAGGTGAAATCTAAGGGTTGTTTTGATTTGCATTTCCCTAATGGCTAGTGAGGATGAGCATTTCTTTAAGTGTTTCTCTGCCATTCGATATTCCTCTATCGACAATTCTGTTTAGCTCTGTTCCCCATTTTTTAATTGGATTACTTGGTTTGCTGCATTTCAGCTTCTTTAGTTCTTTATATATACTGGATATTAGCCCTCTGTCAGATAAAGAGTTGGTGAAGATTCTTTCCCTATCTGTAGGCAGTTGTTTTGTTTTGATGACAGTATCCTTTGCTTTACAGAAGCTTTTCAGTTTCATGAGGTCCCATTTATTGATTGTTGCTCTTACAGCCTGTGCTGTTGGTGTTCTGTTCAGGAAGTTGTCTCCTGTGCCAATGAGTTCTAGGGACTTCCCTACTTTTTCTTCTAACCAATTTAATGTGTCTGGTTTTATGTTGAGGTCTTTGATCCACTTGGACTTCAGTTTTGTGCAGGGTGATAAGTATGGATCTATTTTCATTTTTCTACATGTAGACATCCAATTGGACCAGCACCATTTGTTGAAGATGCTATCTTTTTTCCATTGAATGGTTTTGGCATCTTTGTCCAAGTTCAGGTGTCCATAAATGTGTGGGTTTATTTCTGGGTCTTCTATGTGGTTCCATTGATCCACCATTCTGTTTCTATGCTAGTACCATGCAGTTTTTATTACTGTTTCTCTATAGTACAGCTTAAGATCAGGGATGTGCCTGTTCCTCTTAAGTGTGCTTATTCCTTTTTGTTCTAGAGCTTTCAGATGTGCCATTGAGTTGCTAATAGGAGATTGTGTCCAAATTTGTCATGTAACCACTTAGTTGTGTGAGCATTCCTCTTAGCACGACATTCATTGTGTCTCATAAGTTTGGTATGTTGTGTACTCATTTTCATTCAGGTCTAGAATATCTTTAGTTTCTTCCTTTTTTCTGCCTTGTCCCATTTTCTCATTCAGTAGGGAGTTGTTCAGTTTCCATGAATTCGTAAGCTTTCTTTATGTTGTTGTTAATAAACAGCTTTAATCCATGGTGGTCAGATTGGATGCAAGGAGTTATTTCAATTTTTCTTTATCTATTGAGTCTTTTTTCATGACAGAGTATGTAGTCAGTTTTGGAGAAAGTTCCATGTGGTGCTGAGAAGAAGGCAAATTCTTTTGTTTGGGTGGAATGTTCTGTAAAGTTTCATTTGACTTATAACATCAATTAACTCCAACATTTCTCTGTTTAGTTTTTGTGTGGACCACCTGTCTATTGGTGAGACTGGAGTATTGAAGTCTCCCACTATCAAGTGTGTGAGGGTAAATACGTGATTTAAGCTATAGTAGTGTTTCTTGTACAAAAGCGGGTGCCCTTATGTTTAGAGCATAGATGTTAATCATTGAAATGTCATATTGGTGATTTTTTTTCCTTTGATGAGTATGCAGTACCCTTTCCCATCTCTTCTGATAAATTCTGTTTTGAGGTCTATAGTGTTAGATATTGAAAAGGCTACACCAGCTTGTTTCTTGGGCCCATTTGCTTGGAATATCTTTTTCCAACCCTTTACCCTGAGATAATGTTTATTCTTGTTGCTGAGGTATGTTTCCTGTATGCAGCAAAAGGATGGATCCTGTTTTCACATTCATTCTGCTAATCTGTGTTTTTATTGGGGGAATTGAGACTATTGATATTGAGAGATATCAATGGCCAATGATTTCTAATTCCTTTTATTTTGTTGTTGTTGTTGGTGGTGGTGGTGGTGGAGTGTGTCCTAATTTTTTTGGTTTTGCTGGAATAAGATTATTCATTTCCTGTGTTTTCACAGGTATAGTTAACCTCCTTGGTTTAAAGGTTTCCTTCTAGTACTTTATGTAGAACAGGATTTGTGGATAACTATTGTGTTAATCTGACTTTTTCATGGAATAACTTATTTTTTTGCATTTATGGTGACTGAAAGTTTGGGGTGTTGAAAGTACCAGGCCTCACCCCCTCCTCCAAAAGTCGTCAGTCCCAGGAACTAGACCATAGGTCACCAATTCCAGGAATAAACAAACAAACAAAATAAACAACAAAAAAAACCCATAAAATCTCCTACCCAAGAAATAGATAATGTGAGGATAACCACAAGAATGGGAGGGTATCTTATCTCAGGGTGGGGCATCTGTGCTGGGCAGCCCACTGACCTAACATTCCTGAGGTCTATAGATAGCTCACTCAAAGTTTGTTATGTTAGTTAGCCAATCACTCTGTAACACCCTTGCCCTTGTTGAATGTCATCCAATTGTGTAACTGCTAAGCTGGAATTCCAGGTTCTTGCTCAAACCCCACATAAAAACCCTGCCATGCAGCTGCTTGGGGCTCTCCTCTCTGAGCCACTGCATTGGTGACGATGGAGAGACTGGGCTTAAGCCCGCATAAAGCTCTTTGCTCTTGCATAATGGTCCGGCTCCTGGAGGTCTTTGGGGACCTTAAGATCTGGGTGTAATATTTGGGGGCTTGTCTTGGATCCCCAGGACCCTCAAGGACCCATGGCACATAGAGCTGAACACCGGCTGGTCAGTGAGTGGTCTATTCGTGTCTGTCTTGTATCTCAGAGACACTGGTTTATGTTTTGTGTTTCTTTGTGTCTGCATTCTTGTTTCTGGTGTCTACTTTCTTGGTTTTGGTTTTCTTTTGCAAAAGGAGTTGGAATTGGCCCTTGGCATTAGCAGACATGTTGTAAATCCCCTGGTCAGAGGCGCAGAAGACATTCTTGCCACCTCTTCAGGAGAACCTCAGTTCTCATCAGTTTTGGTTTTGGAGAGAGCCTGGAAGCTCTCAAATTGGTTCTTTGGTTCTGGATCCAGCAAACTGTACCTTTGCAATTCTCTAGTCAACCACATTTTCCCCAGGAACATTTGTGTCTGTTCATGAATGTCCTTGTCTTTTTCATTATTTTATGGTGGGTCTTCTTGAATTGATTTAACCATGGGTAAAACTCTTGTTTAGTTTCAGGACAACAGAGCCACTGGTCTTAGAGGCTCAACCACAAGGGGCAGGTCCCTGGCAGGGAGGCTTGAGCCATGGTCCAAAAGCTCTGCTCCTCTAGCCTTTAGCTGTGGGTGGGAAAGAGCCTGCTGGAAAGGCCGGAAGGCTAGCAACAATGGCCACAGGTGTACAAGACTGCCTCTGGGAAGAAAAAAATGGTGGTTGTGGCCTCTTCTATGAAAAGGCGAGGAGGCATACTAAGGGCTGGCTGCAGTGTGTGGCTCCCCATGCAACACTGCTAGCAAGTAACAAAGTGCCTGAAATTATGCTAGAGAAAGTAAGGGAAGTTTTGTGTGTTTTAAATGTATGTATGGCCATGACATGTTTATTTCTGACTG
The DNA here is from genome assembly GCF_030254825.1 of Meriones unguiculatus. Classification (NCBI taxonomy): domain Eukaryota; kingdom Metazoa; phylum Chordata; class Mammalia; order Rodentia; family Muridae; genus Meriones; species Meriones unguiculatus. The sequence continues at coordinate 24,700,314 of NC_083369.1, forward strand.
ATCTTAAATGGGTAATATGCTCTGTATGTCTTGGTTATAGATTAACAGTTATTTGATATGTTTAAAGATTACATTCATACTCTTGTTTAAAACATATATATGTATACATATGTGTTTGTAACATCTTTAGAAACACAGATGTTTTTAAATGGTAACCATGTGACTTGCCATGTGATATGACCCCCACCATCTTAAAATTGCCATGTGGTGTGGGGCAAGGCAAAAAAAAATTACAGAACCTCTTACTTTTAATGAATTCTGTTTATCATCCTATCTCCTTTTAAACTAAGAAGACAAGTCTCAATTTTAAATTGGTATTGATTTTAGAGATCGAATTGCTTACACTGTTAAAACTTGGTTTTGACTTTAAAATTATGGTTATGCTTTGTGACTTCATGCCTAAAAAGAATACTTCATTTTGATATTGCAAAAACAGATTTCTTCTAAAAATGTGTTTAAGGCTATGAAACATTTTAAAGTTTATCAGCTATTTTATAATATATATATATTATATATATACATATATATATATATATAATTCAGGATTGTGTTTTTGTGGCATGCTGTATGTGTAATTCAGCCTTGGTTTGTGAATGTCTATTCAGATTAACAGGCTGATTTGAAGTGTGCCTGGCTGCCTGTGTTTTTGCCAGTTCCTGAATGAACAGATTAATGCTGTTTCTTTCTGGTTGATAGGTTTGGTATGGCCAGAATAGTTCAAGTACAGTTTAAAAATTTCCTGTACAGTTCTATTCTGTAGTTGGTTCTAAAACATATTTAATTACAATGGTAACAGGAAACTGTAAATGCTCCACAGTGCTATACCATGGGATGCAGCAATACCTAATGGCTATATTTTAAATTGCTGTCCACAGATTGTAACAATACCTGGCTAGCTGCCATGTTGGTTCATGGATAAAGAGGGCAGAGCCATGGATTTACTGCCATCTTTGTTGAGGGCTGCCAGTTGTGTTCAGTTCTCTGTTTAGTGCTAAGTGAACCTTCTGTCCTTTAAACTTTTACTGTTCAGTCTTAATAATAGGATATGGTAGGATTAGCAAGATTTGCCAGCCCCTCAATGAACTGTATCTGATTGAAAATATTGCTTTGATTTTAGTTCAGAAATAAATTTAAAGTTAATGACTGCAGTTGGTTTCAAGATTGAGCTCTACCTAGTCTCTTGTTTATGTTTTCAAGGTTAATCCTAGGATGGGTGACTACAAAGTTTGCCTGTGTAGATTTACTTAAAATGGATATGGTCCTAAAACACTTATCTAAGGAATATGCCAGAATTAGAGATTATAACATTCTGTTTTACAGGATGCAGTTTAGAGCAAATAACTAAAGATAGACAAAGATTAACTCACATATGCTGGCCCTCAAGCTTGTCAGAGATCTGATGACTATGTCATCTGATATATGTAGATTTTATTATTACACAGAGTCCCAAAATCCTAGCAGTAACTTCCTAAGGTCTCTGAGAAGATTTGGGTACAACAACAGATGACTGCGACTCTGGATTGTGGTAGGCTGACCACTGGGCAAGGCTGCCCCAATGGGCCCACCGCTAGGGACCAGTCTAAACTGTGGACAAAATTGTGGACACCTGGAGAGTCATTGTTTCACGTTGCTGAAGGTGAGGTGAGTTCGGTGTCTCATATTCTTTTTTTCCACAGAAACAGTCTCTTGTCTTCTGTGCCTGATAGCCAGACTGCCTCTGCTTGTGATACCATGAAACCACAGGGGCCAGGGATAACTGCTTAGGTGGTGGACTAACCACCTAGTCATCTCTGTCGTTTTGATTGGTAGATAGATTCATTTAGCTTATAATTTATCCTTCTCGGGTCTCTGATCACACTGATGGCTAAGCTAAGCTAATGGTAGCTTTGCAGCTAAAGAGCAGATAGTTACATCCACTGTTAGTCCATTAGTCACTTTATTAGCTAGTTAAAACTACTAGGTACTGGATCTCTCATTTAGAAAGAAAGGCAAACAGGTTTGTCTTACTCACAGGCTTCATGTTAACTGCCTATGTCTTATGGTGGATAACTAGATAGAAAGACATAAAGTTTATATAAGACCTGAGGATATAAAAGTTTAAATTATGAGGATCTAAAAAATTGTTTGAGGGTCTAGGAAGATATTTCAAGGTTGGTAAATGAAAGTTACAAAGGAAAGACTCTCTAAAAAGATGTTTCAAATTTAGTAAATTTAAGGGAGATTGGGGGGTCTAAATAGGTTTTCAGTTGGTAAATGCAAGTTGTAAAGTGTTTGTGGGTCTAAAAAGATGTTTTAGGGATTGGGAAATAGATGAAGTAGGGAAGGAATGCTAGGAGGGAGGATTGTCTGTGGGATCCACAAGCTCCATGGGCCTGGGTGGAGGAGAGGAGGATGCAGCTGGTGGTCTGTTGCAGTGCTTGGGAAGACTCTGAGAACTGAGTCTTGGTGAACAGAGATGCTGGAGTAGGTTTGTGGCCAGCCTCCCTAGTCTTCTCATTCCACAATCTCTTTTAAGATTTATTTGTCTTTTAAATATGTGTATGTCTGTATGAGGGTGTGTGCACATGTGTTCAAGGCATCAGAAATTGGTACTGGAAGTCAAACTCTGGTTTTCTGCAAGAGCAGTCCATGCTTTTAACCATGAAACCATCTCTTTGGCCTTCAAAATTCCCACAGTCCTTTAAAATTTCACATTTTAAAAGTCCAAGTTGGCTATCCATTGTCATTTCTACATCTGGACCCAGAAGACCTTAGCAGCCAGACCTTGCTTCTGTCAGTCTCCAGCTTCTAGTTGTGTCAATTCTGTCACCATGTGTGATGCATGCTTGATTCAGGGCTCCACCCTGAAGAAGGTATTAGAGGTACTCGAAGACCTCATTAACAAGGCCTGCTGGGACAACAGCTTGTGTGGTGTGAACCTGCTGAAAATAGACTCACTGCATAGTATAGCTTCTTGGTGACCACCTCCACAACCCCCCAGCTCTGAAATCTTCAGCACATACTACTGCAACCACAACCTGGTCTCTGAGTGTGAACCTCATCAGCATGACCAAAATATTAAAATGTTATGGTAATGAAGACATAATTACATTAAGGGTTGAAGACAAAGCTGATACCTCAGAACTAGGATTTTGAAGCACTAAATCAAGAGAAATTTCAGACTATAAAATGAAGTTAATGGACTTAGAAGCTGAGCAACTTGGAATTCCAGAACAAGAGTACAGTTGTGCAGTAAAGATGCTTCTTCTGGTGAATTTGCACCTATATGGTGAGATCTTAGCTATACTGGAGATGGTGCTGTGATATCCTGTGAAAAGAACTGGGTGAAGTTTTCCACAAGCAGAGAGCATGTAAATGGAAACAAGTTGTCAATAACAATTAGTGCTGACAAAGAGAAGAAGCTGTAACCAGAGAGATGAATGAGCCAGTTCAGGTAACCTTTGCACTGAGGTACCTGAACTTTTTCATATTAACACCCAGTATGCCTGCAGATGTATCCCTTGTTCTAGAGTATAAAACTGCTGACATGGGACACTCAAAGTATTATTTAGCTTCCAAGATCGAAGATGAAGAAGTGTCTTAGGCCTTGCTAGAATCTAAGAAAACTAAGTCTTTGAGAACTGTTTTCTGAGATGCCAGCATGTTCTGAAGCCTTTTCCGTCACCAAGTTTGTACCTGAATACATATGTAGACATCGTCTATAAACGACGTAATTTTTTCTCTCCATAATTTGATTAAAGAGTAAATTTCCAAGTATAAGCTGGTTTTGTTAAATATTTCTGCATTGGAAATACTGATGATTTTTATAACAAAAGGATCTTGATGTTAAATGCACTTTTAAGAAAATATTTTCTGTGGCGGAAGAAGATGATGACGGCTAGTGTGCACCTTAGCTGAAGGGCAAAGGAACTGCAATGCCGAAATTGGTGAGTGAAGGGGCTGATCAATCCTGAACAGAGTTATCTAGGCTTCCAGGAAGAAAAAGACTAACTATGAACTGAGTCCATCTAGAATCAGGTCACGGCTGACTTTTCCAGGAGGAGACACCCAGGGAGGTGATCCCTAGGCACTTCCCGTATCCAACTCCTTACTCCCTCTTTGGAGGAAGCAGGAGGCGGCCAGCAGAACCCACCACAGACCACACTGTCTCTACTTCAGCCCCAGTGAAAGCTGCAGCTTCCACCAAAAAAAAAAAAAAAAAAAAAAAAAAAAAAAACCCCTCAGATCTGGGGCTGAGTAAAACCAGTCCTTTCAGCACACTGCTATAACTCTGCCCTGGCAGAGCAGAAGGATAGAGAAGCACACAGCAGCTTCACAGTGCCTGGACCCCATTGCTGCCAGCTGCCCCTAGCAAACAAACTTCAGCTTGGGATCTGGGACTGTGGTCATTCAACATGTCCTGACACTCTCCCGGGTCCAGCGCAATAAGTTCTAGAACCAAGTCCTAGCACCGGCGCCCCCCCCCGGCAGAGAAACCCCCGACTCAGGATCAGGGACTGAGAAGTCCCTACCCCTCCTGGCACTCCCCTGAGAGTGCCACCATAAGCTTGCCATAGCAGAGAGGAAGGTCAGAGTGGAAGAACAGAGAGGCAGCCTGCCACAGCCCACAGCACCCCCTCTCCAGCTCACCCAGCAGCCCCTGGCAGAGAAACCTGAGTTCTGGATCTGAAGACACTCAACCCTACCTGGTACTCTCCTGCAACTGCCCGACATATGACATATGCGCTAGCACCAGGCACCTTTTCGCAGAGAGATCTGGGCCCAGGATCTGGGATTGAGGACACTCAACCCAACTCTTTCTGGTGCTACCCTTGGACCAGCCACCATAAGCCTTCCCTGGCGGAGGGGAAGGTCAGAGAGGCAGGGCACAGTGCAGGTGGACACCGAGTCCTGCTGCTACAGTGCCACAGAGGTGACTGTTAGCCCGCATTTGCCCCAGCAGGATCAAATCAGAGAGTAGAGAGCAAGGGGAATCCCTGTGCAATCCAACCAGTCCTGAAAGGGAGTGAGTGTGCCTTCTAGGGAGTGTTTGCCCCAGACCCAGGGCCTCTCTACATAAGCAACCATACAAGAGATCCCTGCCACCCACACCCCTAGTGTGGGCACCATAGAGATTCTTGGGATAGTGACCCCAACGCTGAAGCCTCTGCCTTTTGGGACTACCAGTGAAATCCAGGCAAACAATCCCTGGATCCCAGACAGAGCTGCATACTAGTGGCCTGCAGGCCACTGCAATAGTCAGAGAATCTGCGTATGCACACTGTGCCTGCTAAAAGCCCATGCAAATAGCGCCAGCATCACATTCCTTACTTAGGTAAAACTGAAACCACAACGCACACTCCCAAACCAGTGAACCTCTCTCATCTTCCTGAATAAACAGTCCAGAAAACAGAAAGAGACAATCTTAGCCTGATCTACAAACTCCAGGAGCAAACAGTGAGAGATATAGATAGCCAGATGGCCAGAGGCAGACGTAAGAACTCATCCCAAAAAATCAGGACATTATGGCTTCACCAACAACCCCACAAATCAATGAACACTTCAATTCACTAGATACACAAGAAAAAGACTTTAAAACTATGTTTTTCAAGCTATTAGAGGCCCATAAAGACAAAATGAACAAAGCCCTCAAAGAAATAGCCACAGAAATCAATATGAACAAAGAGGAAATAAATAAAGCTCTCAGAGAAATGACCACAAAAATTGAAGTAAACAAAGAGGAGATGAACAAAGCTCTCAAAGAAATATCTACACAAATGAAGGCAAATAAAGAAGAAATGAACAAAGCTCTCAAAGTAATACAGGGAAATACAGCCAAAAAAGTAGAGGCACAATTAGCGATATATAGAGAGGAAACAGACAAAAAAAAATAGAAGCCATCATTGAAAAGCACGACTTCACATTCAATCAGATGAAGGAAATGGTGCAAGACATAAACAGAATTAGAATCAATAAAGAAAACACAAATAGAGAAAAACCTGGAGCTGGAGAACATAGAGAAAAGATCAGGAACTACAAAGGTAAGCATCACCAACAGAATATAAGAGATGGAAGAGAGAGTCTCAGGTGCCAAAGACACACTTGCAGAAATTGACACGTCTCTCAAAGAAAAAATAAAATCAGAAAAGTTCCAAACACAAAACATCCAATCAAGGACACCATGAAAAGACAAAATCTAAGAATAATAGGAGTAGATGAAAAAGAAGACTTCAGGCTCCAAGGTCTGGAAAATATTTTCAAGAAAATTATAGAAGAGAATTTTTCCAACTTAAAGAAAGAGATGTCCATAAACATACAAGAGGCCTGCAGAACAGCAAATAGACTACACCAGAAAAGAAATTCTTCATGTCACATCATAGTCAAAACACTGAATCTGTAAAACAAAGAAAAAAAATTAAAAGCAGCAAGGGAAAAAGGCCAAGTAACATATGAAGATAGACCTATCAGAATCACACCAGATTTCTCAACAAAAACTATGAAAGCCAGAAGGGCCTGGACAGACAACATGCAGTCCTTAGGGGACCACAGATGCCAACCCAGACTACTATACCCAGCAAAACTTTCAATCAACATAGATGGAGAAGTTAAAATATTCCATGACAAAACCAAATTTAAACAATATCTACACAGTAACCCAGCTCTACAGAAGTTACTAGAAGGGAAATTCCAACCCAAAGAAAACAACTACATCTAAGGAAACAGAGGAAATAGATAACTACACAAGAAAAAAAAATACAGGCAATGAAACTCAGCAACACCACCAACCCCACATCAAAAGAAAGTAACAATTGTTGGTCACTAGTATCTATCAACATCAATGGACTCAACTCCCCAATAAAAATACACAGACTAATAGAATGGTTGCAGAAACAAGATCCAACATTCTGTTGCATCCAAGAAACATACCTATGTAACAAAAATAAACTCTACCTCAGAGTAAAGGGCTGGAAAAATATTTTTCAAGCAAATGGTTCCAGAAAACAAGCTGGAGTAGCCATCTTAATATCTAATAAAATAGACTTTCAAACAAAATTAATCAAAAAATATAAGGAGGGCCCCTATATTCTCATCAAAGGAAAAATCCACCAAGAGGACATCACAATTTTGAACATCTATGCCTCAAATACAAGAGCGCCTACATTCATAAATAAAACATTATTAAAGCTTAAATCACACATTGATCCTAATACCTTAATAGTGGGAAACTTCAACACCTCACTCTTATCAAGGGACAGATCAACTAGACAGAAACCAAATAGGGAAATAAAGGCACTTACAGAGTCCCTAAATCAAATGGACCTAATAGATGTCTACAGATCTTTTCACCCAAACTCAAAAGAGTATACCTTCTTTTCAGCACCTCATGGAACCTTCTCCAAAACAAACCATATAGTTGGTCACAAAGCAAGCATCAACAGATACAAGAAGATTGAAATAATCACTTGTATTCTGTCTGACCACCATAGACTAAAGCTGGACCTCAACAACAATGGAAATAACAAAAAGTTGACACGCACATGGAAACTGAACAACTTGCTACTCAATGACAGTTGGGTCAAGGAAGAAATAAAGAAAGAAATTAAAGACTTCCTAGAATTCAATGCAAGTGAAGGCACAACATTCCCAAATTTATGGGACACATTGAAAGCAGAGCTCAGAGGAAAATTCATAGCATTAAGTGCCTTCAAGAAGAAATTTGTAACATCACATACAAGCAACTAAATGGCCCAACTGAAAACCCTAGAAAAAAAGAAGCAGATACACCCAAGAGGAGCAGACAGATGGAAATAATCAAACACAGGGCTGAAATCAATCAATTAGAAACAAATAAAACTATACAAAGAATCAATGAAACAAAAAGCTGGTTCTTTGAGAAAATCAACAAGATAGACAAACCTTTAGCCAAACTAACTAAAAAGCAGAGAGAATCTATCCAAATCAGCAAGATCAGAAATAAAAAGGGTGACATAACTATAGACATGGAGGAAATCCAAACAATCATTAGGTCATACTACAAAAGCCTATATGCCACAAAATTTGAAAACCTAAATGAAATGGACAATTTTCTTGATAGAGTCCATCTATCAACATTAAGTCAAGATCAGGTAGAAAGACTGAATAGCCCTATATCCCTTAACCCTCAAGGAAATTGAAGCAGTCATTAACAGTCTCCCCTAAAAAAAAAAAAAAAAAAAAAAAAAAAAAAACCTGGGCCAGATGGTTTCAGTGCAGAATTCTACCAGACCTTCAAAGAAGTACTAACACCAATACTCCTCAAAGTATTCCACAAAATGGAAACAGAAGGTATATTACCAAACTCATTCTACAAATCCACAGTCACTTTGATACCTAAACCACACAGGAACCCAACAAAAAAAAGAACTTCAGTCCTATCTCTCTTATGAACATTGATGCAAAAATACTCAACAAAATACTGGCAAACCAAATCCAAGAACACATAAAAGATATCATCCACCATGACCAAGTAGGCTTCATCCCAGGCATGCAAGGGTGGTTCAATATACAGAATTCCATCAATGTGATCCACCATATAAACAAACTGAAGGAGAAAAACCACAAGATCATCTCCTTAGATGCTGAAAAAGCATTTGACAAAATCCAACATCCATTCATGTTTAAAGTCTTGGAGAGATTAGGGATTCAAGGAGCGTACATATACATAGTAAAGGCAATATACAGCAAGCCTATAGCCAATATCAAACTCAATGGAGAGAAACTTAAATCAATCCCACTGAAATCAGGGACAAGACAAGGCTGCCCATTCTCTTCATATCTCTTCAACATAGTATTTGAAGTTCTAGCTATAGCAATAAGTCAACTAAAAGAAATCAAGGGAATACAAATTGGAACAGAAGAGGTCAAAGTTTCACTATTCGCAGATGATATGATAGTATACATGAGTGACCCCAAAAATTCAACCAGAGAACTCCTTCAGCTGATAAACACCTTCAGTAAAGTGGCTGGATAAAAAAAATAACGCAAAAAAAATCATAAGCCCTCATATATACCGAAGACAGAAGGGCCGAGAAAGATATTAGGGAAAGAACACCCTTCACAATAGCCACTAATCACATAAAGTATCTTGGAGTGACTCTAACCAAGCAAGTGAAAGACCTGTATGAGAAAAACTTCAAGTCTCTGAAGAAAGAAGTTGAAGAAGGTATCAGAAGATGGAAAGATCTCCTGTGCTCATGGATCGGTAGGATTAACATAGTGAAAATGGCTATTCTGCTAAAAGCAATCTACAGATTCAATGCAATTCCCATCAAAATACCAACACAATTCTTCATAGATCTTGAGAGAATAATTATCAACTTCATATGGAGAAACAAACAAACAAACAAAAAAAAACCCAGAATTTCCAAAACTACCCTGTACAACAACAGATCGTCTAGAGGCATCTCCATTCCTGATCTCAAGCTGTACTACGGAGCAATAGTAATAAAAATGGCATGGTTTTGGCATAGAAATAGAATAGTGGATCAATGGAACTGAATAGAAGACCCAAAATTAAACCCACATACCTATGGATATTTGATTTTTTAACAAAGAAGCCAAAACCATTCAGTGAAAAAAGACAGCATCTTCAACAAATGGTGCTGGTCCAACTGGATTTCTTCATGCAGCAAAATGAAAATAGATCCATATTTATCACCCTGCACAAAACTAAAGTCCAAGTGGATCAAAGATATCAACATAAAACCAGATACACTAAATCAGTTAGAAGAAAAAGTGGGTAAGACATTGGAATTCATTGGCACAGGAGACAACTTCCTGAACAGAGCACAGGCTCTAAGAGCAACAATTGATAAATGGGACCTCATGAAGCTGAAAAGCTTCTGTAAAGCAAAGGATATAGTCATCAAAACAAAATGACAGCCTACAGACTGGGAAGGGATCTTCACCAACCCTATATCTGACAGAGGGCTGATATCCAGAATGTATAAAGAACTAAAGAAGTTAAAAAGCAGCAAATCAAGCAATCCGATTAAAAATGGGGTAGAGAGCTAAACAGAGAATTCTCAGTAAAGGAATGCAGAATGGCAGAGAAACACTTAAAGAAATGTTCAACGTCCTTAGCCATCAGAGAGATGCAAATAAAAACGACCCTGAGATTTCACCTTACACCCATCAGAATGGCTAGGATAAAAAAACTCAAGTGACAACACATGCTGGAGAGGTTGTGGAGAAAGGGGAACCCTCCTCCATTGCTGGTGGGATTGTAAACTTGTACAACCACTCTGGAAATCAATCTGGCATTTTCTCAGACAACTAGGAATAGCGCTTCTTCAAGATCCAGCTATACCACTCCTAGGCATATATCCAAAAGAGGCTCAAGTAAACAACAAGGTCATTTGCTCAACCATATTTGTAGCAGCTTTACTCATAATAGCCAGAACCTGGAAACAAACCAGATGTCCCTCAACGGAGGAATGGATACAGAAATTGTAGAACTTTTTTTTTCAGATTTTGAATTTTATTAAATATATTCAACACAGGTTTAAAAGCAGATATTTAAAAAAAGAGCAGATATTTTTGTATTTGTTATTTTTAAAAGAACTTTTACACAATGGAACACTACTCAGCAATTAAAAACGAGGAAATCATGAAATTTGCAGGCAAATAGTGGGACCTAGAAAAGATCATCCTGAGTGAGGTATCCCAAAAGCAGAAAGACACTCATGGTATATACTTACTTATATAGACCTATAAGATAGGATAAATATACTGAAATCTATCCACCTAAAAAAGATAAATAAGAAAGAGGACCCGGGGTTAGATCATCAATCCTCACTTAGAAAGACAAATGGGATGTACATTGGATGTAGGAGCAAACAAGTAAGAGGACAGGAGCCTACCACTGAGGGCCTCTGAAAGACTCTATCTAGCAGTGTATCAAAGCAGATATTAAGATTCATAACCAAACCTCCAGCAGAATGCAGGAAGTCAAAAGGGCGGGGGGGGGGATACGACCTGGAAAGGATAGGAGTTCCACAAATACCAAATATATCTGGTCACAGGGGTCTTTCATGAGACTGTTTCTCCAAACAAGGACCATGTATGGATGCAACCTAGAGCCCCTGCTCCGATGTAGCCCTTGTAGCTCAGTATCCAAGTGGGTACCCTAATAAGGGGAACAGGGACTGTTTCTGACATGAACTCGATGGTGGACTCTTTGTCCCCTCCCCCCAGGGTAGAGCAGCCTTGCTAGGCCACAGAGGAGGACTTTGCAGCCAGTCCTGAAGACACCTGATAAACCAGTATCAGATGTAATGGGAGGAGGTTCTCCCCTATAAGTGGACTTGGAAAGAGGCAGGGAGGAGATGAGGGTGGGAGAGTGGGATTGGGAGGGAAAGAAGGAGTGGGATACAACAGGGATACAAAGTTAACAAACTGTAACTAATATTAAAAAAAATAAAAATTAAAAAAGTATCATTTTCTTGTAAGAAAAAAAGAAAATATTTTCAATTTTAATAAAGTTAACTGAATTTCTAAACAGGCCAATTTATCTTTAAAAACTCAGTATCTATCTAAAAGTCCAAAGTCTCTCAACTGTGAAATCTTAAAAAATAAAATAAAAAAATAAGTTAAAAACTTTCATACTTCAAAAGTAAAGAATCAACAACAACAACAAAAAAAAAAACAGTTACAATCATGTCAAAGCAAAACCAAAATTCAACAGTGTAGATGTAATCCAACATCTGGGATTCCCTCATGTTCTTCTAGGCGCCTAAGGTTTGGGAAGCGCCACCTCTCATGTTTTGCCACTCATAACACCTACAGCTTGTATTCTAGACTCAGGCTGACTCCAGCCCGCAGTTGCTGCTGTCCTGGCTGTTGTCCCACAGTGCTGAGGCTGCACCTTCACCAATGGCTTCTCCTGGGTTCTCTTCACAGATTATGGCCCCTGCCTGACGGTGCAAAGCCTCAGCTTCTCTCCATGACATCATCGGTACTGGGGTTTTCACTGCAGCTGACGCTGCACCTTCACCAATGGCTTCTCTTCACCTCCCATGATGTCAAGTCTCAGCCTCCTTTGATTACCTCTCCACGCCTTCAAAACCAGTACTACCTAGAAGAGTCTTAAATGTTATCAATTTCAGCTGTCAACATTCAATTTAGCTTTTGGCCCACCCCTGAATCACAGCTTCTGTGTGCTGGCCCAAAGGAACTATTCCCAGAAAAATTTACCTTAATCATAGCTGATTTCTCTGCCTCAGCTAACCAGTGTTCCAGAAAAGCAAGAAAGAAAAAAGAAAAGAAAAAAAATCATTTTAATGATTCTGGTCTCTTACTATTCACAGCTGATTCTATATCTGCAGCTGACCAAAAATCATATGTTCATCTTCAAAATACCACATAAATGGCCTCTTAACTCTGAAACTTCACAAGTCAGACCTCTGTATCTGAATCTTAGAATTTCGATCTTCTAATATCTCACAGTAGCCCACTAAATTCTGAACACTCAGTGACTTTTCCAGCCCAAAGTTCAAATCTCCATCCATAATCCTCCCCAAAATAACATGATCAAATCAGTCACAGAAATAGCCCCAGATCCTGGTACCAATTCCTGCATTAGTTTGTCTTCTAATCCTGTGATAAACATTATGACCAAAATCAATTTGGGTGAAAAAGGACTGCTTAAAGTCCATGAAAAAGAGAAGCCAGGACAGAAAGTCAAGGCAGGAACTTGAGGCAGGAAGTGAGTAAGAGAATACGAAGAGTCTTGCTTATTGGCTTCCTCCTCATGATTAATCACCCTACTTTCTTATACCCCCTTAAACTATATGCCAATGGGTAGTACCACTTTCATTAGTCTGGGATCGCCCATATATATCATTAACCAAGAAAACATGCTCCATGGGCTGGAGAATTGACTCACCTGTTAAGAGCACTTGTTGCTCTTACAGAAGACCTAAGTTCAGTTTCCAGCACCCACATGGTGCTTCACCTTTTGAACATACTAAAAACCACTCAATTGTACATTTATTTCTATAAATCATACATTATATGAATTACATATTGTTGCAACTTCCACAAAAAAAGAAAATTAAGTATGTGATACACGAATATGTAGAATAATTTTGCCCTAGTCTCCTTTCTCTTGGTATTATAAAACACTGACTAAAAGCAACATAGATGAGAAAAGTGTTTATTTCATCTTACAATTCTAGGTCACAGTCATCAGTGGAGGGAGGCAGAGCAGGAAATCAAGGCAGGAAGCAGAAGGCAGACCACAGAAGAAGACTGCTTTCTGGTTGCTCAGGTTCACATTCAGGTAGCTTCCTTATATAATTCAAGATCATCTGGGTTGGGCCCTCCTACATCAATTAAAGATCAAGAGAATCCCTCACAGACATGGCCACAGGTAATTTATAGAACTCTGGTTCCAGCCTTGCTCTTTGCTTCCTGTCCTGCCATAATATAAACAGCTTCTACCACCCACTCCTGCCACTGTGAAGTTGATTGTTCTGCCACACATCACCTCTATGATGGACAGAAACCCCTTTGAAACCATCCATGACTTACTATTATATGCCGTGACCAAGACAACATATAGAAGACAGAGACTATTGGGGATTTACAGTTTCAGAAAGTGAGTTCATGACCATCATGGAGGGGAGCATGACTGAAGGCAAGCAGACATGGTATGGAGCAGTAGCTGAGATCTTACATATTATCTACAAGCAGAAAGCAAGACAAGCTAACTGGATATGGTTGGGCTTTTGAAACCTCAAAAGCCCACCTCCAGTGGCATACCTCCCCTAACAAGGCCACACCTTCTAACCTTTCCCAAATGTTTCACCAACTAGGGACCAAGTACTCAAATATATGAACCTATGGTAGCCACTGTCATTCAAACCATCACAGTGCCCAAACATATATATGGACCAGAGGGTAGAATGAGGGCCAACTTGAGATCTGGGCTACCTCTGACCTGTTGGAGCTACTAAATGCTGGTTTGTAAGTTAAATTATGGAGATTTATGAACCCTTTATGCTGGATGCTTGTAGTTTTCAAGAGCTTCAGACTGCAGATTTGGAGCATAAGAACAGTCTAAGAGGAGTGGTTCTCTTTCCAGTGTTTTGAAATTCCCCCCTATATCTGCACATTTCCCACATCCCCAGAACAACACAGAGATGGGCACTTTGGATGCAAGCCAGAGGAGACAGCAGCACCTCTGCCACAGCCAAAATCTCACCAGTTTGAGCACTTCATTGGCTTTTGTCCTGCCTTTATTCCAGGAAAAAGTCATGTTCCTGAAGGTACTGTGCAGAATGAGGAATAAAGACCTGGGAAAAGTGACTAGAAATGTGGGAATCTGACTGCCTTTCTTCAAAAGTCACCCCAGGTGAGGAAAAGTAATCTCAGTTACCATGGGGGGGCAGCAGAGGCCAATTTACAGAACCTTAAACCTAGACTAGGAACTCCTGGCTTATGCTGTCTGGGTGCTCTAATTCTTGTCTTGGATCAGCCCCATCCCACACTGGGAGCATCTTTCTGCAGGACAGCACACACCTGTCCCAATGGGTGAAAGAGTGATCCAAAAAGCACTCAGAGAAGTCTCGGAAAAGGAAGGTTTCAGGAAAATAGGACAGTCTTGGGGACCAAAAATGTTACACTAGAGAAAACTGGTAAGAGAGAAAATATTATCTGCATACAATTCAGTCCCCACAATCCCCCCTCACCGTATTTGAGCACAGGAATTCCTCCTTCCCAACTGACTATTCGTACATTCTATTTCCCTCCTTTTGATATTCTATGCTGAACTCTCCTAGCCTAAAACTACTCACAAGAGCTGCTTAAACTTCTACCCCAGATCTCATTGGCAACAACATTTTTTTTTTATGCCCACCATGCTGGGCCTTTCTGATATGGAAAAGCTACCTTCGTAGTGGCCCCATGAATTCAGGGTATTTAGGTATTGTAAGGATGTAATTTGCTGCTATTGAGAATAATTCCATCCTCTTCTGATATACCAGAAGGGCAAGCAATTTCTTGGGGAAGATGGGGAAGAACACGATAGTGGTTACCTGTGCTAACTTGTTTAGCTATAAACTCAAAGACTTGGCTGCTTAAACTCTACAAATGAGACAGAATCCAAAAGCACTTTTGAACTGGGAAACTTCAAAGGAGAGCTAAGACTTGAGAACAGGAAGAACAAGGCTGACCTAAGCCCCAGACACCAGGCACTCCAGAGGCCACATAGCCAGTGCAATCAACTGGTCCAGATAGGAGTTTAGATCAACAAGGGACGATTCTGAGTCTCAAAGCAATAATTGGGGGAAGCCACACATGTGTTTCCTCTTAAATTTCCTGACCATGTTCCAGGTTCAAACCAATCCCAGGAGACCTCCTAGCTTATTTACAACAGGTCCAGGTATTTGGCTCTATCCTTTTCTTCTTAAAGCTGCTGTAACAACCCATCCCTTTGGGTTAGAGTGAGATAAAGCTGGACTAACATACTCCCCACTGATAAATCTAAACACAGTCTTCAGATACAGGAATCTACTGATAACCAAGAAAGCAAACAGAAGTCACACACACACACACACACACACACACGCACACACACACACACAAACACACACACACACACACTGCATTTACTAGGTTTGGTGGATTATTATACTGGAATAAATATAAAATGGCAAAGGCTCCATCTTCCAAAGTCTTCAGAGAGATGGCATTTGGAACCTGTCTCCTAGATGGCCAATGGAAGCTCATTTAAACTTCTTTTCTCCCACTCTCCTTATCCTGAAGATGGAGGTTATTTTTTTCCCTGATGTATTCCCTTTACACTAATACACATATACAATCCTCCCAAACCATACCTAAAGCATATTTGTGCTGGCCACTCTTCTTTGCATAGGGAATCTGGATCTCCAAGGACATGTGCACTGGGTGCTGAAAAGAATTGCTCAACCCACAAGCCTCTGCTATACATAGAAATTGTCCCCTCTAGGGAGTTTCTTCCCAACAGAGAATCAGACTTAATAATCTTCCTGTGAATGTGTCTCAAGCAACAGAACAGCACAGAAGGATACAAGGAGAGAAGGCAAATGGAGTGGTTATCCTGTCCTACAAAGACTAGTTTAAGATGGATTAATATGTTCCCAGGGCTATGTACAATACAGTATAGAGCCATCGTGATATTTAAGATGCACACCAACCTTATAAAGCAGAAATCTCCTTATTTTATTGAAGGGGAAATTGGTTGAGATTTTTGGTATATGGAAGTACTAACCTGGGGTGTCAGATCTGCCTGACCCCCAAATGAATAAATATTGTGTCCATTACACATGACGAGTGGATTCCTCAAGATGGTGGAAGATCTGGGACATCCAGAACAATAAACTAAGGCCCACAAGGCTAGACTTAAAAGGCAAGCTCAAAACAATAGAAAATGGCTAAATTCACAGGAGAAGACCCACAGGGCCTATTGGGCACATGAGAACCACAGAGCCAAAGCACAGCTTGTATCAGGTTATGCCTCCCACCCATCCAGGGACAATAGAGAAGCAGGTTCTTGGAGGTGCTATGAGAGAAGCTGTGAGTCCAGGAAAACCAAAGCAACCACCATTGGGAACAAAGTCCCAGTTCATGAATGGGTCAATATCCAATGTGACATGAACTCTACCGCACATGCCCGAGTCTTAAGACTTACAGACAGTCTTTCTAGTGGCAGGGGATGAGGGAAACAGTGATATTATGTTGGTTCATGGAAGATGAAACTCTTTTTTTATTCCCCTGGGCCTACCTATTACCACCTCCATGAGACAGCATCCCTGCTTACAGTGAAACGGAATGCTGAAAGAGAAGTTTTCTGGCCTTTGCAGAGTCATCTGGGCCAAGACCTTTCCTTGGGCAAGAAATTTCCTGGCTTAGAGACTGACTCTGAAGAGGATCTTCAAAGCAGTGCTAGTGGGTCCTCATCCACCTACTGCTAGAGAGGAAGTTCACCTCTGTCTCCATGGGTAGCTCTCTTGTTGACCTATAACAAAGTACTCTGTGAGAAGAGAAGCGGAAGAAAGAAGCTCTGTGGGAGAAGAGGCCATAGACACCCTTTGAATCTCTCCTCTCTCCACAGGGCTCTGGGTCTCATTATGATCTTAACATTGTCACTCCCTTGGTAAATGAAACACGGGGACCTCCAGGTCAGAATGAAAAGATCTTTAGGAGGAAGTCATAGTAGAGGAAAAACTCTTGTTTCTGGGCTCCCCCCATAGTGAGTTCTGTGATAGAGCCTGATTCTCTCTCTCTTATGTCCCCTATTGACACACACACACACACACACACACACAAAGCATTGGGTATGTATCACTTTTTTCCTTAATGCTCTGGCCTGAAAGGGCTGCAAAGTTCAACCCTGACTTTTCTTGAACACACACACACACCACACACACACACACACACACAATCTGAAGCACTCTGAGAAGCAAAGGACCTTGTCAAAACCAAAAGCAGCCCAGCTTCCACAGTACATGTCTCCCAGCCAACCACAACTACCTTTTCTTATAAACATTTTTTTATACTACATCCAGGCTTCAAAGCAGCATAAATTGGGTCTTTCCCTCAATGTCAATGGTACATGCTCACAGAACATGTACTTCTTGCCTCTAACCTCAGGGAGCAAGGGTTTGATGGTAGAAATTCCTCCACACCCAGAGTCCCAGAGTCATAGTCTCTCCCTTGCCCCACCAAAACCTGGCTTCCTTCAGTAAGGAATACATGTTTGTTTGTTTTTGTTTGTTTGTTTGTTTGTTTTTTCCTGAAAATCTCCTCAGAAGTCAGTTGCAATTGATATTATTAGCCCACATTCCGGTGAGAACTAACCCCCACATTGTGCTATTTAGACTGACAACACTTCAGCCTTACAATAAACCTTAACATCCAGACACCAAGGTTTCAATTGCTGGGAAATGATGCCATGACCACAGCATCTCTTATAAAGGAAAGCATTTAATTGGAGCTGGTTTACAGTTTCAGAGCTTTAGTCCATAATCATCATAGTGGGAAGCCTGGCGGCATGCAGGCAGACATGGAGCTGGATAGGTAGCTGAGAGCTCTACATCTGGATCCAAAGGCAGCAGGAAAAGAGAGTGAGAGACAGTGGGCCTCGCTTGAGCTTTTGAAACTTCAAAGTCCTACTCTAGTGACACTCTTCGTCCAACAAAGCCACACCTTCTCTAACAAGACCACAATTTCTAATAGTGCCACTCCCTGGTAACCAAGCATTCAAATATATGAGTCTATGGGAGCCACTCTTATCAAATCACCACAACAGTCCAATAAGGAAGTGATTCTGCCACAGAGAGCACCTGATTTCTCTCTGCTGTGAAATATGGGAACTTGCACTCAGCCATAACTATGGGCTAGGGATGTAGTTTAGAGGTAAAGCTCTGTCTAGTTCTTTGCAAGGTTCTCTGAATCCTCTTTGTACAAACTGCTGTCTCCATGCATTCAGTAACTCTGGAGGCAGTCATAGGCAATGGTTATATTTCTACTAGTTGTGGTTCATGTTTACTATTAAAGATATTAGAAGGTTCATTATGGTAAAGCCCTACCACATGATTGAGTGTGGACAGTTTAACCTGATGCATCTATTCACTAACTCATTCATCCGTTCAATAAATATGGAGCAATATGTTCTAGGCACTGTTCTTTGTACTACAGAAACAATGAGGAGCAAAACAAGATATGATCTCTACTCTTACAGAGTTTGGGATGTAGTGAGAGAGATAGTACTTATCCAAAAAATATACAAATAAGGATAAAAATACAAATAAATTCTTTAAAAAAAAAAAGGAAAAACATTTACTACTAGGGAAAGCATAGTATCTGGACAAGTATTTGGCCAAGACCTGGTAGAACATATTAACAATCCTTCCTTTTGAGAGTAATTGGTATTATTGGGGTTTTTGGTATAATAATTCTATCAGATTTAACTTTTAAAAATATTACTCTGGTAGTTATGTTTTTTAAAAGTCGTTGGAGGCAAATGGATAATGTGCAGAGAGTGAAAGTTTACGGAGCATTCCTGAATGGGATGTCTTCATCAATCCCCTCTCCTCAAAGCTTGATGACTTACGTGGAAGAGGGGGCAGAAAGACTGTAAGAGCCAGACATGGTAGATGACTCCAAGGGAATACCATCTTCCAGATACAACAGGACCAATATACATATGAACTCACGGAGACTGTGAGAGTACACACAGTACCTGTACAGGGTTAACCCACACTGTATCCTAACATTGACAGAAGAACATAGACACAAGATCCCACCCTAATCAAGAATCTATTTGCAACTGATACCTTCTGGGAAAGGGGAAATTAGTCTTCTCTAATAAGTGTTACTAAATATATCAACCATACTTCAGGGCAGACCCTATTCCCAGGAGTAGCTGGCCAACACAAAATGAACTCTGTGGGCTTTTGGGCTCATTTTGTTTTGTTTGGTATATTTTGTTTTATTAATCTTCTTCTTCTTCTTCTTCTTCTTCTTCTTCTTCTTCTTCTTCTTCTTCTTCTTCTTCTTCATATTCTTCTTCTTTTTCTTCTTCATATTCTTCAAGTTTGTGATGATTTGTGTTGTTTTTCTTGTTTCTGAGCAAGAATCAGAAGAGAGAGAACAGAGAGATAAACATGAGAAAAAGAGAGAGAAACTAGAGAGGATGAAGTTGGGTGCTAGAGAGGTGATAAAGGTCTTAGAGTTGGGTGAAGGAAACAAATGTACTCAAAATATATTGTATTAAAATGTTTTGAGAAGAATTTTTTTTAAATGGCTGAGGGGCACAGTGTGGATGTGTAGATACCAGTTTATTTTAGTAAATAAAGTGGCATGTGATGAGCAGGTGGCTGGCAGTACAACTACTTATGTATGGCTGGACTAAAAGACTTCCAAATACAGAAAACTTACTGACAGATTGGATATGAAGAAGAGGGAACTCAGATGACTCTTTGTCTTTGGAACTGCTATTCAATATTCCAACTGGATATTTGAGAGTATCATTGATTAAAAGAGAGGGAACTGATAGAGAACCCAGCTCTAAGGGGGAAGATGATGGGCTTGGCCTTGAATTGTTATTTGAGCCATAATTAAAACATCTCAGTAAAGACAAAGATGTGGTATGCAAACCATGAGTATGAATGCATGAGATTTCCCGAGGAAACAGTAGAGAATAAGAAAGATAGACTCTGGGAACTCTAACATTTAGTCTCAGTGACTCAGGAGGCAGAGGCAACTTGGGCTGCTGACTAAGTTCAAGGTCAACTTTTGGAGCTACTTGAGACCTCTGTTCCACAATAAAAAGTAGAAAGGGGGCTCTTGATGCGGATCAGCCATAGATCAAAGGACACCTTAAAACATTCTCAAATAGGCAGGAAGAAAAACAGAAAAAGGAAGTTTATGAAAGAAAATCTCAACAAAGAAGAAATGGCCAATCATGTCAAAGGCCACTGAAGATTTGGGTAAAATAAGAATTGAAAACATCTTTTGAATTTACTAACACTTTGGAGAAAGAAGATTCAGGTTGTTTATGGGAGGTTGGAGTAGGCTGAAACAAATCTTCTTGTTTCAGAAGAAATTTCTTTGGAAGGAAAGAGTGACTTGGGGAGCATTAATCTAAGATAGGAGGGACTATTTCATCTGCTACTAAGAAGCACCCACTTGAAGGAAAGTGGCTTACTGTATGGGAGAGAAAATTTAATAACAGGAGACAGTAGGAAGGGATAAACTATAGTGTAGTTCCTGAAAAGAAAAGATGACGACTCCTCCACCATTACATACAAGAGGACCTATGGAGAAGATAGAAGAGCCGATGTGTAGATACGGTGGCAGTGAAATAGGTGACAAGGTTATCTGCTAAAAGTAAGAAGGTAGACATGGTTTGAAAAACCATGCGGTTGAAGGTTTGATAAAAGAGTGAAGAAGGTTATAAACAGTCATCTTGGAGAATGAGAAGCACTTAAGAAATTTAGTACAGAGAAGAACTGTAAAGCAGTGATGAGGGCTTTACTGAGGTACAGGTGGTGACAGTGAGTGGACATAACTGAGCTATAGAGGAATATGATGAAATTGAAGAACCAGGAGACCCAAGTGATGGTTGGATAATCAGCATATACACCCACCGATATCACCTCGGATGATGGCTAACCTTGTGGTGGTAAGTGGGGAAGTCAGGGAGACAGAAACCAGAGTCTTCACTGAGAGAGTAGTTGTATTGTTTTTCTAGGACTGACCTAACAAATTGTCACAAACTGAGTGCCTTGAAACACAAGTTAATGAATAGACAGGCCAGAAATTCTAAGTATGGGTGTCAAATGCTTGGTTGTTTCTATTGGCTTCCAGTGAAGAATCTTTGCATGACTTACTTTCAGCTTCTGGTAGCCACCAGCAATTCTTGGTGCACAGCTGGATCGCTCCAATCTCTGCCTCTGTTATCATAGGTCTGCAAGTTGTCTCTGTGTACAATTGTATTCAAATGTTTAAGAAAATCAATCATGGAACTGGGGCCCACGCCACTGCATTATGTTCTCATCTTAATCCAGTCTTAATCTTCAAAGGCCCTGTATTCAAATAAGTTTGTAGGTCCTTCATAGGTATTCTGAGATTAGGATCCCAACACATCTCTTTAGTGGCACATTTCAACTGACTACAGGAAGAATGATCAGGAGATTGGTTAAGTGACGGCAGTGGGAGTATCTAAGACATCCAACGTGATATAAGACTCCAAAACGTGTGGTTTGTTCAACAAAAAGCAGAAGATCTGAATGTGGCAGTAAAGGGCAAGCAAGACTCTTAACCAAACAGCTGACCGCACAATTCTGGAAAAGGCAACTAGCAGATCTCATAGAAGAAGGCTGCAGGGGAATCAAGGGTCCTTTATCTAGAGCTAGGTTTCAGTTAGGACATAGGTCTTGAGAATGCCAGTTGAGGAGAGCTGACAGACTGGCAGTTTTGGAAAATAAAGAAAAAAATATAATGAGCCTAGATTGACTGACGATAAAAGCAGAGCAGTTTGTGAATCAGTGTAAGGATGGATATGGGGCTTACATGTTGGGAGCTGACTGAAACTTTTAAAACATGTAGGGCAGAATGAAGTTATTCACAGAAGCTTTGAGGAGGTGGGCTCTGGACCTGAGCCTAGTGGCTAGAAATGTGTCACAGTCTGCCAGAGTTGATGGCAGCTGTGGTACTTTCAAAATATGCACACTGAAGGCTCTAGAGTACTAGTGATTCTAGGGGAAGCCATCTCAGCTCCTTTGTTTCCTAAAGTGCATATTAGGATAAGGCCACTCCATCAGTTACCTAGAAATGCTGCAACCTTCTTCATATTAAAAATGGGAACTGAGCCCAGAAGGTGCTGGAGCATGCCTTCACTCCCAGCACTCGGGAGAGAGGCAAGAGGATCTCTGTGAAAAATATTAGATTTTATCTTATATACAGTATCTATATTTTAGGAAGATATGAAAGAAGAAAGTTAATTCTTTGAGGGAAAGGAAGAGGAGCAGAAGGAGGTTAGAAGGGGCATATTAAAGGGTAATGTGGATGAATTTTATCAGAGTATGTCTTTTGTGTATGAAAATGTTATAATGAAATGTATAATGAAATGTTATAATGAAATGTGTATGATTATACACTAATAAATGTTTTTATTTGGAAATGAAATGAAAGCTAAGTGACAATATGTACAAAGACATAAAACAATATCAGGTGCACATTATGTTCTATGTAAGTGTTCATTTTGATTGTTGGTTATTCTCTCTCCTGCCCTCCTATTTAATCACTTGATACTGTTCTGCTTGCTACCACCCCCATGGCTTTTGACCCCAATCTAAATGAGCTCAACCTTCTGTTCTGTGTGCTCTTCTCTGAAGCTGTTTACCTCCAGACTGAAGAAGCCCAGAGCTTTCAAGTGTTTTCCATATGGTGTTGCTGCTGTTATTCCAGCCTGGTAACTCACTTTTAGATATCTTGCACTTTGTCATTGTATGGCAGTTTAAATGGGCTGTCTAGACTAGATCCCAGTGCTCCAGGTAGGATGTAACAAGTGTGGGAAAGAGAAAAAACATCACTTCTCTTGCTCTGGTTCTATACTTCTATTAATGCAGCCTAAAAATCTAATGAGGTTTGTTGGCAGCATCATCACTCTGTTGGCTCACAATGACTTTACAATCAAATCAAGTTTTTTTTTCCACATATGCTGTTGTTAAACCAGGCAGTTGTCTTCTATTCTGTACTAGAGGAACAAACCAGCTATAATTGCTAGGAGAAATTCCTGTGCAGCAATCAAAGTCAAGTATCAGAAGAATTTTGTTATAAGGAAAAGACAGTCCAGGCAAGCTGTTGATAGTTGGGAGTCATGATAGATGCTACAAGCTTCCTACCCAATAATGATTTTCCTCTTCTTCCTTATTTACAGAATTCCACCATTGTTTAGAACGGCAATGTGCTAAGCAAAAAATACTGCATTTCCCAGCTTCTTTTGTAGCTCAGATTGTTCATAAAACATAGTTGTAGATAAAGAGGTATAGGTGTCTATCACTGGATACAGAATATCATTGTGAATGAAAAAAAAGCTCTATAAACTGATCTTTGCCTTTAGTCTTCTCATTAGGTGTGTTCCTGGATCCTCTTGTCTAGAATACAGACAAGAAGCTCAGAGATAAAGCACAATGCAAATGAATAAAAGCCCATATTAAGAATAGTAGAGGGCTTAGCGGTTAAAAGCACTAGGTGCTCTTCCAGAGGACCAGAGTTCAATTCCCAGCACCCACAGGCCAGCTTAAAACTGTCCGTAACTCCAGTTCCAGAGGATCTGGCACCCTCACACAGACATGCAGGCAAAACACTGAGTGCATTAAAAAAAAGAAAAGAATAGTAGATATGACAGAAAATTAGGAACAGTACTACCTCAAGATCCAGCTATACCACTCCTAGTCATATATCCAGAAGATGCCCCACCATTCAATAAGGAAATTTGCTCAACTATGTTCATAGCAGCTTTATTTGTAATAGCCAGAATCTGGAAACAACCTAGATGTCCCTCAACTGAAGAATGGATACAGAAAGTGTGGTACATTTACACAATGGAATACTACTCAGCAATTAAAAACAAGGAAATCATGAAATTTGCAGACAAATGATGCGATCTAGATAAGATTATCCTGAGTGAGGTATCCCAGAAGCAGAAAGACACACATGGTATATACTCACTTATGAGTGGATATTAGCTATATAATACAGAATAAACATACTAAAGTCTATAGTCAAGAAGGAGCTAAACAACAAGGAGGACCCTAGCAAAGATGTTTAATCCTCATTCAGAAGGGCAAACAGGATAAGCATCAGAAGTAGGAGAAGACAAGGAACAGGACAGGAGCCTTCCACAGAGGACCTCTGAAAGACTCTACCCTCCAGGGTATCAAAGGAGATACTGAGACTCATAGCCAAACTTTGGGCAGAGTGCCTGAAAGCTTATGGAAGAAAAGGGAGATAGAAAAACAAAGCCAAAAAACCTGGGCCCAGGGTGGCCTGCAGAGACCAATACTCCAACCAAGGACCAAGCATGGAGAGAACCTAGATCCCCTGTTCAGAGGAAACCCATAGGCTGCTCAGTTTCCAAGTGGGTTCCCTAGTAAGGGGAACAGGGGCTGTCTCTGGCATGAACTCAGTGGCTGGCTCTTTGATCTCCTCCCCCTGGGAGGTGCAGCCTTGCCAGGCCACAGAGGAAGATGATACAGCCACCCTTGATGAGACCTGATAGGCTAGGTTCAGATAGAAGGGGAGGAGGTCCTCCCCTATCAGTGGACTAGGGAAAGGGCATAGGGGAAGAAGAGGGAGAGTGGGTGTGATTGGGAGGAGATGAGGGAGAGGGCTGCAGCAGAGATACAAAGCGAATAAATTGAGATAGATAGATAGATAGATAGATAGATAGATAGATAGATAGATAGATAGATAGATAGATAGAATGTAAAGAAATGGAAAAAAAAGAATAGTAGAGATGAAAAGCCATGATCTTTCTATTGGGGTGGTATTGATAACCAGGCTAGCTTAAACTGCATCATCATCATCATCATCTGGGTTCATCCACTCAAGTTACTGAAGCTATAAGAATGCACCTCCACACCTGACAAAAGCCAGAGTATTAAGGATGCCACTGAACTGCCTTAGTAGCCCTAGATCAAGGAAATCTTGTTAAATGAAGCAAATAAATCTTTATCTATTTAAGCTACAACTTTAGATTTCTTTATTTTTGTGGCTGAAAAAAAAATTCTAACTGGAACAAAGTAATAACAGAAAAACTAAGGATACAAATGAAACACAAGCATTATTCTAAAAATCAAAAGAAGGGGCTACTTAGAAATACACATAAGCAATTGGACCTGCCTGGACCCTTCTGGGATGGAGTTAAATTCAGGTTCAGGGTCAGTACTTTTTCCCTAAATAGTAGGCTAAAAGAGCATTGCCAGGCCCGGGTCTTGATAGAATATAGGTATGAAGCTAGGACATGGGTATAGGATATGAAACTGAAGGCTAAGTGTCAGAAGAAGTGGGTAATGAGGCAGAGGATCAGGGAACTTGAGAGCAAACTCAGAACAGCATCAAAAAGACAAACTTGGTGCTGTATTACAGGTAGGGAGTTGGGTCAAGATGGGTTTACTTTAAGCCTATTCATCTAAGTGTAGGTGTGGGCTATAAACAGAAGAAAAATTCCTCAGACCATGGAAGTAGAAGGTCCCCCCAGTGTGATATAGGCAGAGCCTGACAAGCTTTAACTGAAGTTGTGCTTTAGCCATCCTGACACTATTCTTAGATTCAGTCTTCATTGTGTGCTTTTCTTTCCTGCTTTTGCTCATGACTTTTTAAAGACCTGGCTTTAAGAGAAGGCCTCCTGTGCAACCACACTTGTCTCTTTAAACACTTCCCACTTTGTCTTCTTCCTATTGTCAGTATTTTTCCACGGACACCTATCCCTCTTTCCTCTATCCCAATTTGTCTTCTCCCTTGTCAAGGTTCTGGGTGCTCTTCCTGGCTAATGTGTGTTCCCTTTGACATAACCAGCCTTTAGCCTCTGGTCTCTGCTTGGGGTGCAGACGGAGAGCAAGGGCTAGAAAGAAGCCTGACTGGAGCTTACCAGTTGCAGGATGCAGTGTGCCACTCCAGTCCCCCTTCTAACCTTGGCTTCTTTGTTCTAGCAGAAGCCAATGCTTTTTTCAACTCTCCATCCACTTGCCAGTGCCATCTAGAGTGAGAGAATAGATCCTCTTCTGATCCTTTGTGTGTTTCAGGTGCTAAGTGGGTAAGTCATTGTGATATTGTGCTCCTGTGATAAATGGACCTTTGTGAGACAGTTTTCGCTTTGTGTGCACAGAGAAAAAGAGGGAGTCTTGCCGTAGTGTCTTCCCACAGAAAGCTCTAGAAGGTGTTCAGAGATGATCACCTAGGCCAGTGAGGCTGCTCTTTCAATTGACAAGAAAGAGTGTCAGTCACTGTGGGCCTGCCAATCAGCATAAAACTAGGCATCTGTAAGCCACTAGCCTTCTTTGTTAAACATAATACTGAATCCTCCAAAGAATGATAGTGGCTTAAGGATCCCGGCTAGTGTCACTAATGGAGCTCTTTAGTTCCACCCTCCTTCTTCACAGAATTGTCTCCATTCCTCAACTTAGGCCACTCCTAGGTCTTTTCAATTATACTTCTTCTGTTTTTCTCCCATTTTCATTCCTTCTCCAGCTCGGCTCATGCTCCATTTGTCCAGTCCTCAATGCCTCTCACTTGGGCTCCTCAACAGTCTCCTAAGTCATCTTCCTGCCTCCAGTCTCGCCCCCTCCAATGTAACCTCCATGCTTCAGCAAATCAGTCCTTTGAAAATACAAACCTGGTCATTTTATCGTCTCTCAAAAACCATGAAACCTCTTCTATTGATCCAGGTATCTTTTGTTGGAATAAAATCCTCATGATTAAGTTTCTGTCAAATGCTCAGCCTTTGTTTTTGCATTGTTCCCCCTTTACACCTAGCCACAGCAAACTACTTTGTAGGTTTCTAAACATGTTTTTCCTATCTTTGCTTCTACACCCTTACCCATGACTTCCTTTCTTCTGCGATACCCTTCACACATCACGTTCTTTACTTTCTGTTCAGCCCTTACCACTTCAATGAGCGTCTTCCTATCCCAAGACATACATTTTACTGGTTTCTCTATCACTGATAGCTACATGGAATGTCATGCATTCTCAGTCGATGTTTGCTAACTTACCTGGCTATGGGCAAAACTGTCTCTGAAGAAATCGTTCAGATTTGACTAGTCCATCTCTTTATGGAAGGGAGACATCTCATTGATATCACTCTTTTTAAATTGGGTTACAATTCCTTCTTTAACATGTCTGCTCCCTTAATTCAACTGTAAGCACTTTCATAGCAAGGCTATATCTGGACAATTGCAGCGCCCCATGTAGATCCAGGGAGTGCTTAAGTAGAAGGAATAAATAGGCCTCCTGAATGTCTGACAATTTGTTTTTCTTTTGCCATATCTTGCTTAACATTGCCTAAACTCACAAACATTGTCTTAACTCACAAATATATGTGGCTGCTTTCTATTCCTGAAATTTTTCTCTCTCACTTCACCTATGTGGAATGTCTTCACTCTTCCACCTAATTCTGTTACTGAAAACCAGCTCCAGCCCCCCCCCCCCATCCCCAAGCATCCTTTGCGGTTTAGCTCTGAGTTGTGCTAACAGTTGGTATCTTCTCATGTTGCCAAGAAAGAGAAAGGATTCTTTAAGGCTACAAAGCGTGGTCATTTTTTAGAAGTGTTCCTTGAACCCAGTTTTATCCGTGAATTCTACTAGCCATTATATGTCTGATTCCCTCATTCTGAGGACTGTCATTTACTTTAAGGCAGGTGTGTGTCTTCTACTCCTTCATCCTTCTAAAGCCTTCCTGAAGTTGTAGAGACCTAAGACCAGACTCCCAGGGTTTCTGTCGGGATGCACTGGTTATCTGAAGTGG
This sequence comes from Meriones unguiculatus, assembly GCF_030254825.1. Taxonomy (NCBI): domain Eukaryota; kingdom Metazoa; phylum Chordata; class Mammalia; order Rodentia; family Muridae; genus Meriones; species Meriones unguiculatus. The sequence goes on from NC_083369.1 coordinate 24,728,350, forward strand.
TTTAAGGACACAAAAGTTCAGCTTCCTTTCATGCAAATCGAGACAACGCTAACATAATACAAGATTGTTAAGATTAGAAGAATAAAGCTAGTCAAAGCCCTTAAGTGCGGTATCCAGCAAGTTGTATGTGTGCTCAATAAAGGCTCTTTTCTTTATTGTTATGATTAGTAACAAATCTCTGCTGCAGTAGTCCGTTAAAAAAAAAAAAAAAACGACAAGGAGAGAGTTACAGAGGAAAGAGGGAATGCAGAAAGGAAGTATATCATAGGAGCAATCTGAGATTTTTGTGGCGTCCAAACCAGGTTAGTAGCGCGGCAGGACATTTGTGCGTCGGAGTTGAGCTCCTAGAGCCATGTGAATCGATGAGCCCCGAGCACAATGTTCCACCTGGCGCAGCTTCCCTAACTCTAGCACTCAGGTATTCTCGGCAGCCTGTAGAGGGAGCCAGGAAGCTAGGACGGGGCTTGGGGGAGAGGCTGCTGGAAATCTTCCTAAGGGCAAAAAAACGACACCCCACCAATACTATACTACGGGTCTCAGTGCACCGCCTTGCCACCTTCAGGACGTACTCCTAGCTCTGTCTCCTGCTGCTGCTAAACTGGGAGCTGTCCTTCAGCACCAGGGACAGCCTTGGCCTCAGGCAGGACGGTGAGGGCGTCTGCGGAGTTAGGGACTCCGGACCGGTCCGATCCGCAACTGGCTTCAGTGTCCCCTAGACATGAGGACGAGGACAAGGCTACCCAGGGAGGTAGCAAGAACCTGAGGAGATGCCTCCTGCTTCTTAGAATCAACCTCAGAAGTCTCCTAGCCCTCGGGGGGGAGCGAAGGGCGGTCCTGGGGAGGGAGGCTGGCGCCGGCTTAATGGGGGAGGGGGAGCTCCAGGCCTGGGACTCAGCGTTTGGCGAGTGCACGCGGGGGGCCGGTCGGGTGAACCGAGGCGCTGAAGTCAATGGAGTTGGGGGTGGACTGGAAACATCCCCAAACAGCACAGGCTGCCGCCAGCGGGGGCTGGGGTTGGGGAGGGGGGGAGTCCTGAGGCGCAGGCGCAGTCGGGTCCCCAGTCCCGCTCCCTCCTCCTCCTCCCCGTGCCTCTTTCCCCGCCCTACTCCCCCCCAAACACACTCGCAAACGGGCTCTCAAGGTGTTCTCCGCACAGCGGAAGATGGCGACAGACTGAGGGGGCATGGCCAGCGGGAGCCACGGGGCCATGCCTTTGGGCAGCCGCCACAGCGGTGCGAACCAGAGGCGGAAGCGAGAGGCGCACTAAGTAAAGCCCGGCGTCCGCGTCCGGCGTCTGTGGCGCTGCGGGGAACCAGGTGGCCAGCCCGAGCCGGAACTCTGGGAGCCGCCGGTGCGGAGCCAAAGCAGAGCCTGCCCGGGACCGGCTCCGGCAGACGGTCAGAGCACAAGTGAAGCACGAAGGGCCAGCAGCGGACCGGCCGGTCGGCTGGCCTAGGAGGGCGCGAGCGAGGCAGGGAGCTGCAAGGAGCGGGCAGACGGGCGGGAGAGGAGCAGAGCGGGCGAGGGGAGCGGAGCAGAGCAGAGCGCGGCGGGGCCCGCACGGCGGCGCTGAGGGGCGCAGAGCGGCGCTGAGCCGAGACGGCCTGAACAGAGTGCGAGCTGGGGGTCGGGGGCTCGGAGTGAAGTGTCGCGGAGCCTGGGGCAACTGAGGGGCCTGATACTAAGAGCAGTGCGGCGCCGCCGCCTCAGCCGCCACCGCCCCAGTGTCCCGCACCGCCCCCCGCCGGGACGCCGGGTTGTGCCTAGCGGGCCGGGCGGCGGCTCGCCACCTGCCAGCGAGAGAGCGCGTGAGGGGCGTGGAGACAGCCCAAGAGAGCGTCCCGCGACTCCGGCCTGAGCGGGGGACCCGGGCCGTCTGGCCTGCCTAGCCATGCGCCCCCCATGGTAGAGCCTGGACGGCGCTGAGGAGCGCGGTGCGGTTCACAGCCCGCCCTCCCGAGACGGCCGTCCGGCCTCGCACCTGCCTACTCCCTCCAGCCTGGACCCCCCTGAAATATGTTCAGGGGCGCTTGGATGTGGCCCGAGAAAGACACCGCCGCTCTGACTCTTCACCGCCGCCGCCGCTGCTGCTGCTGGGCTCCCAAGCCAAGCGACAAACCTTGCGCTGATTATGAGCGGGCGCAGCGATGGCGACTGTCGCTGGCGTCCCTGCTCTTCTTCACCGTGCTACTCGCTGACCAACTGTGGCTGTGTGCTGGGGCCCGACCCCGGGACAGTGAGCTGAGCAGCGCCGTGCGGCCACCGTGGGGGGCCGGCCGCGAGCGGCAGCCTGTGCCTCCTCGCGCGGTGCCGCGGCCGCGGCCGCGGCCGCCGCCGCCGCCGCCGCCGCCGCCTGGAGAACCCAGAGCGTCCTCGGGCACCTGCAGCCCTCGATACAGCAATCTGACCAAAGCTGCCCCCGCCGCCGGCCCCGGGCCGGTCTGCGACGGCATCCCAGAGCCCACTGGGCTGGACGCAGCTTGCACCAAATTGGAATCTTTGAAGAGACTTTTCGAACCGACCACCCCAGCTCCCCCTCTGCGACCCCCTGACTCCCCTTCCCATGCCCCGGCCGAGTTCCCCTCTGCCAAGAAAAACTTGCTCAAAGACCACTTTCGGAACTTCACTCTTTCCTTTTGCGACACCTACACTATCTGGGACTTGCTGCTTGGCATGGACCGCCCCGACAGCCTGGACTGCAGTCTGGACACACTGCTGGGGGATCTGCTGGCTGTAGTTGCCAGCCCGGGCTCGGGGACCTGGGAGGCATGTAGCAACTGCATAGAGGTGTACCAGCGACTGGACCGACATGCTCAGGAAAAATATGACGAGTTCGAACTCCTGATGCATAAATACTTACAGGCAGAAGAGTACTCTATCCGGTCCTGCACGAAAGGCTGCAAGGTAGGGATTGGCAATTCACACCACATTAGCTGCTTGGCCAGAGGCAGTGTCTGTGGCAGTGAGACCAGGAAAAAAAAATCTCTCTCTATATCCACCGCACCACTCCCACCATTCCCAATGTAGCACTGTGTCACCCTGAACCCCTCCCTAGAGAAGGAGCCGCAGTGATTCAGGTCAACTTCTATGAGTTTAAGGTTTGAACATTTTAAGGCTGGAGCTTCCTGGTGCACTGCTTCCTGAATGAGGGGGAAGTGGGGCTCTGGACTGGCAAAGCTGTAGGAGACAAGTCTGTGCTCGCCAGTCTCCAATCCTGTTTGGCCCTGAACCCCTCTCCTGTACTAGAATCAGTCTGGGACTGGCTGTGAAAAGCGGAGATGAGGGGTGTTCAAAGGCAGGAGGAAGAATGTTTGACTACCTAATCCTCATCATTTCGTTCCTGCCAAAGGATGAGAGGCTAGGCAAAGCCTGGTGACAGGGTACACCAACCATACTGTTGACCTTATATGA